>NC_059227.1:22453874-22820540 GCF_020615455.1 Coregonus clupeaformis | reverse complement strand
TCCACAGGGTTGGAGAGTACCGGATTAGTAATCTGATTGCAAAAACACTATAATCAGTTATGTTACCGGCTAAAATATTGTAATCAGATTACAGATACTTTTACAAATCTAAATGATTACTTCTTGGATTACATTTAAATTCAGAAAGGATGTTTGCAAAAAAATTCATTGACACCTTTCTGTTTTCTCAATAACATTCAAATTCAGCATTAAAAAAGGTTTAAGTTTGTTCCACCTGAGCGAGACTGACCACAAGTCAGAGACCACTATGAAGACCCACTATGAAGACCCACTATGAAGACCCACTATGAAGATGGATCCTTTTGGTCTTCTTCTAATGCCTCTTAAGGGGAAAGTAATCCAAAAATAAGAGAGTAGTCCGATTACGTTACTGATTACAATTTTGGACAGGTAATTAATAACTTTAATGGATTACATTTAGAGTAATCTGTCCAGCTCAGGATATGATTCTGAACCACAGTGCCCACAATGTCATGGGTTAATTAACCTAACTACTAGCTGTGTCACTCTGCGGCCGCTCAAAACACACTCATGATACCAGTGTACGTGCTGGGTCTCCTTGTGTGGCTCAGGCTTGTTACTGTACTTGTTAACTTCAGGGGGGGTGTCTGAAGTGGACTCTTCTCATCTCATTTCCTTCATCTGCAATCATCTGAAAACATATTGTTGGACAGGGGATAGCAATGTAGTGGATGCCCAGGTATTTGCTTGGAGAGGAAGCCACTTTTGACTATTGAGATGCAGCCATGGACCCATTGCTGTCACTCTGCACACCTGGACGTGTCTCAATAAAGACACAATAGCTAACCCACCTCACCCTTAGTCATGAATGTAGCCTCAAAAAGCCTCCAATACAAACAAACAAGCACAAACTAAACTCTAATTACATCATTTTTGTTGGTGACAGAATAAGCAAACAAGTAACATTTAGTCTCACACAAAAGTGTATATTTTGGATGAGCTTGGATTCCTTTGAGCACACAGAGTAAAATGTCTGCGGGAATCAGGGCATTTCTCCAGCTGAAATGTGAGAAAACATGGTGAAGAAGATAGTCCTTTTACAGAAGGACACATTAGAAACCCATGTATGACACAACCCCTTTTTCTGCTCCCCCTTTCTGACAGTCTATGCTGAATGAAATACTCTTTCCCCGGAAAAGAGTGGTGCGTTTTTCATAAACAGATTCCTCTCTCAATTTCTCCCTCTTGTTTTACTCTCCTTGCTCTCTCCCTTTCTATCCCTCTTTTACATAAAAAAACAAAAACAAGTCTGCAATCAGATGCAGCAGTATAAACAGCCACCTCTGTGAGAAGAGGTGGAAAGACCATTTCCATAACAAAAACACTCAGGCAAAACAAATTGTCACTCGAGCCGATTCCCATTGCACTAATTGACCTGGTTGATGAGCATGCTCTTGTTTTATATTTTTCTTTTATTTCCTTTTTCTTCTTCTTCCTCCCTTCCCCACCATCGCTTAACCCTGGACTACACCCCCAACCTTCCCCCTCCTCCTCCCCCTTTTTATCTAGCTTTAGTACCGCCACAGCATAGGGCGGGAAGGCAATAACATAACAACTCTATGGCTTTTTGCTTTGCAGGAGGAAAATAATAACTGTCTTGGTCTTTCCAGCCTCCCTATGTCCATCTATGCAGAGACAGATCCCCATTGTCTATTTATTTTTGCGTTGTCCTTCTCCTCCCCTTCTCTCACCTCCTAAGATGGCTCAATGACCACTAATGTCAACTACGTTCATATACAGGCTACTGGTGAATGTGGCAGCAAGCTGGGGGCAGAGGCTTGGGGGCTTTGGGTTTAGGTGTGGTGGGGGGCAGGGGGGGGTCTCTTATTTGAAAGACCCAGGAACAGTCATGGAACATGGAACACCCCCCCAACCCCACCTAATCCCCCCAACTCCCCTCTGAAAGATGGCTGCTGGTCCCTGTGGATGAACCAACCCTCTTCCTCTCGTCCCCCCTCTCTCTCTCACTCTCTCTCCCCCTCCTTTGTCTTCACTCTAACCATCCTGTCCATATGTCTGTCTGTCTGTCTGTGTCCGTCTGTCTGCATCCTGCATCAAAACTGTGTCTGACTGTATGCTCTGTAAAAGCTATTTAATTGAATCTCACACCAACCCAGTAGGAGACAGTAACATTTGAAACAGACAGACACTGAGCATTATGCAGTGTAGCCAGTCGATATGAGCAACAGAAGGAGAATACATCCCATCCATCTCAATCCTTGGTAGTTTTCATATTGTTTATGTCCACAGCCCTCGGGGGAAGGACACAGTATCTCACACTGCATTCTGGGGCATTGATTCTGTTTATTTTGCCCTTGACTAGATTATGTTATGTCACATGGGACATTAAGGCGTAGAGTTAGAACACTTCAACTAATTACTGATCCTGATGATGTCATAATGCAGGCGGACTCTAACGCAACCAATTGCCATGAGGCTGGGAGGACTACATTAGCTAGAGATATCTCACCCAGCACAACAGTATATGGCTATATGAATCTGATTTGTAGCATTGCTATACAGCACACATGATAGTCATACAGTATTAATAATAATAATATATTTATTTTATATAGGGCTTTTCATTTTCAAAACAGAATCTCAAAGTCGCTTTAAAAAACAAACACAAAAACAAATCAAATTATCTGGCAGATTCTTGGGAGGTTGGCTTCAAGATTGTATATGGGGCGCAACAGTAGGCTAGCATTCAGACATACCACAGCTAACATAGCTTGAGGTCCTCCATTACAATAACATTGAGATATCAGACAGCTAACATACCTAGTGTTCTTCCAATCTGTCAGTGCATGTGTGGCTTTATCACCCCCTCCCCTCTCTCTGTCATCTGTCTGCCATTATCATGTATGCATCTTCTTGAATATCTATGCATACATGAGAACACACATGTCAAAGCATGCCTTTTGGATATTAATTTGCCATGATAAAGACAAACAAATTACTTGTGCTTTCCTAATCCTTGTTTTGAGAGAACTGTTTTGTTTCAGATGGAGCACAAACAACCATAACTGTGTACTGTTACAAACCCTAGTTGCTTACTGTAAAAACAATAGAGCCCAAAAAGAAATGATCTACCTTTCTACTTTACTTTTGTATTCTATTGTATTGATTCTGCTATTTTTCCCTTGTTTTGTAAAGACCCAGGTTGTGTGCGTGCGTGTGCGAGCGTATGTGTGTGTATCTGTGTGTAGCTCTAGTCCTAGGGGTGTGTATGTGTGTGTGTGCGTCTCTTCGGTGTCTAACTCCTGTCTCTACTGTGGTTGGTCAGGTCGTCAGGGGAGATGAGGAGTGGGGAGAAGCTAGAGCTGCAGATGAGCAATATTGGAGCTGATGTGTTGGAGCTGCTGCTGGAGTTTGTCTACACGGGCTCTCTGGTCATAGACTCAGCTAACGCCAAGACACTGCTAGAGGCCGCCAACAAGTTCCAATTCAACACCTTCTGCAAAGTCGGTGTGTCCTTCCTAGGTATGTACCTATGACATAGGGTGTGGGGTGTGGGGGGATGTGGGTAAGTAGGTGTCTCATCACATTAAGCCTAAGCTTCTGTCTTTGGCACATTGTCCCTCGCACCCTTTCTGATAGTTGTCCAAATTTAGCGTGAGTTCCTCCCGGAGTAAAAGAGAGAAACATCATTTTGCTCCCTAACACCCAGCGCTTGGCTCAGCACCTCTCTTTGTCTCTCTCTGTCTGTCTCTGCCTCTCAGTCTGTCTCTCGGTCTGTCTCTGTCTCTCTCTCCTCTCTGCCCTCAGGAGTTGGGAGGCACCAGGACAAAAGGTCAGGGAACAATTGTCACTTATATGTCAAATCCTCCGGCGCAAGCTATGATAGAACCCACAGATAGTCCCAGGGGTCAACTGAGGAGCAAATGTGTAGTCATGGATTTAGGAGGTCAAGGGACTGGGAGACAGTAAATGTCAGATTATACCTACCATTTAATAGAGATGGTTGGAGAGATGTGGAGAGAGCTGTAAGGCAAGGATATGATGTCTGGCTCTGGGATGAAAAAGGTCAGAGCAGTAAAAGGAGGGGAAGACAGTGAAAATAAATATTGATTTGTTTTTCATGTTTCATCCGACGATATGGACTTGTGAATAACAGGGAAACCATTTGTAGTGTAGTCAAAGACGTTATCACCATCAGAATGTCAGTCTATTCTGCCTGAACATGATTCATGACATTTGAGCATGTTAGAATAGAGACATATAATACTGGTGCAGTGTATAACCTTGGAACAAAGAAATTTATCTAATGTCAGGGATATTGAAGTTCTTAACAAACTAAAAGATGTGGAAGAAATTAACTTGGCCTAGTTTGGCCATGGTGCATTGAGTTTATCAGATGTTTTATTGTGACAAAAACACACCTCAATACACCCGGGTGACTAATAACATATTATTTTGTCCATCATATTAGAACAACATCAAGTCACAATAAATAAAACGTGGGAGGATTTACAGCCGGCGGCTATGGAACCTTCCAGAGCCTGGAATAAAACTCCTTTATTCACCATGTCTGCAATCTGCTCCACTGAGTTTCTGAGATATAGCACACCATGCAACCACACACACACACACACACACACACACACACACACACACACACACACACACACACACACACACACACACCATATAATAACAGATGGTTACTGCACAGACTCCTCACACCCATGAAAATGAACCTGAATGAATAGTACCTGTGGAATCAATTAAGGTCAAACCAAATAAGAATACCAAACACATTTCAACCTTGTTTAATATTGATTAGATATAGAGACATCTCTGTAAAG
This sequence comes from Coregonus clupeaformis, assembly GCF_020615455.1. Classification (NCBI taxonomy): domain Eukaryota; kingdom Metazoa; phylum Chordata; class Actinopteri; order Salmoniformes; family Salmonidae; genus Coregonus; species Coregonus clupeaformis. The sequence continues at coordinate 22,815,690 of NC_059227.1, read as the reverse complement.
GTATTGATTGGTCTAGCTCTAGTTATTAGTACACATTCTCACACCCCTTGAGACCTCTCTCTCTCAGAAACAGTAAAAACACATCTGCTCAATCAAACTCCACATTAACAGACTACAGTTATATTAGTTTCAGAAGGCTTTGTTTTCCTATTCAGTTTCAACACACTGAGTTAACTTTAGACTTTAACAGACACCTTTCCTGGTGATATTTGTATAGGCAGCAGGTACACACACACACACTCACACACACACACACACATTGCCTTCAGAAAGTATTCACACACCTTTACTTTTTCTGCATTTTGTTGTGTTACAGCCTGAATTTAAAATGGATTACATTTAGATATGTTGTCACTGACCTGCACACAATACCATTTTTATTTTATTTTACAAATGTATAACAAATGAAAAGCTGAAATGGCTTGAGTCAATAAGTATTCAACCCCTTTATTAAGGCAAGCCTAAATAAGTTCAGGAGTAAAACTTAGCTTAACAAGTCACATAATAAGTTGCATGGACTCACTCTGTGTGCAATAATAGTGTTTAACATGATTTTGGAATGACTACCTCATCTCTATACCCCACACATACAATTATCAGTAAGGTCCCTCAGTCGAGCGGTGAATTTCAAACACAGATTCAACCACAAAGACCAGGGAGGTTTTCCAATGCCTCATAAAGAAGGGTACCTATTGGTAGATGGGTAAAAAAAAATCTGACTTTAAATATCCCTTTGAGCAGGGTGAAGTTATTAATTACACTTTGGATGGTGTATCAATACACCTACTCACTACAAAGATACAGGCATCCTTCCTAACTCAGTTTCCGGAGAGGAAGGAAACCCCTCAGATTTCACCATGAAGCCAATGGTGAATTTAAAACAGTTACAGAGTTTAATGTCTGTGATAAGAGAAAATTGAGGATGGATCAACAACATTGCAGTTACTCCACAATACTAACCTAATTGACAGAGTGAAAAAAAGGAAGCCTGTACAGAATAAAAATATTCCAAAACATGCATCCTGTTTTTCAACAAGGCTCTAAAGTAATACTGCAAAACAATAAAACATTTATCCTGAATACAAGGTGTTCTGTTTGGGGCAAATCCAATACAACACATGACTGAGTACCACTCTCCATATGTTCAATTTAGTGGTGGCTGTATCATATTATGGGTACGCTTGTCATTGTTAAGGACTGGGCAGTTTTTCAGGATAAAAAAGAAATGGAATGGAACTAAGCACAGGCAAAATCCTAGAGGAAAACTTGGTTCAGTCTGCTTTCCACCAGGCACTGGGAGATGAATTCACCTTTCAGCAGGACAATAACCTAAAACACCAGACCAAATCTACACTGGAATTGCTTACCAAGAAGACAGTGAATGTTCCTGAGTGACCGCATTACAGTTTTGACTTAAATCTACTTGAAAACCTATGACAAGAACTGAAAATGGTTGTCTAGCAATTTGTCATTATGGGGTATTGTGTGTAGATGGGTGAGAAGATGGGAGATCTGGTGGTGGTTGGTACCAATGTTTCATTTGATCAGGCCTCTCACTGTGGCCCCAGTCCGGCGATATGGACTTGTGAAAAACAGGGAAACCATTTGTAGTGTAGTCAGAGACTTCATCAGAATGTCAGTCTATTCTGCCTGAACATGATTCATGACATTTGAGCATGTTAGAATAGAGACATATAATACTGGTGCAGTGTATAACCTTGGAACAAAGACATTTATATAATGTCAGAGATATTGAAGTTCGTAACAAATGTACTGAAGAGATGTGGAAGAAATTAACTTGGCCTAGTTTGGCCATGGTGCATTGAGTTTATCAGATTTTTTAGTGTGACAAAACACACCTCAATACACCCGGGTGACTTATAACATATTATTTTGTCCATCATATTAGAACAACATCAAGTCACAAGAAATGAAACAAGTGGGAGGATTTACAGCCGGCGGCTATGGAACCTTCCAGAGCCTGGAATAAAACTCCTTTATTCACCATGTCTGCAATCTGCTCCACTGAGTATCTGAGATATAGCACACCATGCAACACACACACACACACACACACACACACACACACACACACACACACACACACACACACACACACCATATAATAACAGATGGATACTGCACAGACTCTCCTCACACCCACACAAATGAACCTGAATGAATGGTACCTGTGGAATCAATTAAGATCAAACCAAATAAGAATCTTATCCAGAGCGACTTACAGTTATTGAGTGCATACATTTTTTTTCTCATCAGTAATAAGGTCCTCAATCAGCTTTCTGAATTGCCCTAGAGGCACCAGAACATCACATTTAAGAACATTTTGAAGATTGTTCCACAAATAAGGTGCAAGAAAACTAAAAGCTGATTTACCTAATTCAGTAATGACCAAAGGAATTTCAAGAGTTAGTCATCCCTGAGACTGGGTGTGGTAACTTGTATGTCTAAAGCTTAGTAATGACGTTCAGTACAGTAGGACTTTTTGTAAAAGGGCTTTATAAATGAAAACTTAGCAATGTATCAACCTACGTGACATCAAAGAGGACCAACAAACTTTCTGGTAGAGAATGCAGTGATGAGTACTAAAATTGTCGCCTGTAATAAAGGTCAGTTCGCAATGAGAAACTGCATCTAATGGCTTTAATGAAGTGGCATACACACACACACATACCTACATACTGCTCTGTGCTTATAGATGGGAGATCTGGTGGTGGTCAGTACCAATGTCTCATTTGATCAGGCCTCTCACTGTGGGCCCCAGCTCAGGGCTTTGTGTGTGCGTGTTTATGTGTTTCTGTGTGTGTGTGTGTGTGTGTGTGTGTGTGTGTGTGTGTGTGTGTGTGTGTGTGTGTGTGTGTGTGTGTGTGAAAGGTATTTACCTGCTGTACTAATCCCTGCTATGCCTTCCCAGTCTCCTGGCCCTGCTCAGTGGGCTCCTAGCGATCGATTCCCCTTGTTGTTTGTCCCTGGAGCTGTTAGAGTTATTACACTCTCTCCCCAGCCCCAGATATACACACAGATAGACCACAGCTCTCCCCCCCCCCCCCCTTACTTTTTAATGGATGTATGAATGACAATCTCTCTCTCCATCTCTCCCCGTTTTTCCTCTCTCTCTCCCCCTCTCCTCTCTCTCTTTCTCTCACCCTCTCCTCTCTCTCTCCCCGCTGCTTTCCCCACCTTTTCTCTCTCTCTCTCTCCTCTCTCTCTGCAGAGAAACAGCTAACGGCAGGGAACTGTCTAGGTGTGCTGGGCATGGCTGAGGCGATGAGATGTACAGAGCTCCACAACATGGCCAAAGCCTTTGCACTCCAGAACTTCCCTGAGGTAGGTGAATGTACTGAATGAACAGATCGATGGATGGGTGGATGGATAACTGCATTAATGAATACATGCATGAATAAATGCATACATGCATGAATGAATTTATAAGATGTTCATAAAAAATACCACATATGATAAAAACAGTGCATGTACCCCAGGATGTTTATCCCAATCAAGTTTCAACCCTTTGTGCTCTAGGCAGCCGGTCAGGAGGAGATTCTGAATGTATCTAAGGAGGACCTGGTGGCCTACTTGTCTAATGACAGCCTCAATACCAAGACTGAGGAACTGGTCTACGAGACCGCCATCAAGTGGATCAAACGAGACCCCACCTCCAGAGTACAGGTAAGGCAGGGAGGGGAGAGAGGTGGGAGGGAGGAGGGAGGGAGTGGTTCAAATCAAATGTTATTTCTCACATGCGCCGAATACAACAGGTGTAGACTTTAGCGTGAAATGCTTACTTACGAGATCTTTCCCAACGATGCAGAGTTAAAAAGTAAGAAAATTAGCAAATAACATTTTTAAATAGTAACACAATAAATACTAATAACGAGGAGTACTAGTACCGAGTCAATGTACAGGGGTACGAGGTAGTTGAGGCAATAGGGACATGTTGGTAGGGGTAAAAGTGACAAGGCAATCAGGATAGATAATAAACAGAGTAGCAGCAGCATATGTGAAGATTGTGAAAGTGTGTGTGGCATTATTTTTATTGTTGGACTGCAAAAACACCAGCAAATCAGCTCCAAGTGATTTTAATTTGGAAATCTGTTACAAAGAATTCCCACACATAAGAGAGAGATATGTGATCGTATACAAATGTAAGCAAGGTTTGAAATGATTATGTTTTAGTTCAACGTTATATCTGTTGGGGCTTCTTGCAGTCAATTTGCAGTCTATCCGTTCAAGAAAATATCGGTCCGCGGCTGAATCTAGTTGATGATCCGTGGTCTATGGCTTGGGTGGCTGGGGTCTTTTTTTCTTGTCCTTGCTCTGACACCGCCTGGTATAGAGTTTCTGGATGGCAGGGAGCTCAGCCCCAGTTATGTACTGGGCTGTCCGCACCACCATCTGTAGCGCCTTGCGGTCAGGTGCTAAGCAGTTGCCATACCAAGCGGTGATGCAGCCAGTCAATATGCTCTCAATGGTGCAGCTGTAGAACTTTGAGGATCTGAGGGCCCATGTCAAATCTTTTCAGCCTCCTGAGGGGGAAGAGGCATTGTCGTGCCATCTTCACGACTTTGTTGGTGTGTGTGGACACAGAGGAACTTGAAGCTCTCGATCCGCTTTACTACAGCCCCATCGATGTGGATGGGGGGGTGCTCGGTGCTCCATTTCCTGTAGTCCACAATCAGCTCCTTTGTCTTGCTGACGTTGAGGAAGAGGTTTTTGTCCTGGCACCACACTGCCAGGTCACTGACCTCCTCCCTATAGGCTGTCTCATCATCATCTGTGATCAGGCCTACCACCGTCGTGTCATCAGCAAACGTAATGATTATGTTGGAGTTGTGCGTGGCCACGCAGTAGTGGGTGAACAGGGAGTACAGGAAGGTACTAAGCACGCACCTCTGAGGGGCCCCTGTGTTGAGGGTCAGCGTGGCGGATGTGTTGATACCCTCAAGACCTGGGCCCGCCAGGAAGTCCAGGGTCCAGTTGCAGAGAGAAGTGTTTAGTCCCAGGGTCCTGAGCTTGGGGGGCACTATGGTGTTGAACGCTGAGCTGTAGTCAATGAACAGCATTCTCACATACATGTTCCTATTATCCAGATGGGAGAGGGCAGTGTGGAGTGCAATAGAGAGCGTCATCTGTGGATCTGTTGTGGCGGTATGCGAATTGGAGTGGGTCTAGGGTGTCTGGGATGATGGTGTTGATGTGAGCCATGACCAGCCTTTCAAAGCATTTCATGGCTACAGATGTGAGTGCTAGGGCGCAATATTTATTTAGACAAGTTACCTTGGTGTTCTTGGGCACAGTGACTATGGTGGTTTGCTTGAAGCATGTAGGTATTAGACTGGACCAGGGAGAGGTTGAAAATGTCAGTGAAGACACTTGCCAGCTGGTCAGCGCATGCTCTGAGTACGCTTCCTGGTAATCCGTCTGGCCCCACAGCCTTATGAATGTTAACCTGTTTAAAGGTCTTGCTCACATCGCCTACGGAGAGTGAGATCACACAGTCGTCCGGAACAGCTGGTGCTCTCATATTGGATTTTGTGTTAAACGCTCTACAACAAAGCTTTCTTAGTGTCCAACAAGCTTTCTCCTTGTTCTGAACACCTCCAAAACAAAGGTAATGTGGTTTGGTAAGAAGAATGCCCCTCTCCCCATCGGTGTGATTACTACCTCTGAGGGTTTAGTGCTTGAGGTAGTCACCTCATACAAGTACTTGGGAGTATGGCTAGATGGTACACTGTCCTTCTCTCAGCACATATCAAAGCTGCAGGCTAAGGTTAAATCTAGACTTGGTTTCCTGTATCATAATCGCTCCTCTTTCACCCCAGCTGCCAAACTAACCCTGATTCAGATGACCATTCTACCCATGCTAGATTACGGAGACGTAATTTATAGATCGGCAGGTAAGGGTGCTCTCGAGCGGCTAGATGTTCTTTACCATTTGGCCATAAGATTTGCCACCAATGCTCTTTATAGGACACATCACTACACTCTATAGTCCTCTGTAAACTGGTCATCTCTGTATACCCGTCGCAAGACCCACTGTTTGATGCTTATTTATAAAACCCTCTTAGGCCTCAATCCCCCATATCTGAGATACCTACTGCAGCCCTCATCCTCCACATACAACATCCGTTCTGCCAGTCACATTCTGTTAAAGGACCCCAAAGCACACACATGCTTGGGTCGCTCCTCTGTTCAGTTCGCTGCAGCTAGCGACTGGAACGAGCTGCAAAAAAACACTCAAACTGGACAGTTTTATCTCCATCTCTTAATTCAAAGACTCAATCATGGACACTCTTACTGACAGTTGTGGCTGCTTCGCGTGATGTATTGTTGTCTCTACCATCTTGCCTTTGTGCTGTTGTCTGTGCCCAATAATGTTTGTACCATGTTTTGTGCTGCTACCATGTTGTGCTGCTGCCATGTTGTGTTGTCATGTGTTGCTGCCATGCTATGTTGTTGTCTTAGGTCTCTCTTTATGTAGTGTTGTGGTGTCTCTCTTGTCGTGATGCGTGTTTTGTCCTATATATTTATTTTTAATCCCAGCCCCCGTTCCCGCTGGAGGCCTTTTGTCTCTTGGTAGGCCGTCATTGTAAATAAGAATTTGTTCTTAACTGACTTGCCTAGTTAAAGAAAGGTTAAATAAAAAAAGATGCATGGTTCAGTGTTGCTTGCCTCAAAGCAAGCATAGAAGGTGTTTAGCTCGTCTGGTAGCTCACGGCTGGGTTTCCCTTTGTAATCTGCGATAGTTTGCAAGCCCTGCCACATCCGACCAGCGTCAGAGTAGGATTCGATCTTAGTCCTGTATTGACGCTTTGCCTGTTTGATGGCTCGTCGGAGGTCGTAGCGGGATTTCTTATAAGCGTCCGGAATAGTGTCTCTCTCCTTGAAAGCGGCAGCTCTAGCCTTTAGCTCAGTGCAGATATTGCCTGTAATCCATGGCTTCTGGTTGGGATATGTACATACGGTCACAGTGGGGACGACGTTGTCGATGCACTTATTAATGAAGCCGGTGACTGATGTGGTAAACTCAATGCCATCAGATGAATCCCAGAACATATTCCAATCTGTGCTAGCGAAACAGTCCTGTAGCTTAGCTTCCGCTTCATCGGACCACTTCCGTATTGAGCACTTCACTGGTACTTCCTGTTTGAGTTTTTGCTTGTAAGCAGGAATTAGGAGGATAACGTTATGGTCAGATTTGCCAAAGGGAGGGCGGGGAAGAGCTTTGTATGTGTTTGTGTGTGGTCTGGAGTTTTGTCGCCTCTGGTTGCACAGGTGACATGCTGGTAAAAAGTCTGTAAAACAGATTTCAGTTTCACTTCATTAAAATCACCAGCCACTAGGAGCGCTGCCTCTGGATGTGTCTTTTCTTGTTTGCTTATGACCCTCTACAGCTCGTTGAGTGTAGTCTTAATGCCAGCATCAGTTTGTGGTGATAAATAGACAGCTACAAAAAATATAGATGAAAACTCTCTTTGTAAGTAGTGTGGTCTGCAGCTTATCATTAAGTATTCTAACTCAGGCGAGCAAAACCTTGACACTTCCTTAACGTTAGAGATCGCACACCAGCTGTTGTTAACAAAGAGACACACCCCTCCCCCCTAAACCTACCTGACACTGCCGTACGGTCTTGACGATGCATAGTAAAACCAGCTAGATGTATATTATCCATGTCCTTGTTCAGCCATGACTCAGAGAAACATAGGATATTAAAGTTCTTCAGGTCCCGTTGATAGGATAGTCTCGAACAGAGCTCTTCCAGTTTCTTCTCCAGTGACTGTACATTCGCCAAAAGAACGGAGGGTAGGGGCGGTTTATTTGCGCGCCAATGTAGTTTCATCAGTATGCCTGCCCCTTCTGCGTAAAACGGCACTTCTGTCGCTAAAAGGTAAAAGCAGTGGTTGAATTTGTACTGGTCCATTTTCAACATGTTCATTCAGTGTTTATGGGTACTCTACTGTAGTGTACAGTATTACCTGGCTTGGTTTGTTGTGGGAGTGCCATATAGCCCCCACTGTGATCTAACCTGGTTCATCAGGACTTCATGCTGTTCTGACAACACCATCATCTGTTTACAATATCATCACACACACAGAAAGATACAAGCTCACACACACAGCAGCTCAAACCTTAAATCAGGACTCACACTCACATTAATCTTGTGCAATGTTTCTGCTACACATAGATTTGGGTTTCAGAGTTAGTATTGGATCCATAAAGGTTTGTATCCTGCGGTGAGCTCTCCAATCCATGTTCTCTTCTTCCATATTCATTGATGTGATGTACTGACCCTGAGACGTATCGACCACAAGTCTTATTTGTTGAAGAGTGACCAGTGTTGGGGAAGCTACTCTGAAAATATAGTTTACCAAGATAGCAATTACTTCACACTGGAAGAATTTAAGCTACACTAAAGCTACCCTTAAGAAATACAGTATATATTTTACTTAAGTAAAGTTACTTTGAAAAAGTAGTTCACTACGTCCAAACTACTTAGTGAAAAAAATATATCTAAATCTGAATTGTTATAGAATACAAATTGAAAAAACAGATCACTCTGTAGTCATATGTTAACAGACATGTGTAATGTATCATATTCAACACAAAAATTAGTGAGCATTAGGCAGGTCTGATGCCGAAAAAGCAAAGGAATTGAATAAAAAATTAAAAAGTAGTGTGCTGTACACCACTACATGGCAAAAAAGTAATGAACTACTGAAAACACTACCAATATTTGAATTGAGTTCAGCTACCACCAAGCTACTGCAAAATGTAGTTAATTACTAGTTGAATTACATGTAGTTCACTACTCTCTAACACTGAGTGTGACCTAGTGGACACAAGCCTGTTTGCCGTCTCTGTTCTGCTAGTCTTCTTAGCTAACATTCCACTCAGGAGAGGGAAGGAGTGGAATGTTAGCTAAGAAGACTGGTACCCAGACTAAGTGGACAATACATATCTCAGGGCTAAGACATGATCTGATTGAATTATAATTTCCTTTAAAGACAGACCAAAACCCCAATTCAATCAACTGCAGATAAAGGGAAGCTGCCTGCACAGTGGGTTCACTAAGAATGTTCACACTGTATCACAGGTATTGATTGTAAATTAAACCTACCGACAGCAAGCTGATTCCCTCTTGCGGATATTGTCATCATTGGACATGATCAGTACCCTATTTCTTTAAATAAAAACCTAAGTACGAGTCTCCCTCATTTTACAGGTGCCTCGTTTTTCAGGTGCAGGGCAGAGAAGTGACAGTATTTAGCAGCTTTTTAATGTCTAGCGGAGGTAGTGTGGTTATAAAAATAGCTAAAGGGACTTCAAATGGACTAGAGGATGATGGTAGGACTTTCCTGGGAACATACACAACTGAGTGTTTCTGTCTCTACACAGCACTAGCTTTCAACTTATTTTGTCCTTTTCTGAGCTTTTGTCAAAGATATGAGGGATTCTGGTGTAGAATAACGGATACAGGGATGTGATCAGCACAATAATGAAACTAGGACGTACTGTAGGGGGTAATGGTTTTGGTGTGTGTTTGAGACAGTTTCACACACACACACACAAGGACCTCTGTTCTTCTGACGATCAAAGTCAGTCAGAAAGGCTTTGACCAGTTCACTTCCGTTCAGCTCAGCTCAGCATTAATCTCACAGCCTATTGGACAGGAGAGAACAGCGAATCAGAGCATGGCAGGGAAACGAGGGGAAAGAGAAATGGACAGACATTTCACCTGCAGTCCTCTCCTATTCCTCCTTTCCTCCCTTCTTCTCTGCATCCTTGTTGCTAAGTCAGAGATAAAACTAATACCTTATAGCAGTCAGCGGTTTCTCAAATGGAGGGTCAGGACCCATTGGTGAGTTGCTGCTCCTTCCTATTTGCGGCTGATTCCTTTTGGGTCACAGCTTTAGACTTGGGTCTCTGGTTTTGTTTACTTACAATAACACATTCCCAAAGGTGACATTTAAAGAGACCGAGAGAGGGAGAAGGAGAGCGAGACAGTGAAAGGAGAGGGCAGAGAGGAGAGGGGCCCCAGTGACCCTGTGCTCAGTAGGAATCAGATATTCAGTGGTGCTCTCTCTTCTGTGTGCCATGACATTATAGGAGTGGAGCTGTGATGGAGCTCAGGGCCAGTCTCAAATCTCTGGGCCATGTGTGACAGATAGACACACTGAGACTACTGCTGCTAGAGAGAGAAGAGGAGAGGAGAGGAGAGAAGGAGAGGAGAGGAGTGGAGTGGAGTGAAGGAGAGGAGAGGAGTGAAGGAGGGGAGAGGAGAGGAGTGGAGGGGAGAGGAGAGGAGTGAAGGAGGGGAGAGGAGTGAAGGGGAGGAGAGGAGTGAAGAGGAGAGGAGGGAATGAGAGATTAGGGAGTAGAGGAGAGGGCGTGAAGGAGGAGAGAGAGATTCTTTCCACAAGAGAAACTGACCCCAGCGTTTGAGTTGACAAGCTCTGCTCACCACAAGCTAATTTTCACCTTTCCTCTCTCCCTCCCTCCCTCTCTCCTGCCATTTGGAAAAAGAGTGCAGTGGAAATTGCTCCCCCGGAACCTGTGATATTTTTTAATGACACATCAGGGCCGATTGTCAAACGCTGGTGGGAGGGGTTGTGTGTGTGTGTGTGTGTGTGTGTGTGTGTGTGTGTGTGTGTGTGTGTGTGTGTGTGTGCACAATGTGCGCACACAGCACTGGCATGTTGACGGGAGCTGAGTAAATAATATGCACTTTTCCTTCTGGAGTGAGGAAACAGAAACAGGGGGCTGGACATCGCTTAGAACCAGAGAGCTAAGATAGAGAGTGTTTGAACGTTAATAATGGGTTTGTGTAAGACACATACGAGAGAGAGAGAGCGAGACAGAGAGAGAGCGAGACAGAAGAGACAGACAGAGACAGACAGACAGACAGACAGACAGACAGACAGAAGAGACAGAACAGACAGACAGACAGACAGACAGACAGACAGACAGACAGACAGACAGACAGACAGACAGAGTGACCGACAGACACAGACATATTGAGAGACCGACGGAGAGCCAGACCGAGAGACAGACAGACCGAGAGACAGACAGAAGAGATAGACAGACAGAAGAGATAGACAGACAGAAGAGACAGACAGACCGACATACAGACTGAGAGAGAGAGAGAGAGAGAGAGAGAGAGACAGAAAGACAGACAGACAGACAGACAGATTGAGAGATCGACGGAGAGACAGACAGACAGACAGACAGACAGACATATTGAGAGACCGACGGAGAGACAGACAGAAGAGATAGACAGACAGACCGACATACAGACTGACCGACAGAGAGAGCGAGAGAGAGAGAGAGACAGAAGAGACATATGAGACAGACAGAAGAGACAGACATAGTGACAGACAGACATAGTGAGCGACATACAGACAGAGTAACCGACAGACAGAGAGAGAGACCGACAGACGAGACAGACAGAGAGACCGACAGAAGAGACAGACAGAAGAGACCGACAGACACACACAGACAGAGAGACCGATGGAGAGACCGACGGAAAGACCGACGGAGAGACCGACAGACAGAGAGACCAAGAGACAGACAGACAGACGAGACAGACAGAAGAGACAGACAGACAGAAGAGACAGACAGACAGAAGAGACAGACAGATTGACAGACAGACCAACAGACCGAGAAACAGACAGACCGCGAGACCAAGAGACAGACAGAAGAGACAGACCAACAGAAGAGACAGACAGAGACCGAGAGACCGACATACAAAGAGACAGAAGAGACAGACAGACAGAAGAGACAGACAGATTGACAGACAGACCAACAGACCGAGAAACAAACAGACCAAGAGACAGACAGAAGAGACAGACCAACAGAAGAGACAGACAGAGACCGAGAGACCGACATACAAAGAGACAGAAGAGACAGACAGACAGAAGAGAGACAGAAGAGACAGACAGATTGACAGACAGACCAACAGACCGAGAAACAGACAGACCAAGAGACAGACAGAAGAGACAGACCAACAGAAGAGACAGACAGAGACCGAGAGACCGACATACAAAGAGACAGAAGAGACAGACAGACAGAAGAGACAGACAGAAGAGACAGACAAAAGTGACAGACAGACAAGAGACAGACCGACAGAAGAGACCGAGAGACAGACTGACCGATAGACCGACCGACAGAGAGACCGACCGACAGAGAGACCGACAGACGAGACAGACATACAGACAGACAGAGAGACAGACAGACCGAGAGACCGACCGACAGAGAGACCGACAGACGAGACAGACCGCTTGTTGAGTGTGGTCTTAATGCCAACATCAGTTTGTGGTGATAAATAGACAGCTACAAAAAATATAGATGAAACCTCTCTTGGTTAGTAGTGTGGTCTGCAGCTTATCGTTAAGTATTCTAACTCAGGCGAGCAAAATCTTGACACTTCCTTAACATTAGAGATCGCACACCAGCTGTTGTTAACAAAGAGACACACCCCTCCCCCCTAAACTTACCTGACACTGCCGTACGGTCTTGACGATGCATAGTAAAACCAGCTAGATGTATATTATCCATGTCCTTGTTCAGCCATGACTCAGAGAAACATAGGATATTAAAGTTCTTCAGGTCCCGTTGATAGGATAGTCTCGAACAGAGCTCTTCCAGTTTCTTCTCCAGTGACTGTACATTCGCCAAAAGAACGGAGGGTAGGGGCGGTTTATTTGCGCGCCAATGTAGTTTCATCAGTATGCCTGCCCCTTCTGCGTAAAACGGCACTTCTGTCGCTAAAAGGTAAAAGCAGTGGTTGAATTTGTACTGGTCCATTTTCAATATATTCATTCAGTGTTTATGGGTACTCTACTGTAGTGTACAGTATTACCTGGCTTGGTTTGTTGTGGGAGTGCCATATAGCCCCCACTGTGATCTAACCTGGTTCATCAGGACTTCATGCTGTTCTGACAACACCATCATCTGTTTACAATATCATCACACACACACACACACACAGACAGAAGAGACAGACACAGACAGACAGAAGAGACAGACAGAAGAGACAGACAGACATATGAGACAGACAGACAAAAGAGACAGACAGACAGAAGTGACCGTGAGACAGACAGACCGACCGACAGAGAAACCGACCGACAGACGAGACCGACAGACGAGACCAACAGACGAGACAGACACAGAGTGACCCACAGAGAGACAGACAGAGAGACAGACCGAGAGATCGAGAGACCAAGAGACTGACTGACAGACCGGGAGACAGACAGACAGAAGAGACACAGACAGACGAGACAGACAGAAGAGACAGACAGACCGACAGACAGACCAAGAGACAGACAGAAGAGACAGACAGACAGAAGAGACGGACAGACCGACCGACAGACGAGATCGACAGACAAGACCGACAGACAGAGTGACCGACAGACAGACAAGGGCAGACAGACAGACGAGACAGACAGACAGACGCACAGACGGCGAGACTGACTGAGAGACCAACGGAGAGACCGAGAGACAGACAGACGGTCCGAGAGACAGACACACAGACCGAGAGGCCAAGAGACAGACAGACAGAAGAGACAGACCGACAGACAGACTGAGGGACAGACGGAGATACAGACAGAAGAGACAGACAGACAGAAGATACCGACAGACAGAAGATACCAACAGAAGAGGCCGACAGGAGAGACAAAGAGACCAACGGAGAGACAGACGGCGAGACAGACAGACAGACAGACAGACAGAGAGACAAAGAGACAGACAGACAGACAGAGACCGACAGACAAAGAGACCGAGAGACCGACAGACAAAGAGACAGAGAGACCGACAGACAAAGAGACAGAGAGACCGACAGACAGAGACAGACGAGACAGACAGAAGAGACAGACAGGCAGAAGTGACAGACAGAAGAGACCGACAGAAGAGACCGACAGACAGAGAGCCAGACAGACAGAGAGCCATACAGACAGAGAGCCAGACAGACAGAGAGCCAGACAGAGAGACCGAGAGACCAAGAGACTGACTGACAGACAAACCGAGACAGACAGACAGACAGACAGACAGACAGACAGACAGACAGACAGACAGACATACAGACAGACAGACAGACAGATAGACAGAAGAGACAGACAGACAGAAGAAACAGACAGACAGAAGAGACAGACAGACCGAGAGACAGACCAAGAGACAGACAGACAGAAGAGGCAGACCGACAGACAGACCAACAGACTGACCGAGAGACATACAGACGAGACAGACAGACAGAAAAGACAGAAAAGACGGACAGACTGACCGACAGACGAGATTGACAGACGGGACTGACAGACAGAGTGACCGACAGACAGACACAGGCAGGCAGACATACAGACAGACAAACGGGACAGACAGAAGAGACAGACAGAAGAGACAGACAGACACAGACAGACACACAGACGGAGAGTCCGACGGCGAGACCGACTGAGACCAACGGAGAGACTGAAGGAGAGACCGACGAAGAGACTGACGGAGAGACCGAGAGACAGACACACAGACCGAGAGGCCAAGAGACAAGACAGACAGAAGAGACCGACAGACAGACAGAAGAGACAGACAGACAAAAGAGACAGACAGACAAAAGAGACAGACAGACAAAAGAGACAGACAGACAGACAGACAGAGGGACAGACTGAAAGACAAACAGAGACAGACTGAGGGACAGACGAAGAGACAGACAGAAGAGACCGAGAGACAGATGGACAAGACAGACATACGAGACATACAGACGAGACAGACCGACAGAGACCGACAGAGACATAGACACAGACTGACAGAAGAGACCAAAAGAAGAGGCCGGCAGAAGAGACAAAGAGACCGACGGAGAGACAGACGGCCAGACAGACAGAGAGACAGACAGACCGAGAGACCAAGAGACAGACAGACAGAAGAGACAGACAGAAGAGACAGACAGACAGACAGACAGACAGACAGACAGACAGAGACCGAGAGACCGACAGACAAAGAGACAGAGAGACCGACAGACAAAGAGACAGACAGAAGAGACAGACAGACAGAAGAAACAGACAGACAGAAGAGACCGACAGAAGAGACCGACAGAAGAGACCGACAGACAGACAGAGAGCCAGACAGACAGAGAGCCAGACAGAGAGACCGAGAGACCAAGAGACTGACTGACAGACAAACCGAGACAGACAGAGAGACAGACAGACAGACAGAAGAGACAGACAGACCGAGAGACAGACCAAGAGACAGACAGACAGAAGAGACAGACCGACAGACAGACCAACAGACTGACCGAGAGACAGACAGACGAGACAGACAGACAGAAGAGACAGAAAAGACGGACAGACCGACCGACAGAGAGACCGACAGACGAGATTGACAGACGGGACTGACAGACAGAGTGATCGACAGACAGACACAGGCAGGCAGACATACAGACAGACAAACGGGAGAGACAGAAGAGACAGACATACACAGACAGACACACAGACGGAGAGTCCGACGCGAGACCGACTGAGACCAACGGAGAGACTGAAGGAGAGACCGACGGAGAGACCGACGGAGAGACCGAGAGACAGACACACAGACCGAGAGGCCAAGAGACAAGACAGACAGAAGAGACAGACAGACAGACAGAAGAGACAGACAGATGAGACAGACAGACAGAAGAGACAGACAGACAGAAGAGACAGACAGACAGAAGAGACAGACAGACAGACAGACAGACAGACAGACAGACAGACAGAGGGACAGAGGGACAGACTGAAAGACAAACAGAGACAGACCGAGGGACAGACGAAGAGACAGACAGAAGAGACCGAGAGACATATGGACAAGACAGACATACGAGACAGACAGATGAGACAGACAGAAGAGACAGACCGACAGAGACCGACAGAGACATAGAGACAGACTGACAGAAGAGCCCGAAAGAAGAGGCCGGCAGAAGAGACAAAGAGACTGATGGAGAGACAGACGGCGAGACAGACAGAGGGACAGACAGAAGAGTCCGACAGACAAACAGAGACCGACAGACAAAGAGACAGAAGAGACAGACAGACAGAGACAGACAGACACAGACAGACACACAGACGGAGAGTCCGACGGCGAGACCGACTGAGACCAACGGAGAGACTGAAGGAGAGACCGACGAAGAGACTGACGGAGAGACCGAGAGACAGACACACAGACCGAGAGGCCAAGAGACAAGACAGACAGAAGAGACCGACAGACAGACAAAAGAGACAGACAGACAAAAGAGACAGACAGACAAAAGAGACAGACAGACAAAAGAGACAGACAGACAGAGGGACAGACTGAAAGACAAACAGAGACAGACTGAGGGACAGACGAAGAGACAGACAGAAGAGACCGAGAGACAGATGGACAAGACAGACATACGAGACATACAGACGAGACAGACAGAAGAGACAGACCGACAGAGACCGACAGAGACATAGACACAGACTGACAGAAGAGACCAAAAGAAGAGGCCGGCAGAAGAGACAAAGAGACCGACGGAGAGACAGACGGCCAGACAGACAGAGAGACAGACAGACCGAGAGACCAAGAGACAGACAGACAGAAGAGACAGACAGAAGAGACAGACAGACAGACAGACAGACAGACAGAGACCGAGAGACCGACAGACAAAGAGACAGAGAGACCGACAGACAAAGAGACAGACAGAAGAGACAGACAGACAGAAGAAACAGACAGACAGAAGAGACCGACAGAAGAGACCGACAGAAGAGACCGACAGACAGACAGAGAGCCAGACAGACAGAGAGCCAGACAGAGAGACCGAGAGACCAAGAGACTGACTGACAGACAAACCGAGACAGACAGAGAGACAGACAGACAGACAGAAGAGACAGACAGACCGAGAGACAGACCAAGAGACAGACAGACAGAAGAGACAGACCGACAGACAGACCAACAGACTGACCGAGAGACAGACAGACGAGACAGACAGACAGAAGAGACAGAAAAGACGGACAGACCGACCGACAGAGAGACCGACAGACGAGATTGACAGACGGGACTGACAGACAGAGTGATCGACAGACAGACACAGGCAGGCAGACATACAGACAGACAAACGGGAGAGACAGAAGAGACAGACATACACAGACAGACACACAGACGGAGAGTCCGACGCGAGACCGACTGAGACCAACGGAGAGACTGAAGGAGAGACCGACGGAGAGACCGACGGAGAGACCGAGAGACAGACACACAGACCGAGAGGCCAAGAGACAAGACAGACAGAAGAGACAGACAGACAGACAGAAGAGACAGACAGATGAGACAGACAGACAGAAGAGACAGACAGACAGAAGAGACAGACAGACAGAAGAGACAGACAGACAGACAGACAGACAGACAGACAGACAGACAGACAGACAGACAGACAGAGGGACAGACTGAAAGACAAACAGAGACAGACCGAGGGACAGACGAAGAGACAGACAGAAGAGACCGAGAGACAGATGGACAAGACAGACATACGAGACAGACAGATGAGACAGACAGAAGAGACAGACCGACAGAGACCGACAGAGACATAGAGACAGACTGACAGAAGAGCCCGAAAGAAGAGGCCGGCAGAAGAGACAAAGAGACTGATGGAGAGACAGACGGCGAGACAGACAGAGGGACAGACAGAAGAGTCCGACAGACAAACAGAGACCGACAGACAAAGAGACAGAAGAGACAGACAGACAGAGACAGACAGACAGAGACAGACGAGACAGACAGACAGAGTGATCCACAGACAGACACAGACAGACACATAGACAGACAGAGAGACCGACGGAGAGACCAAGAGACTGACTGACAGACAGACCGAGAGACAGACAGACAGACAGACAGAAGAGACAAAGAGACAGACGGCGATACCTACGGCGAGACAGACAGACAGAGAGAGAGAGAGACAGACAGACAGAGAGACAGGCAGACAGAGAGACCAACAGACAGAGAGACAGACAGACAGACCAAGAGACCAAGAGACAGACAGGCAGAAGAGACAGACCGACAGAGAGACAGACAGAATAGACAGACAGAAGAGACCGAGAGACTGACAGACAAAGAGACCAAGAGACCGACAGACAAAGAGACCAAGAGACCGACAGACAAAGAGACAGACAGACAGACAGACAGACAGACATAGACAAATGAGACAGACAGACAGACAGACAGACAGACGGAACGACCGAGAGACCAAGAGACTGACTGACAGACAGACCGAGAGACAGACAGACAGAAGAGACAGACAGACAGAAGAGACAAAGAGACCGACGGAGAGACAGACGGCGAGACAGAAGGCGAGACAGACAGAGAGACAGGTTGACAGAGAGACAGGCTGACAGAGAGACAGGCTGACAGAGAGACAGGCAGACAGAGAGGGAGAGAGAGGGAGACATGGAGACAGAGACCCCTAATGTGACATTTAACGGTGGTGTTGGTAGATATAAAGAGCCAGTCATTCACTACACTATGGGAAAAGACCTAAGAGTTCACACATCAAAAAATAACAATGGGCATCTGACCTTTGCCATTTCAGAACCCACAAATGAATGGAGGGAAAGTTATTAGATGTTATATTAATAGTGTTAGAGTATATTTCTCTTAGTGAAGGTCTTTAAAATGTGTTTTAAGCAAGTATAGAGAAGAACCAAAAATATTGATTATCCCCATCTGCTTTCTAAGATACTGCATTTTATATAAACATTGGAGCACAAAAGACTGTCCACCACAAAATAAGTTTAGACAGACTCTCTCCTTGCGGTTTAGCAACCGTGTGTAGTGTGTGCAATAGTATTGTGTTCACCAAACATACATCGTGCTTTAACAAAGAACTCTCCTTACAAAGCCAGATCAACACAGAACACACCCGGAAGTCCTCTGTCTACATGGATTAACAGGAAAAAGGCTGATTTCTATAGTCTTTAAAAAGGCTGATTTGGGAGGGGTGAACTAGTTAGCGTGTTATTACATTTTACATTTACATTTTAGTCATTTAGCAGACGCTCTTATCCAGAGCGACTTACAGTTAGTGAGTGCATACATTATTATTTTTTTATACTGTCCCCCTGTGGGAATCGAACCCACAACCCTGCCGTTGCAAACGCCATGCTCTACCAACTGAGCTACATCCCTGCCGGCCATTCCCTCCCCTACCCTGGACGACGCTGGGCCAATTGTGCGCCGCCCCATGGGTCTCCCGGTCGCGGCCGGCTACGACAGAGCCTGGATTCGAACCAGGATCTCTAGTGGCAAAGCTAGCACTGCAATGCAGTGCCTTAGACCACTGCGCCACTCAGGAGTGAAGTCATGCTGGAACTGCCCCTCAGAGCAAAACAGCTGCATCTGTGTGTGTGTACACCTACCTGTAGATAGCCGTGGTCGTGTCCTCGGCGTCTCAACTGCTGAGCACAGCAGCAGCCTGCCTCTATCCATATGCTCTATCCCACCGCCTCTCCTGTCTTCATCCCGCACACACATCACTAACCTGAGGGGGAACACAACACACATACACCATTGCGTGAGCCTAGCCCTATAAATGTTAGTTGGTCCAGGTGAGTGAGTTTGTTAGCGCTCTGAGGCTAAGCATGGCTACGCGCTCTAGTAAACTCCAACCCCACAGCCTACAGCACAGGAGATCGGTGGCACCTTAATTGTGGAGGACAGGCTCGTGGTAAAGGCTGGAGTGGAATTAGTGGAATGGTATCAAATACTTCAAACACATGGTTTCCAGGTGTTTGATGCCATTACATTTTCTCCGTTCCGGACATTATTATGAGCCATCCTCCCCTCAACAGCCTCCACTGGTCTACACACATGCACTTTGTTCATCCATCTCTTCCTTCGGTTCTTTCTTTAGGGGGATTGCTGTATTTGTGTGAATGTGTGTGCCTCAGTCACATTCTGCGGTCCATTTTTCACTGAGTGCTGTTCTGTCTTTTCAGTGAAGGACAGTGAATAAAGATGAGCATGCAGGTATCATTTGTATATAAAAACAGCATGGTGCCACACACAGTTGTAAGATGTAAATGGGTTGCGTTTTGGCTGAGGCAGGGATAATCTTTCTAGTATTGTGTGTCTAAGATCTGTCAGACTACAGGTGAGAGCTAGCCTGGAGGACGAGACACCCACACACAGATGAATAATGTCCCTCTCTGCTACTGTCAGTGGGACCAAAGGGACTGACTGACTGTGTGTGTGTGTGATATACATATTGTCTTTAGATACAGAATATGATATTGTTCAGATGTATGTGGGTACGGTATGGAATGCATTGGCGTGTGGCTTTCCACGTTTAACGAGTGCCTCTGCTCGTGTGTGTGTGTGAGAGAGAGAGAGAGAGAGAGAGAGAGAGAGAGAGAGAGAGAGAGAGAGAGAGAGAGAGAGAGAGAGAGAGAGAGAGAGAGAGAGAGAGAGAGAGAGAGAGAGAGAGAGAGAGAGAGAGAGAGAGAGAGAGAGAGAGAGAGAGAGAGACCCCTCTTGTTCACAGCTGTTCCATAGCCACTCAGCCATGCTGTGAGTCACTTAGATGATTGAATACACGTCTGTCACACATCACTCTGCACTTAGACACTGTACTCAGGCTGCACTTAGACAGAGAGAGACAGCCAAACACATAGAGAGGCCAGACACAGGATGGAGGGAGGGAGGGATGATCTATAAGGGGTATTAATACATAATATAATACGTCTTGTGTGGCTTGAAATGTGTAGCTAGAAGTATGATACTCATGTACATACAGTGGGGAAAAAAAGTATTTAGTCAGCCACCAATTGTGCAAGTTCTCCCACTTAAAAAGATGAGAGAGGCCTGTAATTTTCATCATATGTACACGTCAACTATGACAGACAAATTGAGAAAAAAAAAATCCAGAAAATCACATTGTAGGATTTTTAATGAATTTATTTGCAAATTATGGTGGAAAATAAGTATTTGGTCACCTACAAACAAGCAAGATTTCTGGCTCTCACAGACCTGTAACTTCTTCTTTAAGAGGCTCCTCTGTCCTCCACTCGTTACCTGTATTAATGGCACCTGTTTGAACTTGTTATCAGTATAAAAGACACCTGTCCACAACCTCAAACAGTCACACTCCAAACTCCACTATGGCCAAGACCAAAGAGCTGTCAAAGGACACCAGAAACAAAATTGTAGACCTGCAACAGGCTGGGAAGACTGAATCTGCAATAGGTAAGCAGCTTGGTTTGAAGAAATCAACTGTGGGAGCAATTATTAGGAAATGGAAGACATACAAGACCACTGATAATCTCCCTCGATCAGGGGCTCCATGCATGATCTCACCCCGTGGGGTCAAAATGATCACAAGAACGGTGAGCAAAAATCCCAGAAACACACAGGGGGACCTAGTGAATGACCTGCAGAGAGCTGGGACCAAGGTAACAAAGCCTACCATCAGTAACACATTACGCCGCCAGGGACTCAAATCCTGCAGTGCCAGACGTGTCCTCCTGCTTAAGCCAGTACATGTCCAGGCCCGTCTGAAGTTTGCTAGAGTGCATTTGGATGATCCAGAAGAGGATTGGGAGAATGTCATATGGTCAGATGAAACCAAAATATAACTTTTTGGTAAAAACTCAACTCGTCGTGTTTGGAGGACAAAGAATGCTGAGTTGCATCCAAAGAACACCATACCTACTGTGAAGCATGGGGGTGGAAACATCATGCTTTGGGGCTGTTTTTCTGCAAAGGGACCAGGACGACTGATCCGTGTAAAGGCAAGAATGAATGGGGCCATGTATCGTGAGATTTTGAGTGAAAACCTCCTTCCATCAGCAAGGGCATTGAAGATGAAACGTGGCTGGGTCTTTCAGCATGACAATGATCCCAAACACACCGCCCGGGAAATGAAGGAGTGGCTTTGTAGGAAGCATTTCAAGGTCCTGGAGTGGTCTAGCCAGTTTCCAGATCTCAACCCCATAGAAAATCTTTGGAGGGAGTTGAAAGTCCGTGTTGCCCAGCGACAGCCCCAAAACATCACTGCTCTAGAGGAGATCTGCATGGAGGAATGGGCCAAAATACCAGCAACAGTGTGTGAAAACCTTGTGAAGACTTACAGAAAACGTTTGACCTGTGTCATTGCCAACAAAGGATATATAACAAAGTATTGAGAAACTTTTGTTATTGACCAAATACTTATTTTCCACCATAATTTGCAAATAAATTCATTAAAAATCCTACAATGTGATTTTCTGGATTTTTTTTTCTCATTTTGTCTGTCATAGTTGACGTGTACCTATGATGAAAATTACAGGCCTCTCTCATCTTTTTAAGTGGGAGAACTTGCACAATTGGTGGCTGACTAAATACTTTTTTTCCCCACTGTATATATATATTCATGAGAAAGAGAGAGAGGGGCAGAGAGAGATGGAGAGACTTGTTTGTTTGATCAAGTAAAGAGTAAACTGTGTGTTTTGTGTTTGTGGGGGAGAGAAACCCATAGTCCCATCTGTATACTGTGTTTTAACTGCAGGCACACAAACCAAATGTCAACAACACGCTCTCCTCTCCTCTCCTCCTCCTCTTCTCCTCCTCCTCTCCTACTCCTCCTCCCCTACTCCTCTTCTCCTCCTCCTCTCCTCCTCCTCCTCCCCTCCTCTCCTCCTCCTCCTACTCCTCTCCTACATACTCCTCTCCTCTTTCCGTTCCTCTCCTCTCCTCTCTGGTAAGATCAGTTGAGGACAATAGAGCCAGGTGTCAGAGAGCTGCTAAGGTAGGCTGTATGATCCTTCCAGAGTGGTCATAATGCTGAGCTAGAGATCAATAGGTCAAATTCTTTGTACTGTGATGTCCACGGACATCGTCGTCTCGGTTGTTTACAACGTTTAGCTCTGACAGAGACAAGAGTCCCGCGGGGGTTCTGGACGTCTCACACACTCACACATTGCACACTCTGGTCACTATGACAACCTATGTCAGAGCAGACCACCTGTCTCCACCACCAAATGCGCACACATAAGCATACAGACACACACACACACACACACACACACACACGTGTTCTGACTTAGAGCCAGCTGTAGAGACTTCTGTCATCAACCTCTCTCTTTCTCTCTCTAACCTTACCCTGACACAGCTGATCCCAAAGTTTACTGGCAAGTTTCTTCCTTCCTTCCTTCAAATTAGATATTTTCTTTCCCCATTCCTTTAGATATGACATGATTTGCACAGTAAAGACGGTTTATAATGAGTCGTGTGTGTTTATTTGCCACTGTGGTGTTGTCTGAGACAGACATGAAAGGAGTTGTCTGTGGCAGCACAGTCTGTGTGATTTGCTCTCATATCTGCGTTTGTTTATTTGTTGCTAATCTAACGCTTCGTTGAGGCTTCCAGGAATTCTACAGCTTTACTGCTGTAGATTAATTTGTGTAGCCTACACATAGTCAATTGACATGTCTTTCTCTATCTCCTTCCCTCTGCTTTATACTCCATTCCCCTTTCTCCTGGCCCATCTCCCTCCCTCCCTGCACCCTCCTCTCCCCCTCCCCCCATCTCTCCTCTCCCCCCTCTTTCTCCTGCAGCATGTATCAGAGTTATTAGCAGTGGTGCGTCTTCCGTTCATCCACCCGTCCTACCTGCTGAACGTTGTGGACAACGAGGAGTTAATAAAGACGTCGGAGGCGTGTCGAGACCTGGTCAACGAGGCCAAGAGATATCACATGTTACCTCACGCCAGACAGGAGATGCAGACTCCTAGGACACGACCACGGCTATCTGCAGGTAGGTGTACACCAGGGATTGGCAACTGACGGGCCGCATGCGGCTCGGGGCCCCTCTTTTGAAGGCCCCTCGGATCAATAATTATCAAATAAATTATATTATATCTTTCTTAATTTTTTGAGGGGGGGGGGCTCAGTTGGGGTCTCAACGTACTGTTGCAAGTTAGAATAGTAGAATACACAAGGTGCAATTTCGAAATTTGGTTGTGTATCAGCAGTTTTATCTTATGTCTGTCACTGATTAGTCACTCAATTAGCCCATGTCAGCAAAAAACAAAAAATCGATTGGTAAATTAGCCTCGCAGTTAGCTATCTAAACTTAGTAATCATGGTTGAATTACCAGCCGAGGGGCCCCCATTGATTTTGTTAGTTTCACTTAGATATCATATTAAAAACGTTCAACATTTCTCTCCACCCTATGGCAAAATGAGTAGAATTGCATGAAATGAGTTATAAAATTGCTAAATATTCTCCCCGCCCCATGGCAAAATGTGTAGAATTGCAGCAAACTTGCTTTAAAACTGAAACTCTCTTTTTCTCTCTCTCTCGGCTGCATGAGCCTTAGGCTATAGCCTAAACCTATTCATTTTTTTTGTAACAGACACTCCTTCACTATCTTGTGTCTAGCTGATTAAAAAAACGTAGCCTGTATTACCTTCTCTCGCTCCATTTGATAGGCTATGAATATGACTTTGGGCTATAGGCTACACTTTCATCATTTTATGCATGGCTTTCTCCGGATCAAACAATGAATGTAACGGAGTTCCATCTCAAAAAGTTATTTGAATAGCCTAAAAACTTAACGTAGCCAGGGGACTAATAATGAAAGAGAACATTCAATAGCCTATAGAAACATTTAACGACAAGTTCAATCAAAGCTTATTTAGAAAGAAATTATCCATACAGGCCGGGAAAATCCCTCCATGCGAGGTTGAAATTAAACCAAATGGTCAATAACCTATCATAAAAGCCTATCATAAAATCTTTAAGACAAGTTAAAGTTATGAACAGTAGCTTTTTCCCCAAATAATCTAGCCTAAGAAGGTGTTCTCCTATAGTTGCTGCTTTCAATAATAACAAGAATGAAAGTCTATAGCCTAAGCCTAGGTTATTCTCAATCACAGCTTTATGAGAGATAGAACAAACAATAGTATTTATTTACTATGTTATGAGACAAATAAAGCTATTATTATCCCGTTCTGAAAACGGGGGACAGTCAGTTTCTATCCAGCCCATTAAGTATAGCCTAACTCTCTAGGGTAAGACTGTTCGTCATCAGACATTCGCCACACAGACACACACACACACACACACAGACACACACACACACACCTGTTCCATACTGAAGATACTCTATCAGAAAGGAATATTAGAAAAGATTTGCCTACACTTAGCCTCTGCCCAGGCTTTCAACAACATTATCTTTTGTCATGATTCGTCCGGTTGTAGCATTCCATTTTGTGCTATAGCCCAATGGTCGTTTTAGGTGAGTTTTTATTTATTTTTGGTTGGCCAATAGGGGGCGATACCATCGTATATTACAATGTTTTATGGGTACATCATCTAGATAGGACAAAGGTTGACATCGCCTAACCCTAACACACACACACAGTCACACACACACATGGGCTGTCACATGCATGCCAGGATATAGCTCAGTTGGTAGAGCATGGCTTTTGCAACGCCAGGGTTGTGGGTTCGATTCCCACGGGGGGCCAGTATGAAAAACTTAAAATAAAATGTATGCACTCACTAACTGTAAGTCGCTCTGGATAAGAGCGTCTGCTAAATGACTAAAATGTAAATATGCAATGTAGAAGGCACAATGAAGCAATGACTGAAATTCATATTTGGAGCAGGAGAAGAAAGAAATAACAAAAGTATGCCATTTACATCCGATGAAATACTTTGGATCGCATTAACAAACAATATTGGTGTCCAAAACCATCAGTAGTTTTCCAGTAATGTCAAAATGAAACAAAATAAGAGTTTGGGTTGTGTGTGAGCCCTGTTACTATGAAAGCTTTGGATGGCCAACCATAACAGTGTCCCTGGGATGTCTGTGCTGAGGAACTCGGGGTGCTTTTACAGTAGGCCCAATACATAAACATCTCCTAGTACCTCCTAAACACCAGCTGCTTTCAGCACAGAACAGTCCAGGCATTTACAGTATCTTATTCCTATTATTATTCTATAACAAGAAGTTAACTTCCAACCAGCCATTCACTCTCCAACCATTCAGGCTGTCCCATTCAGTTTGTTTACATCATTAAAGCAGATATTTATGGGAATAAGTAGCCCTGGACAGACAAAGTGCTTTTGTTCGTTAGATTTTCCTGCCACTCGGCCAAGTCTTTTTTCTGGTCCCCCCTCAATAAAGAGCTGTCTAATTAGTGTGTGTGTGTGTGTGTGCACGAAACTTATTAGCGCCTAGCACGAACATAACACATTTTCTGCTTGGTAGAATGAAGGTAATTGCTAAACAAATGTCACTTTATGGTGTGGACAGTTTATGAACCTGCCTTTTCTGTTCTGCTCAAGGTGAACGCGCACACACACTCTCTCTCTCTCTCATTGGTAAACAATCAGAGTAAATGGTGGTAGTTTAATGGTTTGTGTGTTTAATTGTTTAAATTGCAGAGTGGGGTAGTGGTTTTAGTTTTATGGAAGGGGGGAAGACTCTCGAAAAGACGTTCCAAAAACAATACTTGTGTATAATTCATTATGATAACAAGGTTCTCTCTCTCTCTCTCAATTCAATTCAATTTAAGGGTTTTATTCTCTCTCGCTCTCTCTCTCTCATCTGAGGTCAAACATCTCTCTATTCAGGGTTCTAGTCAGGCTTGGCCCCTGGTTAGTGTGTGACTGATTGAGTGTGGTGTTAGCCTGGCCATCTGGTCCTCTGGCTGACTTGGCTCTGAGATGCACAGCGGGGCTGAGTCAGAGGGACATGGAGGCTGCTCCTAAAGAAAGTTCAGTTAATCCTAATGGTGACCAGCAGTGACCTGTGTCAGGAGGAGGGAGGATGAGATAGTGGATGGGGGAGAGAGAAGGAGGGAGAGAAAGAGAAGTTGAGGGTGGACGAGAGAGAAATAGACAGAATAGTAGGAATTGAGGGAATGCAGTGTGTGTGTGTGTGTGTGTGTGTGTGTGTGTGTGTGTGTGTGTGTGTGTGTGTGAGCCTGAAAGATGGGGCACCACCTGAGCTTGGAAGATAAGTCTCTCAAGCGTTGAAAAAAAAAGTGTGTGTGTGTCCGTAGACCTATCTCCCTGCCAGCGATCTCTGGTGTCACAGCAGGAGACACAGTTCACCAGAACAACATACTCCCCTACTCTACCTCATCCTTCTCCTTCATATCCTCTTCCTCTACTCCCCCTGTTACTTCTCCTCCTCTACCTCTTCAACCACTTTTTGATCATCCTCTTCCATCTCCTCCTCTCTCTCCTCCTCCCGTCGCTCTCTTGTCCACATCAGGACACATCAGTATCCTATCCCGGTGAAGATTTCTCACCACCTGCTACAGACAACAAGATTTCACGGTCTGACTTGAGTATTCAAAAGTTGTCCGGGAGTGGGGGTTAAGTTTACGCATTAATTCGGACTAGTTAAAGCCACACTCAGTAAGTCCAAGTTCAAAATCAGCTACGTCAGTTGGTTTCTTCATTCATTTGTTTTGTCGGGCCGGCAGTTCTACTTTTTTGTAAACAATCCCATGCAAGACACCATAGCGTGCTAGGCTGTCTGAGAGTTCTCAAACTGACACTGGGCCAGCCACCCTTTGATCCATTTCAGCCAGTATTCTAGTTTAAACAAGCATGTAGGCTCCTGTATTATAAAAAAGAACAATTTTCAAGTTGTGTCAGCTATGAACGTTACAGTAGTGAAATGTAATTGTAATTTACATAGCTAGACAACAATACTGAGGTGCAACGATAGCGCCGATATCTGTAGTGCGAAAACTGGCTAACTAGTTTTACTTACCAGTAGACAGCTAGCTGGCTTTCGTGATTCATTGGCACTGTCCTAGTGGATGGTATTGAAGGCATCTCCCGACGTCCTGGGGAGCTGGACAAATGTTGAATACTGAAGTGGATCTGGTGTGACCTGCCTGGAATACTTTTATACTGTACTGTATACGAATGCCTAAGCCTCCTATGTATCCATATGGGAGAGTGTTTAGTACAGTGTTGCGTACAAGACTGTGGTTACACACGCAGCCCAATTCAGATCTTTTGCCAATTATTTGCATATCTGATGCCTTTCTTTCCCCTAATGTGTAAACAGCAACAACAACAAAAAAACACATGTTTCTGATCTTTTCAGTTCCGATTTATACCACCTCCATAATGGCTGCGTTTCAACATGCAGCCCAATTCTTTTTTTCCACTAATTGTCCTTTTGACCAATCACATCAGATCTTTTCACATCAGATTTTTTTCAAAGCTGATCTGATTGGTCAAAAGCAGCCAGGTCATCTCTGATACAAGTCAGTATTCGACGTCCATCCAGGACGTCGGGAGATGGCGTGGAAACCAGCCACTAGGGGCAACAGTGAGTGCTGTTACCTTGAAGTAGGTTTCGGATTTGATGGGGCGTTGTGGACAGGGAGCATCTGCCTCTGGTGCCAAAGGTTGCATGTTCGAATCCAGCAATAAAAAGTTGTTTTTGAGATTTTAGTTTTAAGCATATCCCAAACCTTAACCCTTATCATAACCATTCGGAGTTAATACCTAACCTAAAAATGTCGGGGTTAATGCCTAAACTTAACCTTAAACACTTTGAAATTTGACGTTTGGAACAACTTAAACATGGATGAATGTCTAATTCTTATGTGAGACTGAGAGCTAGTTGGTCAAAATACCAACTAATGAAAAAAATATCAGAATTGGGCTGCTTATCTAAATGCAGCCTACTGTAAGTGGATCTCAATCCCGACCCTCCATATGCAGCCTCTGTCTGGATACTCAGATCTGGGTATTTTTGCTCTGATGTGTTTTTATTTTTTTCACATGACATGCCCTTACTATGACAACCACTCCAAAATGTTAAGGAACACTGACAGGAAATGAGCATGGTATCTGTGTGCTACTTCAGAGTAGCACACAGTGTGGATGAGTGTGGATAGTCAGGAAAAATGATTTGATATAGAAAGAAAATCAGATTTGGGTTCTTAGGGTGGCTGTGGAAACACAGCCTAACGCTTTTAACACACTGACTGCGTTGTTGCACAAAAACGTATGCAGCATCATCTAGATATGTGTGCAACAAAAGTTCAACATTTACCTTCTGCTACCATTTCTGTCAACCCGTTTACACATACAGTTTGACGCATACGTTCGATAAATCCAACGTATGTATCACACAGAACACACCGCAGCTGCTTCTGCAACGCAATGCTGCAAGGCAAGCGCAGAGTTCCATTGGAAATGAATGTACTTCTGGTGTACCAAAACGCAATGATGCAGTCGGTGTGTTCAAAGCGTTAGACTCATTATGAACCATTCACACGTCACTCCGGTGACTCTCCTAGCTACTAATTGGCTAATTAGAGACAGTATACTGTATGCAAGTGATTATCTGTCATTAGGTATTATGAGGAACTCAGGGATTACATTGTGAATTTGTGAAGTTTACATCCAGAGATGTACAGTGCCTTCGGAAAGTATTCAGACCCCTTGACTTTTTCCAAATGTACAGCCTTATTCTAAAATTGATTAAATAAATAAAAATCCTCAGCAATCTACACACAATACCCCATAATGACAAAGCAAAAACAGTTTTTTGCTAATTTATATATATTTTTTAAACCCGGAAATATCACATTTACATAAGTATTCAGACCTTTTACTCAGTACTTTGTTGAAGCACCTTTGGCAGTGATTACAACATTACAGCGATTACAGCATCAAGTCTTCTTGGGTATGACGCTACAAGCTTGGCACACCTGTATTTGGGGAGTTTTTCCCATTCTTCTCTGCAGATCCTCTCAAGCTCTATCAGGTTGGATGGGGAGCGTTGCTGCACAGCTATTTTCAGGTCTCTCCAGAGATGTTAGATCGGGTTCAAGTCCGGGCTCTGGCTGGGCCACTCAAGGACCTTCAGAGACTTGTCCCGAAGCCACTCCTGCGTTGTCTTGGCTGTGTGCTTAGGGTCGTTGTCCTGTTGGAAGGTGAACCTTCGCCCTAGTCTGAGGTACTGAGCGCTATGAAGCAGGTTTTCATCAAGGATCTCTCTGTACTTTGCTCCGATCATCTTTCCCTCGATCCTGACTAGTCTCGCAGTCCCTGCTGCTGAAGAACATCGCCACAGCATGATGCTGCCGCCACCATGCTTCACCGTAGGGATGAAGTTTCCTCCATTTACATTTACATTTTCGTCAAATTGGAAAATATTTACATTTGAGTCATTTAGCAGACGCTCTTATCCAGAGCGACTTACAGTTAGTGAGTACATACATTTTCATACTTTTTCATACTGGCCCCCCGTGGGAATCGAACCCACAACCCTGGCGTGGCAAATGCCATGC
Source organism: Coregonus clupeaformis (assembly GCF_020615455.1). Taxonomy (NCBI): domain Eukaryota; kingdom Metazoa; phylum Chordata; class Actinopteri; order Salmoniformes; family Salmonidae; genus Coregonus; species Coregonus clupeaformis. Next base: position 22,785,400 of record NC_059227.1, on the reverse strand, counting down.
TCTACCAACTGAGCTACACGGGACCTCCAGACGTGACGCTTGGCATTCAGGCCAAAGAGTTCGATTTTGGTTTCATCAGAACAGAGAATCTTGTTTCTCATGGTCTGAGAGTCTTTGGGTGCCTTTTGGCAAATTCCAAGCAGGCTGTCATGTGCCTTTTACTGAGGAGTGGCTTCCGTCTGGCCACTCTACCATAAAGGTCTGATTGGTGGAGTGCTGCAGAGATGGTTGTCCTTCTGGAAGGTTCTCCTATCTCCACAGAGGAACTCTTGAGCTCTGTCAGAGTGACCATCGGGTTCTTGGTCACCTCCCTGACCAAGGCCCTTCTCCCCCGATTGCTCAGTTTGGCCGGGCGGCCAGCTCTAGGAAGAGTATTGGTGGTTCCAAACTTCTTCCATTTAAGAATGATGGAGGCCACTGTGTTCTTAGGGACCTTCAATGCTGCAGAAATGTTTTAGTACCCTTCCCAAGATCTGTGCCTCGACACAATCCTGTCTCGGAGCTCTACGGACAATTCCTTTGACCTCATGGCTTGGTTTTTGCTGTGGGACCTAATACAGACAGGTGTGTGCCTTTCCAAATCAAGTCCAATCAATTCAATTTACCACAGGTGGACTCCAATCAAGTTGTAGAAACATCTCATGGATGATCATTGGAAACAGGATGCACCTTAGCTCCATTTTGAGTCTCATAGCAAAGGGTCTGAATACTTATGTAAATAAGGTATTTTAGGTTTTATATTTTTATATACATTTGCAAGAATTTCTAAAAACCTGTTTTCACTTTGTCAATATGGGGTATTGTGTGTAGATTGCTGAGGATTTTTATTTATTTAATCCATTTTAGAATAAGGCTGTAATGTTTCCAAATGTGGAAAAAGCCAAAGGGTCTGAATACTTTCTGAAGGCACTGTATTTAGTCTTATTTTCTGATCCCTCTGTCTCCTGCTTGTTAATAAGGATCTGTTACTGAGACAAGACGTAAACCACAGTCAGTTTTTTACATCAATTAACAGTAGTGCTGAGTGATTAGTGCTTTTTGAGGTTGGTTCGGTCACGCACACATGTCAAGCCTCTTCCTCACAGCAGCCATGCTCAGTGCAGCCCCAGAAAGGACAATCTAGAGCAAGGCCAAACCGTTAACTTAGCTCAGCCAAGTGTACTAGCACTCAGACAAATGAGCTGTAATGACTGGGGGACGTTTACTCCCACTCTATACACACACACACACACACACACACACACACACACACACACACACACACACACACACACACACACACACAGAGTCACATTCTACACATACAGTGCTTGGGCCCAGCTATATGCTCACCACACATTTACTTTAACATATACCGGCTAGAGCAGGGGGAAGGTCTGAAATGAGATCTCTGTGACCATTTGCACTTTCTGTACACTAATATAACATTCACGAGCCACAAGCCCAGCATCTACACAGGAAATGATTAAACCACACACAGATACACACGCACACACAGCACCTGCGAGAGAGGAGAGCGCACACAAACCGCATTGTAGCAGGTCTGAACTGGTTAAGCACTGACTTTTATCATGGTTTAGTCTCACATACAGTAGCTCCAGTCATGGGTATGCAGTCTAATGCTGTGTTTGGTTGGAGAGGCCAGCGGCTGCTTTGAACTGTGGTAGACAGGTGAGCAATCAACTTTCATAGAAGACTCTGTAGTCAAATACAGTCATCTTCAAATGAATATAATGAAATGAACTGAATTGGTGAATATAAACCAAGGATGTCCAACCCTCCGCCTGGAGAGCTATTGGGCCTGCAGGCTTTTGCTCCAGCCCTGCTCTAACACACCTGATTCAGTTTATCAGCTGCTGAGCAGGGCTGCATCAAACGCCTGCAGACCCAGTAGCTGTCCAGGAGGAGGGTAACCTTAAAACAGTAATAGTCATTATGTAAAATACAATCAATAGAGTGGCCTGCAGACCTAGGAAACTGAAGATATTGGGAAGACTATATTAAGATGTTAAAGTCAGACTCTGACTTTAACACACACGCACACACACACACACACACACACACACACACACACACTCTTGAAGTCCTACATTTGGAGTGGTGACATCATCATCTTATTCACACTTCTTGTCCCCCTCGGCCCTCTGGGGAAAAGACACAAGCCCCACTGAGACAGAGGCACGACTGAGACAGAAATGAGAACTACACACACACACAACTGACTCACACTAGACGCACAACTACACAGGAGCACAGAGAAGATCATAAGATGATATATCATACTATTCGGTTCTGTCTGTCGCCTTTCGACTGAAGCACCGACCGAATTCACACACCGACTTCGCATTTACGTCGCCTAGCTCTGACTAGAGCCCTGTTTCAGCCAATAATTTAATTTATTTCTCATTTCACTTGAGAGATAGGACTTGAAATGTGTGAATTTGGAAGGCAATTATAGGGTTTGTTATTTTGGGTAGTTGCGAGCATATGCATGGGTATTTGTGTACGTGCTAGTGTCCAGCTCCTGGTTTGAGTGATTATTCATGCTGGTTTGTTTTAAAGAGCCAATGTAGCGTGATATTACTCTGTGCTACGGTCTAAAGAGAAAAGCGGGACGGTCCGCACCGCTTGAGAATGGCTGAGACACACACACTATGAAGCCGAAGCTTCGGAAATGCCTTCAGCATATCATGATAATATCTAATCTCTTGCAATGTCGAAAGATGTAGGAGAGAGTAGAATAGAAGATAACGGTGGAGACGTTGATGTTGTTTTGTTTGTTTGTTTTGTTTTAGTCATTTAGCAGACACTCTTATCCAGAGCGACTTACAGTTAGTAAGTGCATACATTTTTTGTTCATTATTTTTTTTTCATACTGGCCCCCCGTGGGAATCGAACCCACAACCCTGGCGTTGCAAGCGCCATGCTCTACCAACTGAGCTACACGGGGCCCCTGGGTCTTATTGGTGAAAGTTTGAACAAATACATCATTTTCAGATTATACATTTAAATGGTACCGTAGCTAGTATATCCAGTGCAGTGAATATCAACCCCCTGGCTGTTGGCATGACGACACAGCTTTCTGACCACTGACCAGAGGATCAAGTACTGGCTGGCTGATTTGGCTCAGTTTCTTCCAAGAGCTCTAGATTATGCAGTGTACTGAACACACACACAAACACCAAATCCACACATGCAATGGTTTTCACATAACCAGGCTGGATGATTGTGATGAATATTGTATGAGGCTGTAGAGTCTTAGGTAGGTTAAACGGTCACATTTTGTGTGTGTGTGTGTGTGTGTGTGTGTGTGTGTGCTGGCAGAGTGCCTGCTAGTGCTGAGTCCCTGTCCCATTGTGCCGGTCTTTCAGGGCCTGGCTAGAGTCCCCTCACAGCAGGCCACAAATGCACACACTAACACACACCCACATGCTACTACACACATACACACACTAATACACACACACCCACACACATACACACCCTGAGAATACCCTTAGAGCACACACTTACTTAGACTGAAACACACTCCCTGATTCTTTGCCAGAATACCCTCACAGTAGGGGCCACACACACACACACACACACACACACACACACACACACACACACACATACACACTGTATCTGAGGCCCCTGGCCTCCTGATCCTCACCATACCAAATTACCTTCCTGGGAGAAAGAGCATAAGGTTAGGAGAAAGGAGGAGGAGAGGGAGGGAGTGAGAGGGCAGAGAGAAAAAGGGAGAGTGGGGCTTAGTGAGATATGAGAGGGATTGAGGGGAAAGAATGAGGGTCAAAGAGGAAGAGGACAGGGCAATGGGAGAGATCAAGGTGAGATATACAGAGAATGGATAGAGAGAGCAAGGTTGAACTGTGGAATAAATAGGAGAAGAGATAAAGATAAGAGCAGGAGGAGATAATAAAAAACAGAGGAAGCAGGCCTGAGAAGGGTTTAGCCGTCGGGGGGGAAAGAGGAGATAGCAGGGGCACAGCATGGAGGAGAACAAGGAGAGACCGAGGAGGCAAAGTGTGTGTGTGCAGTGGTGGGGAAAAGTACCCAGTTGTCATACTTGAGTTAAAGTAAAGATACAGTACCTTAATAGGAAATTACTCAAGTAAAAGTGAAAGTCACCCAGTAAAATACTACTACAGTAAAAAAAGTATTTGTTTTTAAATATACTTAAGTATCAAAAGTAAATGTAATTGCTAAAATATACTTACAGTGCATTCGGAAAGTATTCAGACTCCGTCCTTTTTTCCACATGTTGTTACTTTACAGCCTTATTCTAAAATTGATTAAATACCTTTTTTTCCTCATTAATCTACACACAACACCCCATAATGACAAAGTCAATAAATGTTTGTTTTTTAAACAGAAATACCTTATTTACATAAGTATTCAGACCCTTTGCTATGAGACTCAAAATTGAGCTCAGGTGCATCCTGTTTCCATTGATCATCCTTGAGATGTTTCTACAACTTGATTGGAGTCCACCTGTGGTAAATTCAATTGATTTGACATGATTTGGAAAGGAACACACCTGTCTATATTAGGTCCCACAGTTGACAGCATGTCAGAGCAAAAACCAAGCCATGAGGTTGAAGGAATTGTCCGTAGAGCTCAGAGACAGGATTGTGTCGAGGCACAGATCTTGGGAAGGGTACCAAAACATTTCTGCAACATTGAAGGTCCCCAAGAACACAGTGGCCTCCATCATTCTTAAATGGAAGAAGTTTGGAACCACCAAGACTCTTCCTAGAGATGGCCACCTGGCAAAACTGAGCAATAGGGGGAGAAGGGCTCAATTCCGAGTCTCATAGCAAAGGGTCTGAATACTTATGTAAATAAGGTATCTGTTTTTTTTTTTTAATACATTTGCTAAAATATATAAAAACCTGTTTTCACTTTGTCATTATGGGGTATTGTGTGTAGATTGATGGAAAAATGTAATTTAATCCATTTTAGAATAAGGCTGTAACGTAACAAAATTTGGAAAACGTGAAGGGGTCTGAATACTTTCCGAATGCACTGTAAATAGGCTTTCTAGGGCAGACCAGGGCTTTTGGCGCCGCTAGGTTGCTACGCAGTAGCCGACCAACAAAGCTCATGACTTCACGCTCCAGACCGGACACTGGGGGCCTGGAGTAGGGTTGCAAAGAATTTTGGGAACTTTCAAGGAATAATTGTAATTGTAATTTTACCAGATGATATCTAGTGGCCTTTTTGGGTATTTCCGATTATCACAGGTGTCTGTAATTATCGCTGGCCCTCTGTGTGGCCTTATCATATGTAAAATATTTTAACATAAAAAACAGAATGACAAAGCTGTAAAACATTATCATAAATATAAATCATAAACTAAGTGAATACCATTGGTGTTTAATATGATAGAATGCCAGAGATTACCGTAATTACAAAAGATTCCGATAACTTTGGTCAATTACGGGTAGCTTTCAGCCATAGGTTGGAGCAAAGAGACGAGCGGTGTGGTTGGTTGTGTGTGTGTGTTCTACCGATGCTATGCTCAGCAGGTGGGCAGCTCACCTCGCAGAGTTCCCGCCCCCCCGCCTCTCCCTTTACTCTCATGGTCACGACACGGGAAATAAACCACAAGCTGTCAGCATTTCAGTTATCCCTCCATCCTCCCCTCCATCTTTCCATCCCTCCCTCCATCCACCCTTCTCCCCCACTGTCGTTTCAGCAGCTGACTGACAGCCGCCCCTGTGTGGGTCTGTTGTCAAGGAGAGTGTACTGTCTCACAACCCCTCAGAGGACATTTTAGCCACACATAGATTGATAGAGAGATGGAGAGAGAGGGAGCGAGATATTTTTTCACCTCCCTAACGAGCTGAGAAGCGTCTCTCAGCTTGACCTCAGGGAGCAGGGGTCAAGAGGCTACCGTCCAGATGTCATGTTCACTAGCAAAAACATTCTGCAATGGGAAAAACTAAAATGAGAGTTGCTTGTCTTGGCAGTTACTCCCCTGTCCCTGGTGTATGCATGAACCTTCAGGTTTTTATAATGTTGTAAAGAGAACAAGGATCTAAACATATACACTACCGGTCAAAGGTTTTAGAATACCTACTCATTCAAGGGTTTTTCTTAATTTTTTACTATTTTCTACATTGTAGAATACTAGTGAAGACATCAAAACTATGAAATAACACATATGGAATCATGTACAGTGAGGGTAAAAAGTATTTGATCCCCTGCTGATTTTATACGTTTGCCCACTGACAAAGAAATGATCAGTCTATAATTTTTATGGTAGGTTTATTTGAACAGTGAGAGACAGAATAACAACAAAAAAATCCAGAAAAACGCATGTAAAATTTTTTATAAATTGATTTGCATTTTAATGAGGGAAATAAGTATTTGACCCCTCTGCAAAACATGACTTAGTACTTGGTGGCAAAACCCTTGTTGGCAATCACAGAGGTCAGACGTTTCTTGTAATTGGCCACCAGGTTTGCACACATCTCAGGGGGGATTTTGTCCCACTCCTCTTTGCAGATCTCCTCCAAGTCATTATGGTTTCCAGGCTGACATTTGGCAACTCGAACCTTCAGCTCCCTCCACAGATTTTCTATGGGATTAAGGTCTGGAGACTGGCTAGGCCACTCCAGGACCTTAATGTGCTTCTTCTTGAGTCACTCCTTTGTTGCCTTGGCCGTGTGTTTTGGGTCATTGTCATGCTGGAATACCCATCCATGACCCATTTTCAATGCCCTGGCTGAGGGAAGGAGGTTCTCACCCAAGATTTGACGGTACATGGCCCCGTCCATCGTCCCTTTGATACAGTGAAGTTGTCCTGTCCCCTTAGCAGAAAAACACCCCCAAAGCATAATGTTTCCACCTCTATGTTTGACGGTGGGGATGGTGGTCTTGGGGTCATAGGCAGCATTCCTCCTCCTCCAAACACGGCGAGTTGAGTTGATGCCAAAGAGCTCCATTTTGGTCTCATCTGACCACAACACTTTCACCCAGTTCTCCTCTGAATCATTCAGATGTTCATTGGCAAACTTGAGACGGGCCTGTATATGTGCTTTCTTGAGCAGGGGGACCTTGCGGGCGCTGCAGGATTTAAGTCCTTCACGGCGTAGTGTGTTACCAATTGTTTTCTTGGTGACTATGGTCCCATCTGCCTTGAGATCATTGACAAGATCCTCCCGTGTAATTCTGGGCTGATTCCTCACCGTTCTCATGATCATTGCAACTCCACAAGGTGAGATCTTGCATGGAGCCCCAGGCAGAGGGAGATTGACAGTTATTTTGTGTTTCGTCCATTTGCGAATAATCGCACCAACTGTTGTCACCTTCTCACCAAGCTGCTTGGCGATGGTCTTGTAGCCCATTCCAGCCTTGTGTAGGTCTACAATCTTGTCCCTGACATCCTTGGAGAGCTCTTTGGTCTTGGCCATGGTGGAGAGTTGATTGATTGATTGCTTCTGTGGACAGGTGTCTTTTATACAGGTAACAAACTGAGATTAAGAGCACTCCCTTTAAGAGTGTGCTCCTAATCTCATCTTGTTACCTGTATAAAAGACACCTGGGAGCCAGAAATCTTTCTGATTGAGAGGGGGTCAAATACTTATTTACCTAATTAAAATGCAAATCAATTTATAACATTTTTGACATGCGTTTTTCTGGGTTATTTTGTTGTTATTCTGTCTCTCACTGTTCAAATAAACCTACCATTAAAATTATAGACTGATCATTTCTTTGTCAGTGGGCAAACGTACAAAATCAGCAGGGGATCAAATACTTTTTTCCCTCACTGTAGTAACCAAAAAAGTGTTAAACAAATCAAAATATATTTTATATTTGAGATTCCTCAAATAGCCACCCTTTACCTTGATGACAGCTTTGCACACTCTTGGCATTCTCTCAACCAGCTTCATCTGGAATGCTTTTCCAACAGTCTTGAAGGAGTTCCCACATATGCTGAGCACTTGTTGGCTGCTTTTCCTTCACTCTGCGGTCCGACTCATCCCAAACCATCTCAATTTGGTTGAGGTCGGGGGATTGTGGAGGCCAGGTCATCTGATGCAGCACTCCATCACTCTCCTTCTTGGTAAAATAGCTTGGAGGTGTGTTGGGTCATTGTCCTGTTGAAAAACAAATGATAGTCCCACTAAGCCCAAACCAGATGGGATGGCGTATCGCTGCAGAATGCTGTGGTAGCCATGCTGGTTAAGTGTACCTTGAATTCTAAATAAATCACAGACAGTGTCACCAGCAAAGCACCCCGTCCATGCTTTACGGTGGGAAATACACATGCGGAGATCATCCGTTCACCCACACCGCGTCTCACAAAGCCACGGCGGATTGAACCAAAAATCTCCAATTTGGACTCCAGACCAAAGGACACATTTCCACCGGTCTAATGTCCATTGCTCGTGTTTCTTGGCCCAAGCAAGTCTCTTCTTCTTATTGGTTTCCTTTAGTAGTGGTTTCTTTGCAGCAATTCAACCATGAAGGCCTTATTCACACAGTCTCCTCTGAACAGTTGATGTTGAGATGTGTCTGTTACTTGAACTCTGTGAAGCATTTATTTGGGCTGCAATTTCTGAGGCTGGTAACTCTAATGAACTTATCCTCTGCAGCAGAGGGAACTCTGGGTCTTCCATTCCTGTGGCGGTCCTCATGAGAGCCAGTTTCATCATAGTGCTTGATGGTTTTTGTGACTGCACTTGAAGAAACGTTCAAAGTTGAAATTTTCCGTATTGACTGACCTTCATGTCTTAAAGTAATGATGGACTGTCTTTTCTCTTTGCTTATTTGAGCTGTTCTTGCCATAATATGGACTTGGTCTTTTACCCTACCTTGTCACAACACAACTGATTGGCTCAAACGCATGAAGAAGGAAAGAAATTCCACAAATTCACTTTTAAGAAGTCACACCTGTTAATTGAAATGCATTCCAGGTGACTACCTCATGAAGCTGGTTGAGGGAACGCCAAGAGTTTGCAAAGCTGTCATCAAAGCAAAGGGTGGATATTTGAAGAATCTCAATTATAAAATATATTTTGATTTGTTTAACACTTTTTTGGTTACTACATGATTCCATACGTGTTATTTCATAGTTTTGATGTCTTCACTAGTATTCTACAATGTAGAAAATAGTAAAAATAAAGAAAAACCCTTGAATGAGTAGGTGTTCTAAAACTTTTGAATGGTAGTGTATGTTCAACCAATACATGATGTCTGTCCCATTATGTGTCAAGATGGTTGGCATTTACCTAAGAGCAGAGAACTATACCATCAGCAGTACTATATATCAGCTGAATGTATGATCTAAACACATGTTCACTCCATATATTACATGTACTGTAGACATACATGTTTGGCATTTAACTCAGGACTAAGAATCACACATTCAGCAATACTGTAAAAACACTATATCAGTTGGATATATGCCTGCAAATAGTACCTGGTGGTTGTGCTGTTGCCACTCTGAATACCTCAGAATTGCACTCAGCATTAAATCTATTTTTACACTGCTCTTATCTCATCCTCCTACACAAAATATACATGTTGTCACTATTTCCCTGTGTTAATAATCAGTCAGTGTTCGTTCGCCCATATCTTTTTTGTAGTTACAATGGCATCACATATTCATATTATTCGGTAAAGCTCTGGTAAATATGGGCCCATTTGCAATTCAACTGCCCTCTTAATCCTTGAAAGAAGAAGCAGTGCATTTTCCCAGCCATCCTATCCCAGTTTAAGTAGTATGTCATAGATATACAGTGAGGGAAAAAAGTATTTGATCCCCTGCTGATTTTGTATGTTTGCCCACTGACAAAGACATGATCAGTCTATATTTTAATGGTAGGTTTATTTGAACAGTGAGAGACAGAATAACAACAAAAAAAGCCAGAAAAACGCATGTCAAAAATGTTATAAATTGGGACCTTGCAGGCTCTGCAGGATTTCAGTCCTTCACGGTGTAGTGTGTTACCAATTGTTTTCTTGGTGACTATGGTCCCAGCTGCCTTGAGATCATTGACAAGATCATCCCGTGTAGTTCTGGGCTGATTCCTCACCGTTCTCATGATCATTGCAACTCCACGAGGTGAGATCTTGCATGGAGTCCCAGGCCGAGGGAGATTGACAGTTATTTTGTGTTTCTTCCATTTGCGAATAATCGCACCAACTGTTGTCACCTTCTCACCAAGCTGCTTGGCGATGGTCTTGTAGCCCATTCCAGCCTTGTGTAGGTCTACAATCTTGTCCCTGACATCCTTGGAGAGCTCTTTGGTCTTGGCCATGTTGGAGAGTTTGGAATCTGATTGATTGATTGCTTCTGTGGACAGGTGTCTTTTATACAGGTAACAAGCTGAGATTAGGAGCACTCCCTTTAATAGTGTGCTCCTAATCTCAGCTCGTTACCTGTATAAAAGACACCTGGGAGCCAGAAATCTTTCTGATTGAGAGGGGGTCAAATACTTATTTCCCTCATTAAAATGCAAATCAATTTATAACATCTTTGACATGCGTTTTTTTGTTGTTATTCTGTCTCTCACTGTTCAAATAAACCTACCATTAAAATTATAGACTGATCATTTCTTTGTCAGTGGGCAAACGTACAAAATCAGCAGGGGCTCAAATACTTTTTTCCCTCACTGTATGATACATGAGCCAGCATTTACATCTCCTCATCCCACTAAAGCCTTCTGTGCTGCTTTAGCTTTTTCCTCCTCTCGTTTTTAGACGGGTAAAGAGAAAAGGAAATAAAGAGAAAGCAGTTTTAGAAAAAAAGATGACAGGGCGGGAAAGATGGTAAAGGATGGAAAGGAGGGGTGGACAGAGGTCGTCAGGGGAACAAGGGAGGAGAGGAGAAGGTTTGGAGTATTGATCCAAGAAGATGAGCCAGCGGTTAGAATCCTAGCTCTGGAATTTCTGAGGGATATATCTATTTCCTTCTCTCGCTCTTTGTTTCTCTCTGGCTCTCCTTCTCTCTCCCTTGCACTCTCTGTCTCTCTCTCCCTTCCCCTCTCTCTCACACACATTGTCAGTGGCGATTTTAGCATGTGAATCTTGGTGGGGCAAAAAAAGCCACAACACTAAACAATACATGAATTGCACTATAACGGTGACAAACGGTGCTCACAAACTGTTAGGGCCTACATAAAGCTGTCCCAACAGCAGAGTCCCAACAGCTAGTCCCAACACCTTACCACTGCTACACCTGGCTATCAGCGGAGCCTTGTCTGGCAGCGAAACAATTCATTCAGGCTCATTTACTGTCTTTAAAAAAACATAGCTTATATGGCTGACTTGCTTAAACAAATGTGGTTTCTACTGACATTTGAGATGTACAAACTACGGCATAACGGGACGACAAGCAGATAAGAGGCAATCCGTAATTTCGATTAAGACATAAATGTGCGCGCTACGACGGACATAGTCAATATAACTATTTGTTCAGCACTTTTTAAATGTACAGCAACAGAATTCAGAACATGGGCCGTTCTTACAGTGCCACGTCAGAACCGTAGGATAAATAAAGGGGGCATATAAGCAGACAATGAAAGCTCTTACAATATTCGATGATTACATTTCTCTAAAACAGGTTATAGGCTACATGTGCACCACCAAGTTAGAACAGTAGGCGAAATTAAAAGGTGAAAATAGACCAAATTATTAGGGTGAGGAACATTGAACGGGTCTTTGCGTGTCAAGAAAGATACATGTCAAATAACACTATTTGACACGTTAAATAAGCTTTTAATTTGACACGTCAAATAACACAATGTTCTGTGTGCTGAATTTGCACGTACAAGCCAAGCGCCACCACTACTATCAGTAGCACTGTCAAAGCTGTGCAAAAAAAAGTCTGCAAACAAGCACACACCAGCCACGAATTATGTGTTTACAATACCGCGTTGGTGAAAATAGACCAAATTATTAGGGTGAGGCACATGGGCTACTAACAGCATACCCTTTTTTTGTTATTTTTTTAATGGATTTTTTTTCCTTTTTTTTCTAATTTAATTTTAATTTTAATTTATTTTTTAGTCATTTAGCAGACACTCTTATCCAGAGCGACTTACAGTTAGTGAATACATATAACTAGTTAGCGTGTTATTACATTTTACATTTACATTTTAGTCATTTAGCAGACGCTCTTATCCAGAGCGACTTAGAGTTAGTGAGTGCATACATTATAATTTTTTTATACTGTCCCCCTGTGGGAATCGAACCCACAACCCTGCCGTTGCAAACGCCATGCTCTACCAACTGAGCTACATCCCTGCCGGCCATTCCCTCCCCTACCCTGGACGACGCTGGGCCAATTGTGCGCCGCCCATGAGTCTCCCGGTCGTGGCCGGCTGCGACAGAGCCTGGATTCGAACCAGGATCTCTAGTGGCACAGTTAGCACTGCGATGCAGTGCCTTAGACCACTGCGCCACTTTCTTAGCTACAGTATACATATCTCCCTTGCATATTACATCATTTATGCAGCAGCATACAATACATTTTTGGACTCACCTTGTTGAGCTGTGCTCACTTAAACAGGAAGGTGGCGCGGCGGTCCATTGTGGGCAAATTTTGTCATCAAACTTTGTCATTCTCTGGATTTATGGTGGGAATAGCAGGCTAGTGATTGCTTTGCAATGCTTGCAGTTAGCCACTGATTCCTTCCAAACCAGTTATTGTTGAATTTGCGATTTCCAACTTGTTGTTTAATGTTTATGTCCGATGGCCGATGAGCACCGATACGTTTTATCTATAATGTCTCTTCATTATTTCTCTTCATATGACAAGGATTAGCCAGTAGATTGTCGATTTGATTCATGATGATGACTGCTAGCTAAGACTTTGAAAGTAAGCTGTTGACATGATCAGTCCAATCAAAGTTACTGTACATATAAGAGACAAATGTAAGATGATTTGACATCATTTTATCTGTGGACAATGACCTTGAGCCTTCTTGGAAGAGCACTTACATTTTAAATTTTTAAATTTTAGTCATTTAGCAGACACTCTTATCCAGAGCGACTTAGTTAGTGAGTGCATACATTTTTCATACTAGCCCCCTGTGGGAATCGAACCCACAACCCTGGCGTTGCAAACGCCATGCTCTACCAACTGAGCTACACGGGGCCTACACTTCTAATGTAACTCTATGTCAGGACCCAAACGGCGTACATTTTCGATGTCTACGCTTACTAAGGACTTAGACATGGCGGTGATTGTTTTGCTAAAAATGTGGGGCTCAAAACAGGTGGGGCTCTCACCTGCCCTGAATGATGGGTCGCCACTGCACATTGCTGTTGAGGGCTAAGAGGCCTGGAGAAACACGTGGTGTTTTTGTACAGCTTATGACGAGACACCCGCACACACACAAACTACACATCACTAGTATCTTCTGCCAACAGTAGTGTGTGTGTGTGTGTGTGTGTGTGTGTGTGTGTGTGTGTGTGTGTGTGTGTGTGTGTGTGTGTGTGTGTGTGTGTGTGTGTGTGTGTGTGTGTGTGTGTGTGTGTGTGTGTGTGTGTGTGGAGATGAGATGCTGGTAGTGTCCTGAACACATGGTTGAGCACTGAACATGAAGAGAATACTTATACTTATACTCACAGAGATCTCACTGATAAAAATACACACACACACAAACACACACACAGGTTAATGGATGTGCTGCGCTGAATGCCCACTCCTTGAGATGAGACCCAGAATTCAAATGCTGTGTTTTATAGTGCTGCTGTTCTTGAATACCCACACATTGATTTAGCATATTGATTTAGTAAGGGATTGAGGGCATGCTGTGAGTTTCACTAGCACCTAGAGAGAAGTGATGTGCTATCTGTGGGAATGGAGAAGAGAGGAGGCCAGAGAGGAGAGAGAGCGCAAACTGGAGAAATAAAAGTGTGGAGAGAGAGAGGTGTTATCTGTGGGGAGGGAGGGAGGGGGAGGGAGGGAGGGAGGGAGGGGGGAGAGAGAGAGAAAGAGGGAGGGAGGGAGGGAGGGAGGGATGGATGGAGATAGGGGTGTTATCTGTGGAAATGGAAAGAGGGAGAAAGAGAGGCGAGCCTCACGTGTCCAGCCTTCCAAAATCCTGTCTCTTATGCCGATGTTGGCAACAATTTAGCTGTCCCAGACACGTTTTTGAGATCTGAGACAAAATCCCCATGTCGTTGCCTACTTGGGGCGCGCGGCCGTCATTGACGGTCGTTTAATGTGAGCGGGTCAAAGGCGCAATCTGAGGGCTACCTTGCTGTCTCGATATTTTCAAACAGGTTCGATTTTATCGACACAAAATCTGCAACACTCTTCTAGTGTGAGATGTGCGACGAAAAGTTTTGGGAACGGTGATCAGCAATAGCCAATGAGAGCTCGCCAGTGAGACGACCTGTTTCCCAGAATGTGTAGACTCTCGAGCAGGGGCGATGACTGCTACTGGTATGAATTTGTACTTGCCTTAAACCAAAGCGTCAAATCGGTACAGCTCTGATGTTCACAAGCAATGTTATTCAATTCAAAATGTTGGCTAGATTGTTTAACTATGTATGGAAAGCGTGAACGTCTGACTTAACGTTTATTAAGGCAGGTATGAGCCACAGCTCGTAGCTAATACATTAAATCGAATCACATTGTTTTCGCGAGACAGAATGGTATCGAGAACCTCAAGACCAAGTGAAGAATCTTGTAGTGTGTCTGTGTCACATCGTTTAGTGTGCGCACCACTACGTTGGCAACACACAAAAAAACTACAGGAAAGATGGTCGTTTAATGTGAGAGTCTCAGCGATGTTAGGATTTTGAAAGATGTGTAGTGTCCACCTGGTTTACGTGAGAAGCCTGGGCTTTTGAGGCAGCCATAACCCATTTGAGAAACGATGTGCCTCTGAGCTGTCATGTGGGACATTCCCTCCAATTTTCCTGACACAAATGGACTAATTGTTTGTTACAAACATTGCTTGAACCTAACTATCCTATCACTATATAAATTGCACTGTAAATAAATAGCATATGTTTTTGCACATGAACTTCCGACTCCAAACCAACTAAATAGATTGCTGGGGTCCTCTATCTTAACAGAAACTCACTCACAAAATAAATATTCTCACCATATGGTACTGCAAACACATGTTTAACAAGTTTCTCTTTGTCTCCTCTCTCCCTCTCATTTCCCCTCCCTCTCCCTCTCCCTCTCCCTCTCCCTTCCCTTCCCCTCCCCTCCCCTCCCTTCCCTTCCCTCTCCCTCTCCCTCTCCCTCTCCCTCTCCCCCTCCCTCCCCCCCCCTCCCTCTCCCTCTCCCTCTCCCTCTCCCTCTCCCTCTCCCTCTCCCTCTCCCTCTCCCTCTCCCTCTCCCTCTCCCTCCCACACCTCACGCCTCCCTTCCTCTCTTCTCTCTCCCCCTCACCCCCCTAGGTGTGGCGGAGGTAATAGTGTTAATAGGTGGTCGCCAGGCCATCGGTATGAACCAGCGGTCTCTGACGGCGGTGACATGTTTTAACCCTCAGAACAGTAAGTGGTACCCACTGGCCAGCCTGCCCTTCTACGACAGAGAGTTATTCAGCGTCATCTCAGCAGGGGACAACATCTACCTGTCAGGTAGGCTAATGATGGGGACTGCCACAAACACACACATATGCATGCATGGACACACACACACACACACACACACATTCTTACATAGTGTTAACATTAATATTCTTCCTATTATTTTAGAACTATATTCCTCCAGATTTCTGTCTGTTCTCTCTTCCACACTCCTACACAGAGTTAGACCTTGACATTGGACTGTGAAACAGCACTACTAGGATTCGTCCTGCTGCATGTTCCCCTCTACCTCATTTCATATAAATGTAAATGTGTGTTGGGCCGGTGGACCTAGCCTATGTGTCTGTGGGGAGGCAGGCAGTCAGTGGGGAAATCAGCAGTGTACAGTAGTACTAACCATGGCTGAGAACTGTGTGTGTCCCTGCAGAGAATGGATGAAATGTCCACTCAGTTTGCTGCTTTCAAACCAAGCTACACTACATAGACAAACATTGGCAGTAGAATGGCCCGTACTGAAGAGCTCAGTGACTTTCAACGTGGCACCGTCATAGGATGCCACCTTTCCAACAAGTCAGTTCGTCAAATTTCTGCCCTGCTAGAGCTGCCCCGGTCAACTGTAAGTGCTGTTATTGGGAAGTGCAAATATCTAGGAGCAACAACGGCTCAGGTGCGAAGTGGTAGGCCACGCAAGCTCACAGAACGGGACCACCGAGTGCTGTAGCGTGTAAAAATCGTCTGTCCTCGCTCGCAACACTCACTACGGAGTTCCAAACTGCCTCTGGAAGCAACGTCTGCACAAGAACTGTTCTTCGGGGGCTCCATGAAATGGGTTTCCATGGCCGAGTAGCCCACACAAGCCTAAGATCACCATTCGCAATGCCAAGCGTCGGCTGGAGTGGTGTAAAGCTCGCCGCCATTGGACTATGGAGCAGTGGAAATGCGTTCTCTGGAGTGATGAATCACGCTTCACCATATGGCAGTCCGACAGACAAATCTGGGTTTGGTGGATGCCAGGAGAACGCTACCTGCCTGAATGCATAGTAATATAATATAATAATATAATATGCCATTTAGCAGACGCTTTTATCCAAAGCGATTTACAGTCATGTGTGCATACATTTCTACGTATGGGTGGTCCCGGGGATCGAACCCACTACCCTGGCGTTACAAGCGCCATGCTCTACCAATTGAGCTACAGAGGACCAAATGTAAAGTTTGGTGGAGGAGGAATAAGGGTCTGGGACTGTTTTTCATGGTTCGGGCTAGGCCCCTTAGTTCCAGTGAAGGGAAATCTTAATGCTACAGCATACAGTGACATTCTAGACGATTCTGTGCTTCCAACTTTGTGGCAACAGTTTGGGGAAGGCCCTTTCCTGTTTCAGCATGACAATGCCCCCGTGCACAAAGCGAACTCCATACAGAAATGGTTTGTCAAGATCGGTGTGGAAGAACTTGACTGGCCTGCACAGAGCCCTGAACTCAATCCCATCAAACACCTTTGGGATGAATTGGAACGCCGACTGCGAGCCAGGCCTAATCGCCTAACATCAGTGACTGACCTCACTAATGCTCTTGTGGCTGAATGGAAGCAAGTCCCCGAAGCAATGTTCCAACATCTAGTGGAGGCTGTTTTAGCAGCAAAGGGGGGACCAACCAATCAATCAATCAATTTTATTTTATATAGCCCTTCTTACATCAGCTAATATCTCGAAGTGCTGTACAGAAACTCAACTCCATATACCAACTCCATGTACCAACTCCATATTAATGCCCATGATTTTGGAATGAGATGTTCGATGAGCAGGTGCCCACATACTTTTGCTTGTAACAATAAGGGGTTGAAATAAGGGTGGGTGTGGGGGATGGTATGTTGGTGGTACCTTGTTATATTTGCCCCCAGCTCACAACGATTCAGTAAGTTTTTACTGGTTTCTAATAAGTAATATCTTCAATTCGATATTTTTAAAATGTATATTACATTTTTTGCTAGGGTCTGATATGATGGTGGCTGACTTGTGTATTATGTGTGTGTGTTTAAGGTGGGACAGAGTCGGGTGTGACAGTAACTGACGTGTGGTGCTACATGTCTCTATTGGACAACTGGAACCTGGTGTCTCGTATGACGGTGCCTCGCTGCAGACACAACAGTCTGGTGTATGATGGGAAACTCTATACCATTGGAGGGCTGGGCGTGTCAGGAAACCTGAACCATGTAGAGAGGTAAGAGACTGACAAACTTGGACACTTGTACAGTATATGCTACTACATGTGCCTATGGAGTGGAAACAACTGTGGCTTGAGCTTGTAATGCTGCTAGTGTAGCAGTAAAGGAAGCTATGGTATGCTAACGAAACACGTTTGTAGGTGCTCTGCGTTGGGAGCAGAGTGAAAATAGGAATACCATTGTGACACATAGACAATAAAGTACTATTCCATTTATGTAGGACATTGTATGTAGGCTATACTTATACTGAAGTTATTTTAGTGTCTTTTATGTTACGAGGTCACATCAACTTTTACTTTTTCAATAGTGCTCCTTATGTATCGATGTCCTTGGGAAGAAGGATGGGGATTGTATGTAAGTCCCTGTGTGTGCAACTGTCTTGAGCTGTAGAAAAACGTTCCCCTTGAAGGACACTTAATGTCAAACTTTTTTATTAGTTAGTGGTTAAAATCAATTTCTGAACAGAAATAAACTCTTCCTTTCACGGCAGTCTAACAATGAGACAGGAAGCCTATAAGGTGATATGAATGGCAGTGGTAAAATGGCTTCATCTTCTGCTGCTCTCAACACAGTTGCCCACACACACACACACACACACACACACACACACACACACAACTGGGGTAGAATGTCTTCATATTTTTCTGCTCTCAGCCAGGCTGGGAAGATTAAACTGAGCAATCAAAAGAACATAACAGAATGTATTAGAACAGGCCACCGCTGCTCATTACAGAACGGAGTGGCTCTCCCAAGCCTCTCTCTCAATGTGACAAAACACACACACACGAGACAACACACAAAAACACACACTGAAGCTGTTCTCTCTCCGTGTAACATTGGTCCCCCAAATGGAATCATCTAATTTGATATGTCCCCATAACACTGCCATGCTGTGTCATTAAGACTGTGTCTGGCTGGAATATTGAACCCTGTAATGGAAACACATTTGATTCCTCTGCCTCGAGTCGCAGCTAGTAATTGCAGACCTAACATCGTCCCCAGGGTCGAATTGCTGGCACGTAGAGCCTGGTAACAGAGTGGGACTGTTTGGGACTTAGGGGGTGTGGATTTACTGAGTGACATGATAATCAATTCAAATTCTGAGCGAATCACACGACTATGAAACGTTGCTCCAAATCTTGGCAGAAAAGTGTTTATGTTGCACCACAGAAATAATTCCCTAGAACCCGAGGTAGTAGGAACATATTGCCGTTCATGCTAATCGGTAGCGAGCGTAAAGTTAAGACACGCCGTCAAAGGCAGTTGATAATGTATGTTGTGGTTGTGCAGAGCACTATCCCATTAAAAAGTACAAGCACAGTCTTTTTCCGCCCCAATGGCAATGATGCAGAATGCTGCAGCTACTGTAAAGCACTGGAGGAGATTATTAGACCCATCTCTGTGGGAGATGGCTTGCCACTGGCAGTTTGTAGAAGATACTACAAAAGCAGCTGTGAATTGGCGTGAAAGGGCAGATTATTTTGAGAAAGAGCCCGTGTTGTCTCTGAATGCCGTTAGCAGACTCTGGAATGTCCATGTTGCACGAGCTAACCCAGTTCACTTTGTTGCACACGAACACAAAAACATAATTGGCCCCCCCGGATGCAGCACACTTAGGGGGAGGATCTAAGGTTTGTGCTAAATGGTGATGGACTGAGAGATCAGACAATTAAAATCAGCGGTTGTTTCGGCCGTTCTGAGGCACTCTGAAACCTGACGTCTCGACAGAGAGAGTGCCGGTTTGTGGGCGAGATTATTGCGGACCTAGCAGTGCATCTAGGCATTTACAGCCATACAAAACCGCGATGTGTGCGCGTGCGTACGTGTTTTAATGATGATGCTCAGAGACCCTCAGCCAGTCTCAATTATCAACAATTTTCTGTCAGCCTGAAACGGTCAAAAAGATCTGTTGTTTGTTACCGGGGAACTCAGATGAATCGAGAAGGCAGTAGTGGAGAGGCGACTAAGTTTAAGGGGCTGAACAGAGGGGTGTGAACTACTAATGGACCGACAGAAACAGCAGGAGACTCAATCTGAGCATAATGTCACAGGGTTGAGGAACAGACTAAAAGTTACTTCAGTGCTGTGTCTTATCTGAGTGGTTGAAGTGTGTGTGCGGGTGTGCGTGAGAGTACATGCTGCATGGCTTACTGGTTGTAATTGCTCCCCAGGTGGCCGAGAGCTCCTCGTCTGAGGGATATTTATACTCTTGGCGTCACATACACACACACACACTCAGCCATTTACACACCCAGT
Source organism: Coregonus clupeaformis (assembly GCF_020615455.1). Lineage (NCBI taxonomy): Eukaryota > Metazoa > Chordata > Actinopteri > Salmoniformes > Salmonidae > Coregonus > Coregonus clupeaformis. Next base: position 22,765,404 of record NC_059227.1, on the reverse strand, counting down.
GTCGTTAAGCCATTTATAGTCAGTTCCTTCCAGTATGGCTGGGCCAGCTAAGCACATGGATTTCTCATCAAAACAGCATTAAAACATGACAGGACTTGAACCTTTGCTCTCTAAAGACTTCTCAATACCGTCTCCCAGTTGGTCTTTTTATTTTACCTTTATTTAACTAGGCAAGTCAGTTAAGAACACATTCTTATTTACAATGACGGCCTACACCGGCCAAACCCGGACGACGCTGGGCCAATTGTGCACCGCCCTATGGGACTCCCAATCACGGCCGGTTGTGATACAGCCTGGAATCGAACCAGGGGGTCTGTAGTGACGCCTCAAGCACTGAGATGCAGTGCCTTAGACCGCTGCGCCACTCGGGTCTCTCATTTGCTATCTAGCATATGAACATATGGTAGTATAGTAGGTCTGTCTGTTGGTGGCCATCCGTCATTAAAATGAATAGAAACTGCCACATGCTGCGCTTGCAAAGTACAGTATGTGCATTTTGCAAACAGCTCCAGAGTTGGGGTCAATTCCATTTCAATTCCAGTCAATTCAGGAAGTACACTGACATTCCAATTATATTCAAAACTTTTCAAAGAGGAAAATTTTGAATTTGAATTTGGTTTACTTTCCTGAATTGACTGGAATTGAAATGGAATTAACCCCAACCCTGGATCTGTTTGCAAAATGCACATACTGTACTGTACTTTGCAAGTACTGCTCTCCATCCATTGACCATATTTTGGTTCTTCACAGCATTATTTTGTATGATGCCGTTTTGTGCAGTTTTGTTGAGTTGTCGTCAGTGGTCTGTCTTGTCTATCTACTGTATCTGTCTATCTGTTGTTTGATGTAGTGTCATGTGATTTGATATAGTGGTGTATGCGAGTGGCTGGTTTAGTATGCAGTATGCTCTAGCAGCCCTAGCAGCAGACTAACTGGGCCCCTGATGCTCTGCAGCCAGAGTTGATTTGCTCTACTCAAACACTGATTGGCATGCCTGATTGAGGTTTGTTTACAGGCCTGTCTCCCAGTGTGTGTGTGTGTGCATGCGTGTGTGTGTCTGTGCATGCGTGTGTGTGTCTCTACCCATCTAATTTGTCAGTCAAGGCCTTAGCCCCAACCTCGGCACCTCCACCCCGCCCTGCCTCCTAATATGTGGCCCGGGCATCCATTTTGCTCTTGGTTTCATGGCTCCTAACCGTGAAATTCTCCTACATTCACAATGATGTCCTCAATCAGTCTGTCTCAGGGCTGCTACCTTTCTATACCAGCTCAACAGGAAACCACAGCAACAGTCTACTGTATCTGCGTCACTCACATCATATATATTCTACACACCCCTCTCAATAGAATAGGAATGACGGTAGTCAGTAGGAGCTGAAGACAGCAACGGATAATAATCTTGAGAAACAAAATAAATTATCACATTCAATATCTGGGAGTGTTATAGTGGGCAACTTTATTTTTCACATAGTCAAGGCAGATCCCTATCCCTATAAGATGAATGACAAAGTATTCAGTACATAGTATAACCTAAGTGCTGTTGTAACTCACAATCAGGTATCTATGTAGTGTACCAACACTTTGAGCTGCTAGCCAACTTTATTGCTACATTTGAATAATCATGATTGAATGAAGTGTCAATCACAGATGGTTTAGTTGTATTAATCGAGCACTATGTACGGGCAGACAGACAGACAGGCACTTTGTGCTAGGCACGTTCCATTACCAGTTTATATTGCATGAAGATTATTAGCTAGCAACATGTCTAGCAGTACTTAATAAAGTGATATGGTGATTAGTTTAAGAAGCCTAGTATCCTCTAGTCTAGACTCTGGTACAGGGTTTTCCAATCTAATCCTCAGGGACCACCAGTCCAGTCATTCCACATGTTTGTTCTATTCAACTTGTCAACTGATCCTCATTGTTTTTGATGAGTTGAATCAGGTGTTCTATCTAGAACAACTCTGTGCAACATCCCTGAGGGACTGGTGGTTTAGTAAAGAAGTGGATATGGTCTTGTTATTACTTTGGGAGAGACCTAGGCTCTAGTCTCTTCCCTGTAAAGTGTTGGAATGGTTTTTTTGTGTGTGTTTTGTTCCATTGCTGTGCTGCCCAGTGAGTTTCTATTCCATTCTGATGAGGTGAATTTCACCTTCTCGGTTTTTTGAGTGTGTGTGTGTGAAGGTTAAGCCTGTCTCAGTCTTGGCCTTCACAGAGGTATAGGCCTTGAGTAAATGTTAAATGTGTCTTTTCACAACATTTCATATTCAAATCAAATCAAATTGTATTTGTCACATGCGCCGAATACAACAGGTGTAGACCTTACAGTGAAATGCTTACTTACGAGCCCTTAACCAACAATGCAATTTTAAGAAATAATACCCAAAAATATATAAAATAAATAAACAAATAATAAGAAATAAAAGTAACAAATAATTAAAGAGAAAAAGTAAATAGTGAGGCTACAGTGAGGGAAAAAAGTATTTGATCCCCTGCTGATTTTGTACGTTTGCCTACTGACAAAGACATGATCAGTCTATAATTTTAATGGTAGGTTTATTTGAACAGTGAGAGACAGAATAACAACAAAAAAATCCAGAAAAACACATGTCCAAAATGTTATAAATTGATTTGCATTTTAATGAGGGAAATAAGTATTTGACCCCTCTGCAAAACATGATTTAGGACTTGGTGGCAAAACCCTTGTTGGCAATCACAGAGGTCAGACGTTTCTTGTAGTTGGCCACCAGGTTTGCACACATCTCAGGAGGGATTTTGTTCCATTCCTCTTTGCAGATCTTCTCCAAGTCATTAAGGTTTCGAGGCTGACGTTTGGCAACTCGAACCTTCAGCTCCCTCCACAGATTTTCTATGGGATTAAGGTCTGGCTAGGCCACTCCAGGACCTTAATGTGCTTCTTCTTGAGCCACTCCTTTGTTGCCTTGGCTGTGTGTTTTGGGTCATTGTCATGCTGGAATACACATCCACGACCCATTTTCAATGCCCTGGCTGAGGGATGGAGGTTCTCACCCAAGATTTGACGGTACATGGCCCCGTCCATCGTCCCTTTGATGCGGTGAAGTTGTCCTGTCCCCTTAGCAGAAAAACATCCTCAAAGCATAATGTTTCCACCTCTATGTTTGACGGTGGGGATGGTGTTCTTGGGGTCATAGGCAGCATTCCTCCTCCTCCAAACACGGCGAGTTGAGTTGATGCCAAAGAGCTCCATTTTGGTCTCATCTGACCACAACACTTTCACCCAGTTCTCCTCTGAATCATTCAGATGTTCATTGGCAAACTTCAGACGGCCCTGTATATGTGCTTTCTTGAGCAGGGGGACCTTGCGGGTGCTGCAGGATTTCAGTCCTTCACGGCGTAGTGTGTTACCAATTGTTTTCTTGGTGACTATGGTCCCAGCTGCCTTGAGATCATTGACAAGATCCTCCCGTGTAGTTCTGGGCTGATTCCTCACCGTTCTCATGATCATTGCAACTCCACGAGGTGAGATCTTGCATGGAGCCCCAGGCCGAGGGAGAATGACAGTTATTTTGTGTTTCTTGCATTTGCGAATAATCGCACCAACTGTTGTCACCTTCTCACCAAGCTGCTTGGCGATGGTCTTGTAGCCCATTCCAGCCTTGTGTAGGTCTACAATCTTGTCCCTGACATCCTCGGAGAGCTCTTTGGTCTTGGCCATGGTGGAGAGTTTGGAATCTGATTGATTGATTGCTTCTGTGGACAGGTGTCTTTTATACAGGTAACAAACTGAGATTAGGAGCACTCCCTTTAAGAGTGTGCTCCTAATCTCAGCTCGTTACCTGTATAAAAGACACCTGGGAGCCAGAAATCTTTTTGATTGAGAGGGGGTCAAATACTTATTTCCCTCATTAAAATGCAAATGAATTTATAACATTTTTGACAGGCGTTTTTCTGGATTTTTGTTGTTGTTATTCTGTCTCTCACTGTTCAAATAAACCTACCATTAAAATTATAGACTGACAATTTCTTTGTCAGTGGACAAACGTACAAAATCAGCAGGGTATCAAATACTTTTTTCCCTCACTGTATATACAGGGGGCACTGGTACCGAGTCAATGTGCACCGGTTAGTCGAGGTAATAGGTACATGTAGGTAGAGTTAAAGTGACTATGCATAGATAATAAACAGAGAGTAGCAGCAGCATAAAAGAGGGAGGGGCAATGTAAATATTCTGGGTAGCCATTTGATTAGATGTTCAGGAGTCTTATGGCTTGGGGGTAGAAGCTGTTTAGAAGCCTCTTGGACCTAGACTTGGCGCTCCGGTACCGCTTGCCGTGCGGTAGCAGAGAGAACGGTCTATGACTAGGGTGGCTGGAGTCTTTGACAATTTTTAGGGCCTTCCTCTGACACCGCCTGGTATAGAGGTCCTGGATGGCAGGAAGCTTGGCCCCAGTGATGTACTGGGCCGTATGCACTACCCTCTGTATTGCCTTTGCCTTCAAAGGCCGAGCAGTTGCCATACCAGGCAGCCATACCAGGCAGTGATGCAACCCCTCTGGTTGCACATAGAAATGAGGTAAAACAGATTTAAGTTTCCCTGCATTAAAGTCCCCGGCCACTAGGAGTGCCGCCTCTGGATGAGTGTTTTCCTGTTTGCTTATGGCCGTATACAGTTCATTGAGAGTGGTCTTAGTGCCAGCATCGGTTTGTGGTGGTAAATGGACAGCTACGAAGAATATAGATGAAAACTCTCTTGGTAGATAGTGTGGTCTACAGCTAATCATGAGATACTCTACCTCAGGCAAGCAAAACCTCGAGACTTCCTTAGATATCGTGCACCAGCTGTTCTTTACAAATATACATAGACCGCCACCCCTTGTCTTACCAGAGGCTGCTGTTCTATCCTGTCGATACAGTGTATAACCCGCCAGCTGTATGTTATTCATGTCGTCGTTCAGCCACGACTCGGTGAAACATAAGATATTACAGTTTTTAATGTCCCATTGGTAGGATATACATGCTTCTAGTTCTTCCACTTTATTATAAAGCGATTGTAGGTTGGCCAATAGTATCGATGGCAAAAGCAGATTAGCCACACGTCGCCGGCTCCTTACCAGGCACCCCGATCTCCTTCCGCGTTATCTTCTTTGTTTCTACTGCGAATGACGGGGATGAGGGCCCTGTCGGGTGTCTGGAGCAAATCCCTCTCGTCCGACTCATTAAGAAAAATGTTTTGTCCAGTTCAAGGTGAGTAATCGTTGTTCTGATGTCCAGAAGCTCTTTTCGGTCAGAAGAGACAGTAGCAGCAACATTATGTACAAAATAAGTTACAAACAATGTGGTTAAGAGTCCATAAAACGGCAGCCATCCCCTCCGGCGCCATTTCAGTCCGACTTTGACTTACCCCTTGACTTACCCCTTGACTTATGCCACATTTTGTTGTTACAGCCTTATTTCAAAATGGATTAAATATTTTAAAAAATTACCCATCTACACTCAATACCCCATAATGACAAAGTGAAAACATGTTTTTAGATTTTGTTTCAAATGTATTGAAAATGAAATACCAAAATATCTCATTTACATAAGTATTCACACCCCTGCGTCAATACTTTGTAGATGCACCTTTGGCAGCAATTACAGCTGTGAGTCTTTCTGATTAAGTCTCTGAGCTTTCCACACCTGGATTGTGCAACATTATTTTTTTATTTTTTTATTATTCAATTTCTAACCTAAATGGCTCCTAATCAAATAAAAAATGTGCTGTCATGTTAACAAGCAACATATCCTAAAAACAGGACAAGTCAAAGTCAAATGAACAATATGGAATGGGCAATCACAGCTGTGTCCAGGAGTTTCACTCCATTGTCATGATCCGTGGTTTCAAGTTTGTATCCGTCCATGTTTGACAAGCTGATCATAGCGAAAAAGAAAATACTTCTGGATTTCCTGCTGTGCAAACACATTGCAAATAGGCTCACCATAACTCCTGATAAAGTTGTATAGCTTATATTCAGAGCTTAAATAGCCAGAATGATTAGTCACAGGAATCAGGACTAATAAAGCCTGTTTGGGCATTCATAAAATTCATATTTTGTCCGGTCTGGACCATCCTTGCTTTGGCCCAAACATAGACGTCTATAAATTGTATTTTCAACTTTCATTCAGAACGAAAAAGAGCCTGATTTCAACATCCATAAAATATGTATTTTAAAAGTCTAGAAAATATGTATTTTCAACATCCGGAAAATACACCTTTTCAACATCCTGGAAAATATGTATTTTAAACGCACGGAAATTACGTATTTTCACCTTTCATTCAGAACCTAATTTGAACCTAACTTCAACGTCTGGAAAATTCGTATTTTAGACGTCTTTTTAACATCGTTACTGGGACTATTCTAGTTTTGCAGGGCAAGCATTTTTTAAACAGCAAGGACCGGCCCTGAGGTCGCCTGTATCTTTGTAGTGACTGGGTGTATTGATAGACCATCCAAAGTGTAATTAATAACTTCACCATGCTCAAAGGGATATTCAGTGTCTGCTTTTTTATTTTTACCCATCTACCAATAGGTGCCCTTCTTTGCAAAGCATTGGAAAGCCTCCTTGGTCTTTGTGGTTGAATCTGTGTTTGAAATGTACTGCTCAACTGACAGACCTTACAGATAATTGTATGTGTGGGGTACAGAGATGAGGTAGTCATTCAAAAATCATGTTAAACACTATTACTGCACACAGAGTGAGTCCATGCAGCTTATTATGTGACTTGTTAAGCAAATGTATACTCCTGAGCTTATTTAGGCTTGCCATAACAATGTTTTCTTTTATTATTATTATTATTATTATTATTATATATTTATTTTTTTGAAAAACAGAATCCCACTTTGACATTATAGGGTACTGTGTGTAGGCCAGTTATAAACAAAATCTCAATTTAATCAATTTAAAATCCAGGCTGTAACTCAACAAAATGTGGAAAATTTCAAGATGTGTGAATACTTTCTGAAGGCACTGTATGTGAGCAAGTTTTGTTGTTGTTGACCATGCTGACTTATAATTGTGTAAAGGTGTAATTGTTGTAGACCTCCAGGCTAGGGAGCTGTGCCATTGTGTAAGTTGCCTTTGTTCTTACACACAGCCATGGCATTGTCAGCCTTCTCCAATACGTTATGAAGTGGTTGTGGTACATGTTGTGGAGTGGTCGACCTTGCACCGCTCTGGCCTTCTGTCTTTCTTTGTCACAATAAAAATATATAACTTTTCTTCTCAGAAAAACGGTTGTAGTAAACTTCTACAGTAGGTGCTTCTTTTCAGGCCAGTCTCCAGCATTGGCCAAAAGCGTGGAGCGTAATAATCAACCTTTGTATACCTCTTTAAGGAATACCCCCCCCATAAAAAAAAGGGGTGGTTGTCCCACTTGCTATCCTAAGTTGAATGCACAAGTTTGTACGTCGTGGATAAGAGCGTCTGCTAAATGACTTAAATGTTAAAATAGTAAATGTAAATTGCACCGATTTTCTCTCTTCCTTTTCACCTCTTTCTCTCCCTCTTCAATCCTCCACCCACTCTCTATTCCAGAGAGTACAGTGCAGTAGAGTCTATAGCTTTATCGTGTCTCTACAATGTGTGTCAAACTCAGTGAGATACTCACACATTCAGCTAGACACACACACACACACACACACACAGCTGAAGGTGGGACTAACTACTGGTTGGTAAAGGTATTCAGGGCATTCAGCCACCAGTCAGATAGAGAGAAAGGACATTGTGCGTGTGTGCGTGTCTGTGCGCGTGTTTGTGTGTGGAGGTGTGTGTGCTTACATTCTTGTGTGAGTCCATCCTTGAGTTGTGTGTGTTTGCTCCCTATGGTCCATTGAGGGAAAGCGTGTTAGGCTGTTCACGCCTGTCCCTCTCTCCTCCTCTGTCTCTCCTCTATAGAAGGCCCAGTCTCCACTCAGTGTGGTTGTATAGAAGCTCTACTCAGCGTGGCTGGATAGTGGTTGTATAGAAGCTCTACTCAGCCTGGCTGGATAGAGTGGTTGTGACAGTAATCGGCTCCATTGTCTGCCTGCTAGAGGAAGCTGTCAAGCCACCGTGGGAGATACGCCCCTACTTATTCATCCCGTTCTACACACACACAGGCTCCCATTCACCTCTAGACCCACCTTTGCCCTGCAAACACACACACACACACACAAACACACACACACACACACACACACGCAGTACATATACAAGTATGCACGATACATTCACTCACAGACACACACACACTCTCCCATTTAAACACTCATACATGGACACACATACACCGTTCATACACTGGCATGGATACACACCCTCCTTTGCTGACAGTACCCATGCAGCACTGAGAAAAACTGCTGCACTGCAAACCAAACCCCTCCAGCCTCTTTCCCCTGTCTCCTTTTCCTAATGTGGCATGTTGATGAGCTGTTTGCCTGTGCCTGTGTTTCGGCTTGGTGCTGGGAGAGGAGAGGGGGTTGTGCGGGCCTCTGTAGCCCCACGGCAGAGCTCCGTGATGAGGTAAAGTTAGCTCCAGACCCCCTGCTGTCGAGGTCCCCCCCTACAGAGCTAATCCTCAACTCCCCAGGATTAACAACTTCACAACCCTGTCCCCTACTGTGCTGTCAAGACTCCGCCTTACCTCCTTCCTGCTAACTCCCCCCCCACCCCCATTTCTTTCTACCCTCTCCCCTACATTTTACACTCCTCTTTCCCAATCAGCCCCTTTCTCTCTGTCTACTTTCTTGAAGGCCAAATCAGCCGAACACCCCTTCATCCTTCACTAATTATCAACCTCTCCTCTCTCTATCTGTGTTTCCCCTCTACCACGGACGGATGGTTGTGTGTGTGTTTGTGACCGTAGGCTGTGTGTGTGTGTGCGCGTGCATGTGTGCGTAAGTGTTTGACCTTAGGCTGTGCTTAGCCAGCTCTGCGGGGTGGCTATATGATTCTCTGATTTAGTCTCCGGCGCTGGGAGGGAGGAAGAACGTCCAAAAAAGTCAAAGAATCATCTTTCTTTCTCTCCTCATCTCTTCCTTCATCTCTCTCTCTCTCTCTCTCTCTCTCTCTCTCTCTCTCTCTCTCTCTCTCTCTCTCTCTCTCTCTCTCTCTCTCTCTCTCTCTCTCTCTCTCTCTCTCTCTCTCTCTCTCTCTCTCTCTCTCTCTCTCCATCTTTCCATTTATATTTTTACCTCTCTCGCCCCTCTCCCTCTCTTATATAGTATTGAGCTGTTGTAGTATAGCTGATGGCTATATTAAAGGCAGATCATCTGAGTTATCCCTGACACACCAGCTTCATCCTCTGTCACAGGGAGGGCCTGAGGTGTGTGTGTGTGAGGAAGATGAAGAGTATGATGGAACGTACGTGTGTGTGTGCGCACGCAAGGTTGTATGTGTGTGAGGGCCTGAGGTTTGTGTAGGAGAGGATGATAAAATGGGGATGTATGGGGAGGCCTGCACCGTTCCTCGTGGGGTTCCAGGCGACATCCAGAGAAACAGGCAGGGCTGAGATGGGTGGGTTAGGCCTCGGCCTGGGGAGAGTGTTAGTGGAGGGGAGAGGGTGAGAGGAGACAGGGAGGGAATGGGTGTGAAGATGGAGGCATTGTGTGTGTGTGTGTGTGTGTGTGTGTGTTTGTGTGTGTGTGTGTGTGTGTGTGTGTGTGTGTGTGTGTGTGTGTGTGTGTGTGTGTGTGTGTGTGTGTGTGTGTGTGTGTGTGTGTGTGTGTGTGTGTGTGTGTGTGTGTGTGTGTGTGTGTGTGTGTGTGTGTGTGTGTGTGTGTGTGTGTGTGTGTGTGTTTGTGTGTGTGTGTGCGTGCGCATGCGCATGCGTGCGTTTTGTCAGGCTAATAAATGACTAGCTGACGGTTTTGGGTGATTTCCAGGTTTTACCAGCAGGCTAATCATTTCTCTGTCTCTCTCCCCTCCCTCTACCAACCATCCTCTCTCCTATCCTCCTAGCATTCTACAGATAATTAGAAACATCTCAGGGCTGTAAAGAAAGTACTGGGTAGTGTGATAGCTGCTGAGAGCATCCAGGTACCTGGGGCCTCATTTTATAACCGTTGCGTAAATGTCACACTAAATATCTGTGTGCACCATTTCTGAAAAGAATATGTACGTCAAAAAAGATTGAGAATTATAAACTTGGCAAATGCCATAAATAGGCATGTTTCCCATTATAAATCAGACTTGTCGTAAAACTGTGCGTGCGTGAACAAGCATTATATCTCCATCAAGAAAATGCCCTCCATTCACCTTTTATGGTGACAATAATGCCCTTTATTTTCTGTATAGTTTGGAACTATTGGAATGGCAGTTTCTAAAAGAAAGAGCAATGGCAAATTTGATCAAATTTATGCTATGGGCAGAATTTGTCAGATATTTTACAGTGACTTTTCTAACTAAACATGCATGCTGCCTATAGCGAGTGCCAAACCCTTGATTGATTGTATATTCAAAACAATTTAAAAGTAAAGTGCTACAGCTCACACTTCTATGCTAAAGACAAATTGTTGTTCAATATTTTGTTCATCAATAGATTGTGTTTCTATCTCCTGCCTTGGTATAGGCTCTGAGATTAAATAGGCTATGATGTCGCGCTCCTATTGCACAGCAATACTGTAGCCTACCCATACTCTCAAATATTTTACATGAGCTACCAGTCTATTTACTGTGTTGGAAGAATGGTTTAATCTTTTTCAGTAATTGATGCTGTATTTGGCAAAGGACTGTGACAGTTTCTGTAAGAGAAAACAAAGCCAAATGATTGTGCACCTGTCAGCAGAACGTTTGAATTCAACAATGTTTTGCGTTGACTTTTCTCCCAACCTAATATGCTGGTCTGCCCGTGAATTCTGAAACGTTGTCTAGCCTACTCAAAACATTTTTAAATGACAGTAGGTTACATACAGTAGTTGCATACATACTTCAAAGTAAAATATAAATACATCAATAATATGCCATTTAGCAGACGCTTTTATCCAAAGCGACTTACAGTCATGTGTGCATACATTTTTACGTATGGGTGGTCCCGGGGATCAACTGTCTTCTTCACCTGAAGGCTATAAACTGGTTTGCATACTGCAAAACCTGAAATACATAGATTATCTATTTACTAGGCTAGTATAGGCCCAGTTAAATGAGAGATGCACATGGTAATTTGTTGTATGGCTACTTCAGGAATATGAACCCATAGATTCCTATGTCCAATTATTTTAGATTCCAAAAATGAAATACATCGATTTTCGCTCTTCTCACTAACGGCAAATGGCTGCATCTAGGGCTGTGACGGTCATGGAATTTTGGATGACAGTAATTGGGCAGCAGAATGACCGCGGTCACCGTTCAAATAGCAAAAAAAAGACTGACTCAAATCAAATCAAATTTTATTTGTCACATACACGTGTTTAGCAGATGTTATAGCGGGTGTAGCGAAATGCTTGTGCTTCTAGCTCCGACAGTGCAGTAATATCTAACAAGTAATATCTAACAATTTCACAACATATACCCAATACACACAAAACTAGTAAGGAATGGGATTTAAGAATATATACATATATGGACAAGCAATGACCGAGCGGCATGGACTAAGATACAGTAAAATATTATAGAATAGAATGCAGTATATACATTTGAGATGAGTAGTGCAAGATATGTAAACATTATTAAAGTGACTAGTGTTCCATTTCTTAAAGTGGCCAGTGATTTCAATAGGCAGCAGCAGCCTCTAATGTGCTTGCTTGTTTTAGCAAGAAGCAACAAAGTTTCATCACGTTGTCAACCCTTTAATTAGCACACCAATAAATAAATATCAAACAATTATCTTTCTAAAAACGATGTGTATTTAGCCTTAATAATGGCCAGAAATTAATAATTTGTATTTGCATGACTTAAAATTTGATAGATACCGAATCGCAAACATCTCAACCAGCCGGTTGAGTAGCCCAATTAGGGTTAACTCAATTTGTATTGGAATTTGCATTATACATTAACATTATGTCTGCTTCAGTTACTTATAATGGAAGACAGGACTAGTTAAATTAGTGTCAAATACATTTGTGTGTCAAAATATGAGTATTCAAATATATGTAAACCAATGTGTAAACTGTTTATATGCTCATAATACCTGTAAAATGACATGTACTGAATAATATTGTGAAACATATTGAAGATAACAGGCAGACAGCAAATACTGATATGAATATGAAAATATGTTAATATTTGCACAGACAAAAAAATCCCATAAAAATATTTATCCAATAGTTAGCTTTGGCAAAATAGTATTTCTTTAATGGGCAACTCAGCCCCCTGATAGAGCATATTTTTCAAGAGTTCCTCAAATTATGAAACAACTACTTTTTTATAATTTCATCATTCCAAAATGATGTTTTAGAGGTCAACAACATTTTACAGTCTTATAATTTCCCATTTTATACACAATTAGTGCTGAAAATGTGTGATTAATGAGGTTCAGTTTTGCTAACGTTCACTTTCTGGTTTTCAATCATCTTTGAATGTGTGTTTTTAAAAACAATACAGGAGTCCGACAATGAAAACCACATGATCATTGATTGAGATGATAAAATATGCCAAACAAAATGTATATGTATAATTTCATTAAAAATTGGTTGTCAAAATTAGCTCAACTGCCTAGTTGAGCTGCCAGTTAAAGGCTTAAGAGTCAGTTTTACAGCAGAAAAGGACTCAACCACACGAATGCCCAGCCGTCCCATCTTCAGTCAACTGTTCATTACACACGCAAAAAATATTTTATTTTATTTTTATTTGACGGTTATTTTATTTTCAAGACAGTCTTCATCCATGACCGTAAATTATACAGTAATTGTGATGCATCTAGCTGCATCTTGTTAGCGTGTTATCATGTGCCTCATTTGCACAAAATACTTACTTGCCTGCTTGCAATACAGGACTTCAACCACTAGAAAATGTGAGTGCACACAAAGGACATTCTCACAAGTTCAGTTTTTATAAATGTCAACTTTTGCTGTAAATCTGTTTTGGAGTTTATTTTGTGCGTGTATGTGTGTGTTCTGGTCTAGTGTGTGTGTGTGTGTGTGTGTGTGTGTGTGTGTGTGTGTGTGTGTGTGTGCGTGCGTGCGTGCGGATTGAGAATAAGTAATTGGTGTGTGACCTACAGTGATTTTGCATGTCCTACTTGATGCCCCCATCCAATTAAACTGGCATACAGTCTCTCTCTCTCTCTCGCTCCCTCTCACACACACACACACACACACACACACACACACACACACACACACACACACACTTTGTCTCCAGTCCTTTCTTGACTGTTTCAAGGTGCCCTCTCAACAGTCTCAAATTAGTGTTATGATTGGCAGAGGATGCCAGAGTAGCAGCAAGGGTCTCGAGTGTGCTGTCTCCCCCACACACACACAGATATGGACAGACTGCAGTGTACAGGGCAGCTTGTAAATTAATTTATTCACATGGATTATGGGTAAATCTATGAGGGCCAGTGTAGACGGTCTGGCATAAAATGGTGACAGGGCGTGTGCGCAGGGCCGGCTCCAGCCTTTTGGGGGCCCTAAGCAACATTTGGTTGGGGGGCCCCCCACCTCGTGCAAAAACATTTTAGTGACCCCCCTCTTGACCGTTGAGAGAAACATTTACACTGAATAAAAATATTAACGCAACATGTAAAGCGTTGGTCCCATGTTTCATGAGCTGAAATAAAAAATCCCAGACATTTTTATTTCTCCATTTTGTGCACAAATTTGTTCACATCCCTTTTAGTGAATATTTCTCCTTTGACAATATAATCCATCCACCTGACAAGTGTGGCATATCAAGAAGCTGATTAAACAGCATGATCATTACACAGGTGCACATTGTGCTGAGGACAATAAAAGGCCACTTTTAAAATGTGCACTTTTGTCACACAACACAATGCCACAGATGTCTCAAGTTTTGAGGGAGCGTACAATTGGCATGCTGACTGCAGTAATGTCCACCAGAGATGTTGCCAGAGAATTGAATGTTCATTTCTCTACCATAAGCTGCCTCCAACGTCGTTTTAGAGAATTTGGCAGTACGTCCAACCGGCCTCACGACCGCAGACCATGTGTAACCACGCCAGCCCAGGACCTCCACATCTGGCTTCTTCACCTGTGGGATCGTCTGGGAGGGGGGTGCTGAGGAGTATTTTGCTCTGTATTAAAGCCCTTTTGTGGGGAAAAACTCATTCTGATTGGTTGGGCCTGGATCCCCAGCTCCCCCACCCATGGCTGCACCCCAGCCCAGTCATGTGAAATCCATAGATTAGGGCCAAATGCATTTATTTCAATTGACTGATTTCCTTATATGAACTGTAACTCAGTAAAATCGTAAAAATTGTTGCATGGTACAAGTTCATTTCCTGCAATTCTACACATTTTGCCATGGGGTTTAGAGAAAATGTTGCAATTTTATAACACATTTCCTACAATTCTACCCATTTTGCCGTAGAGTGGAGAGAAATGTTCACCGTAATTTCACCGTGTACAAAACATTATGAACACCTTCCTAATATTGAGTTGCATCTCCCCCTTTTGCCTTCAGAACAGCCTCAATTCGTTGGGGCATGGACTCTACAAGGTGTCAATCATTCAAGAGGGATGCTGGCCCATGTTGAATCCAATGCTTCCTACAGTTGTGTCAAGTTGGCTGGATATCCTTTGGGTGGTGGACCATTCTTGAAACACACGGGAAACTGTTGAGTGTGAAAAACCAAGCAGCATTTAAGTTCTTGACACACTCAAACCGGTGCGCCTGGCACCTACTACCATACGCCGTTCAAAGGCACTTAAATATTTTGTCTTGCCCATTCACCCTCTGAATGGCACACGTACACAATCCATGTCTCAAGGCTTAAAAATCCTTCTTTAACCTGTCTCCTACCCTTCATCTACACTGATTTGAAGTGGATTTAACAAGTGACATCAATAAGGGATCATAGCTTTCACCTCGATTCACCTGGTCAGTCTATGTCATAGAAAGAGCAGTTGTTCCTAATGTTTTGTACCCTCAGTGTATAGCTGGCTAGACTACCAATCAAAAAATTGGTCGCTGACATGGGCTAATTGAGTGACTATCAGTGACTGACATAACAAGATAAAAATTGCTGACGCACAACCACATTTCAAAATTGCACCTGGTGTATTCTACTATTCTGACTCTCAATAGAAAGCTGACACCCCGACTGAGTTCCTAAACATTTTAATGAAAAGTAAATGTAGGGGGGCGGGGCCCTAAGTCGTTTATGTTGCTTATGCCTGGAACCGGCCCTGTGTCCAAGGACTCTAACTTCAGCTGAAGACACACATTGCTAACTAACCGTGTTTCTGACTCATCTTAGTGACTTGATCAGAAGAACAGGAGGAGGGGAAAAAACATCCTAGATAGTGATATGACACCCTGCCTGATGTATTGGAAATAAACATGACCTACTGAAAAGACTCTCAGCAATAGGGTTACTGCCATTCTTTGATCCTGTTGGCCTTGAATACATGACTCACGTTTCTGCTACGGAGCAAAATGCATTTTATTGTCAAAGTAAACCAAGGTCACTATATATAAATTGTGATCCATGTAGCATGGATGGAAACCAACTCAGTAGCCTAGGGGTTAGTGTCCGCACTAATATTGGAAGGTTAGGAGTTCGATCCCCGGACTGCGTCTCTGCTTGGCACTAAGATAGATTGGTGGTAAGGCCCTGCGATAGACTAGCATCCTGTCCAGGGGGTGTACTTGTACATCAAGCTGCCTCACGCTACAGAAACAGGATATAGGTTCCTGCTCCTATGAGATGTTCCGAATGCTACTTAGCACGAAACCAACTTCTTTACAAGTCTCTTACAGAGCAAAACACATCAGTCTGTCACACACACAGTCACAGATGCACATACACACACACGCATGCACGGACAGACGCACGCACACACACACACACAGTAACGGAAAACTAATTTATATGGTAATTGTTTATATTATCAACAGTAAAATACTGTGAAATGTTTTACTGCAGCATACTGTAAATGATGGTGCATTGTGGGAAATGTTTGTGGGCGGGGAAATATTTTCTGTATTACAAATGGTACTGTAATTCCATCCCACAGAATACAGTACAGTACTGTATTTTTGGAGTGCCAAAAACCTTTGGACCACTAGTGGGTGCATGGTATTGCTGTTTCTGGCTCATTAACATATTTTGAGGCGTGCCTTGTAAGAGGCTATATTTGTTGCACCCATTAGTGATGGTGCTTTACCAATTTAACTGGTATGTGGTAGTAATGCCCCATCAATTTAATGTGTATAGGGGACAGATTGGAGTGACAGCAAGTCTTAAACCGTTAATGCAGCTGAGGCTAGTGGAAGGAGCTATAGGAGGACAGGCTCATTGTAATGGCTAGAATGGAATCAATGGAACGATATCAAACATATGGAAACTACATGTTTGACATTGTTCCATTTATTCCATTCCAGCCATTACAATGAGACTGTCCTCCTATAGCTCCTCCCACCAGACTCCTCTGCTTTAATTATTTTAGCATGTCCTTTTTGTCTGTTATGCCTTGTAGTCACTGCCTGTTTGGAAGCCTTTGTTAAGGCTCTAGAAGTAGAAGTGATATACACTGAGTATACCAAACATTAGGAACACCTTCCTAATATTGAGTTGCATTCCACCTGGAAAGCATTCCAAGGGGATGCTTCCCACAGTTGTTTCAAGTTGGCTGGATGTCCTTTGGGTGGTGGACCATTCTTGATACACATGGGAAACTGTTGAGCATGAAAAACCCAGCAGTGTTGCAGTTCTTGACACACTCAAACTGGTGTGCCTGGCACCTAATACCATACCCCGTTCAAAGGCACTTAAATATTTTGTCTCACCCTCAGAATGGCATACATACAGTGGCTTGCGAAAGTATTCACCCCCCTTGGCATTTTTTCTATTTGATTGCCTTACAACCTGGAATTAAAATAGATTTTTTGGGGGTTGGTATCATTCATTTACATAACATGTCTACCGCTTTGAAGATGCAAAATATATTTTATTCTGAAACAAACAAGAAATAAGACAACAACAAAAAAAACATTTGAGCGTGCATAACTATTCACCCACCCAAAGTCAATACTTTGTGGAGCCACCTTTTGCAGCAATTACATCTGCAAGTCTCTTGGGGTATGTCTCTATAAGCTTGACACATCTAGCCACCGGAATTTTTGCCCATTCTTCAAGGCAACACTGCTCCAGCTCCTTCATGTTGGATGGGTTCCGCTGGTGCAGCAATCTTTAAGTCATACCACAGATTCTCAATTGGATTGAGGTCTGGGCTTTGACTAGGCCATTCCAAGACATTTAAATGTTTCCCCTTAAACCACTCGAGTGTTGCTTTAGCACTATGCTTAGGGTCATTGTCCTGCTGGAAGGTGAACCTCCGTCCCAGTCTCAAATATCTGGAAGACTGAAACAGGTTTCCCTCAAGAATTTCCCTGTGTTTAGTGCCATCCATCATTCCTCCAATTCTAACCAGTTTCCCAGTCCCTGCCGATGAAAAACATCCCCACAGCATGATGCTGCCACCACCACGCTTCACTGTGGGGATGGTGTTCTCGGGGTGATGAGAGGTGTTGGGTTTGCGCCAGACATAGTGTTTTCCTTGATGGCCAAAAAGCTCAATTTTAGTCTCATCTGACCAGAGTACCTTCTTCCATATGTTTGGGGAGTCTCCCACATGACTTTTGGCGAACACCAAACGTGTTTGCTTATTTTTTTCTTTAAGCAATGGCTTTTTTTCAGCCCACTCTTCCGTAAAGGCCAGCTCTGTGGAGTGTATGGCTTAAAGTGGTCCTATGGATAGATACTCCAATCTCCACTGTGGAGCTTTGCAGCTCCTTCAGGGTTGTCTTTGGTCTCTTTGTTGCCTCTCTGATTAATGCCCTCCTTGCCTGGTCCGTGAGTTTTGGTGGGTGGCCCTCTCTTGGTAGATTTGTTATGGTGTCATATTCTTTCAATTTTTTTATAATGAATTTAATGGTGCTCCGTGGGATGTTCAAAGTTTCTGATATTTTTTTATAACCCAACCCTGATCTGTACTTCTCCACAACTTTGTCTCTGATCTGTTTGGAGAGCTCCTTGGTCTTCATGGTGCCGCTTGCTTGGTGGTGCCACTTGCTTAGTGGTGTTGCAGACTCTGGGGCCTTTCAGAACAGGTGTATATACAGCTCTGGAAGAAATTAAGAGACCACTGCAAAAATATACGTTTCTCTGGTTTTACTATTTATAGGTATGTGTTTGGGTGAAATTAACATTTTTGTTTTATTCTATAAACTACTGACAACATTTATCCCAAATTCCCCCAAAAAATATTGTCATTTAGAGCATTTATTTGCAGAAAATTACAACTGGTCAAAATAACAAAAAAGATGCAGTGTTGTCAGACCTTGAATAATGCAAAGAAAATAAGTTCATGTTCATTTTTAAACAACACAATACTAATGTTTTAACTTAGGAAGAGTTCAGAAATCAATATTGGTGGAATAACCCTGATTTTCAATCACAGCTTTCATGCGTCTTGGCATGCTCTCCACCAGTCTTTCACATTGATGTTGGGTGACTTTATGCCTCTCCTGAAGCAAAAATTCAAGCAGGTCAGCTTTGTTTGATGGCTTGTGACCATCCATCTTCCTCTTGATCACATTCCAGAAGTTTTCAATGGGGTTCAGGTCTGGAGATTGGGCTGGCCACGACAGGGTCTTGATCTGGTGGTCCTCCATCCACACCTTGATTGACCTAACTGTGTGGCATGGCGCAATGTCCTGCTGGAAAAACCAATCCTCAGAGTTGGGGAGCAATGTCAGAACAAAAGGAAGCCAGTTTTCTTCCAGGACAACCTTGTACGTGGCTTGATTCATGTGTCCTTCACAAAGACAAATCTGCCCGATTCCTGCCTTGCTGAAGCACCCCCAGATCATCACCGATCCTCCACCAAATTTCACAGTGGGTGCGAGACACTGTGGCTTGTAGGCTTCTCCAGGTCTCCGTCTAACCATTAGACGGCCAGGTGTTGGGCAAAGCTAAAAATTGGACTCATCAGAGAAGATGACCTTACTCCAGTCCTCTACGGTCCAATCCTTATGGTCTTTTGCAAACCTCAGCCTGGCTCTTCTTTGCTTCTCATTGATGAAGGGCTTTTTTCTAGCTTTGCACGACTTCAGCCCTGCTCCTAGGAGCCTGTTTCGAACCGTCCTCGCTGTGCACTTCACCCCAGCGGCCGTTTGCCATTCTTTTTGTAGGTCACTTGATGTCATCCCACGGTTGTTGAGTGACATTCGAATGAGTTGGCGGTCATCCCGGTCAGTAGAGAGTCGTTTTCGCCCTCTGCCGGTCTGTAGCTTTGTTGTCCCCAATGTCTGATGCTTGACCTTGTCCCTCAGCCAGTAAAGCCAGAATTTAACCCTTCTTTCCTCACTCAAAACTTTCCTTTTCAACTCTTTTGGCATGGTCAATAGTTATTTTTTGATTAATATTACTTTTGAGGTACTATTAGCACTGTTTTTGCCATCTAGCTGGTCCTATTGCAAGAGGATAGTGATGGCCACATCAGTGGTCTTTATACTTTTCCCTGTTAAATAAGATTTGGTTCAGGTGATCACCTAATCAGTACCTAATTCAGTAGAATGAGGTGTGCCTGTGTTGGAATTCAACAGAC
This sequence comes from Coregonus clupeaformis, assembly GCF_020615455.1. Lineage (NCBI taxonomy): Eukaryota > Metazoa > Chordata > Actinopteri > Salmoniformes > Salmonidae > Coregonus > Coregonus clupeaformis. The sequence goes on along the minus strand of NC_059227.1, from coordinate 22,745,674 downwards.
ACTGGAATGGAATGGCTGTCATACATGTAGAGATGCTGATTCAAGAAAAATTTGCAGTGGACTCTTAATTTTTTCCAGAGCTGTATACTGAGATCATGTGACACTTAGATTGCACACAGGTGGACTTTATTTAACTAATTATGTGACTTCTGAAGGCTTCATAGCAAAGGGGATGAATACATATGCACGCACCACTTGTATTTTTTTTGAATTTATTTTAACAAGTTATTTTTTTTCATATTACTTCAACAATTTGGTCTATGTCCATTACATGAAATCCAAATAAAAATCCATTTAAATTACAGGTTGTAATGCAACAAAATAGGAAAAACAAGGGCATGAATACTTTTGCAAGGCACTGTACATACACAATCCATGTCTCAAGGCTTAAAAATCATTTAACCTCTCTCCTCTCCTTCATCTATACTGATTGAAGTGTATTTAACAAGTGACATCAATAAGGGATCATAGCTTTCACTTAGATTCACCTGGTCAGTCTATGTCATGGAAAGAGCAGGTGTTTTTAATGTTTTGTAACTCAGTGTAAAACACAAAATATTCATTGATATGCTGTAATGTGAAAACACATTGCAGCCAACCTTGCAGCCAACCTACTTGCAACAATTCCATGTAATTACAGTAAAATATTGTGAAATACAAACCCCAATTCCCTCATTGAATTTCATTCTTCCATCCATTCATTACGATTATGGTAGCATTTACGTTTTTACAGTACAATAGTAAATTCTACAGTATTGTACAGTATTGTATTACACAGTACTTGCTTTGATACTGTATTTATATTACAGTAGGTATACTGTAGTATGAAATACAGTAACTTACTTGCCAATGATCTGCCTGTAAGTTACTGTCAAATTCACGGCAACCCCTTTACAGTGCGCGCACACACATTCACACACACTGGGCCAGTTCCAAGCATAAGCGACAGAAGCGGTCCCTTAGGGCCCATTAGCACCCCTAGGAACTCAGTCCGGGTCTCAACTTACTATTGAGAGTCAGAATAGTAGAATACACAAGGTGCAATTTCGAAATGTGTTTGTGCGTCAGCAGTTTTTCTCTTATGTCAGTCACTGACAGTCACTCAGTTAACCATGTCAGTGAATTATTTTAGATTGGTAGTTAATACTGATCTGGCACACATGGCACGTGCCCAGGGTCCCTGACCTCCAGGGGGACCACATTGATTTTGTTAGTCATTCAGATTTCATCTTAACATGGCAAAAGTCATTACAAAATGTGTAGAATTGCAAGAAATGTATCTACGCCCATGGCAAAATGTGTAGAATTGCAGGAAATTAACTTTAAAACTAAATGTTTTCTCTCAACCGTCAAGAGGGGGGCCACTAAAATGTTTTGGTGCGAGGTGGGGGGCCCCCCCAACAAAGTTTTGCTTAGGGTCCCCAAAAGGCTAGAGTAGAATCACTGTGGCCCTGCTTGGACACCAAAGTGAGACTGTAGGATTCTACCTTCACACAGTGATGAGGCAATTCACAATCTCTGACCCATGGAACACAGAAACACAAACAAACTCTCATTTAGCATGACGGGGTGACTGCACATTGTGATTGAAAAAGCTGTCAGTATCAAACACACACTCAAGCACAGCATCAAGTGTCTTTATAGTAAAATCACAGTGGGCCAACTACTCCTCTAACTTTACCTCAGCATGAGAGAAACACAGGAGTGGAGGTGTGGAGAGAGAATTTTGAGATGCCTCACTCTCTCTCCACTACACTCTCTCCTCCCCATTCTCTCTCCTCCATCTCTCTTTCCGTCTCATGTTTCCTATGTCAGTGACCTTCATTGTGTGAATACACAGTGAAGGTCTGAGTCGAGGTACAGATCAGTGTTGTTTTTCCTCAGGACATATCACACATTATCTTGTCATCTCTGCTGTAACTGAGACTGGGAGAGAGTGTGTGTCATTATCTGGAGCTTAGCACTCTGTGCTACAACACACACACACACACACACACACACACACACACACACACACACACACACACACACACACGCAAACATATACACACCATTCTTGGCAAGCTAACCTCTATTAAACCCCATTTACCATGGCCTTATTTATTCTCAGTTAGGCTGTCTGGGCTGCTATTGTTATGGTGAATAAACTACAGACTACCTGCAGAAGAAGGCTTAACACCAGCAACAATTTACAGTGAGGGGAAAAAAGTATTTGATCCCCTGCTGATTTTGTACGTTTGCCCACTGACAAAGAAATGATCAGTCTATAATTTTAATGGTAGGTTTATTTGAACAGTGAGAGACAGAATAACAACAACAAAATCCAGAAAAACGCATGTCAAAAATGTTATAAATTGATTTGCATTTTAATGAGGGAAATAAGTATTGACCCCCTCTCAATCAGAAAGATTTCTGGCTCCCAGGTGTCTTTTATACAGGCAACGAGCTGAGATTAGGAGCACACTCTTAAAGGGAGTGCTCCTAATCTCAGCTTGTTACCTGTATAAAAGACCTGTCCACAGAAGCAATCAATCAATCAGATTCCAAACTCTCCACCATGGCCAAGACCAAAGAGCTCTCCAAGGATGTCAGGGACAAGATTGTAGACCTACACAAGGCTGGAATGGGCTACAAGACCATCGCAAAGCAGCTTGGTGAGAAGGTGACAACAGTTGGTGCGATTATTTGCAAATGGAAGAAACACAAAATAACTGTCAATCTCCCTCGGCCTTGGGCTCCATGCAAGATCTCACCTCGTGGAGTTGCAATGATCATGAGAACGGTGATGAATCAGCCCAGAACTACACAGCTGGGACCATAGTCACCAAGAAAACAATTGGTAACACACTACGCCGTGAAGGACTGAAATCCTGCAGCGCCCGCAAGGTCCCCCTGCTCAAGAAAGCACATATACAGGGCCGTCTGAAGTTTGCCAATGAACATCTGAATGATTCAGAGGAGAACTGGGTGATAGTGTTGTGGTCAGATGAGACCAAAATCGAGCTCTTTTGCATCAACTCAACTCGCCGTGTTTGAAGGAGGAGGAATGCTGCCTATGACCCCAAGAATACCATCCCCACCGTCAAACATGGAGGTGGAAACATTATGCTTTGGGGGTGTTTTTCTGCTAAGGGGACAGGACAACTTCACCGCATCAAAGAGATGATGGACGGGGCCATGTACCGTCAAATCTTGGGTGAGAACCTCCTTCCCTCAGCCAGGGCATTGAAAATGGGTCGTGGATGGGTATTCCAGCATGACAATGACCCAAAACACACGGCCAAGGCAACAAAGGAGTGGCTCAAGAAGAAGCACATTAAGGTCCTAAAGTGACCTAGCCAGTCTCCAGACCTTAAACCCATAGAAAATCTGTGGAGGGAGCTGAAGGTTCGAGTTGCCAAACGTCAGCCTCGAAACCTTAATGACTTGGAGAAGATCTGCAAAGAGGAGTGGAACAAAATCCCTCCTGAGATGTGTGCAAACCTGGTGGCCAACTACAAGAAACGTCTGACTGTGATTGCCAACAAGGGTTTTGCCACCAAGTACTAAGTCATGTTTTGCAGAGGGGTCAAATACTTATTTCCCTCATTAAAATGCAAATCAATTTATAACATTTTTGACATGCGTTTTTCTGGATTTTTTTGTTGTTATTCTGTCTCTCACTGTTCAAATAAACCTACCATTAAATGATAGACTGATCATGTCTTTGTCAGTGGGCAAACGTATGAAATCAGCAGGGGATCAAATACTTTTTTCCCTCACAGTAGATAGGGTTTTACTGTAGAGAGGTGGGTAACCCCAACCCCAACCCTTTAACCCTTTTTGTATACATCTGGCCCTTCATTGGACACTGTGTTAACAAACCTCCAAACGAGCTTCAATTCCATACAACACTCCTTCAGTAGCCTCCAACTGCTCTTAAACACTAGTAAAACTAAATGCATGCTCTTCAACCGAACGCTGCTTGCACCCGTCCACCCGACTAGAATCACTACTCTCGACGGGTCTGACCTAGAGTATGTGGACAACTACAAATACCTAGGTGTCTGGTTAGACTGTAAACTCTCCTTCCATACTCACATTAAGAATCTCCAATCCAAAGTTAAATCTAGAATCAGTTTCCTATTTCGCAACAAAGCCTCCTTCACTCATGCTGCCAAACATGCCCTCGTAAAACTGACTATCCTACCGATCCTTGACTTCGGCGATGTCATTTACAAAATAGCCTCCAACACTCTACTCAGCAAATTGGATGTAGTCTATCACAGTGCCATCCGTTTTGTCTCCAAAGCCCCATATAATACCCACCACTGTGACCTGTACGCTCTTGTTGGCTGGTCCTCACTACATATTCGTCGCCAAACCCACTGGCTCCAGGCCATCTATAAATCACTGCTAGGCAAATCCCCGCCTTATCTTAGCTCATTGGTCACCATAGCAACACCCACCCGTAGTCTGCGCTCCAGCGGGTATATCTCACTGGTCATCCCCAAAGCCAACACCTCCTTTGGCCGCAATTCCTTCCAGTTCTCTGCTGCCAATGACTGGAACAAATTGCAAAAATCTCTGAAGCTGGAGACACTTATCTCCCTCACTAACTTTAAGCATCAGTTGTCAGAGCACCTTACCGATCACTGCACCTGTACACAGCCCATCTGAAATTAGCCCGCCCAACTACCTCATCCCTATATTGTTATCTATTTTGCTCATTTGTACCCCAGTATCTCTATTTGCACATCATCTCTTGCACATCTATCATTCCAGTGTTAATACTAATTGTAATTATTTTGCACTATAGCCTATTTTATTGCCTACCTCCATAACTTGCTAAATTTGCACACTGTATATTATATGTATTTCTGTTGTATTTTTGACTTTGTTTTGTTTTACCCCATATGTAACTCTGTGTTTGTTTTTATCGCACTGCTATGCTTTATCTTGGCCAGGTCGCAGTTGTAAATGAGAACTTGTTCTCAACTGGTTTACCTGGTTAAATAAAGGTGAAATAAAAAATAAATAAAATAAAACCCTAACCTTGGACTTACCCTGACCCTAGCTTCAGATCCAGATCCAGCCCTAACTCTACCTTCAGTCCTAACCCCAAACCTAACCACAGCCTCAGTTGTTCAGTGTGTGATGTAATCACTCTGCGACAGTAACTCTGCTGGCACTGACCTCCAAACAGCCCAACACTTCCTCCTCCAGGGTACGAGAGACGAAGACAAGAGATGGAGACCTGAATAGCACTGATAACCTTCTACTTCCCGACATCCTTTCTCCCCAGCACATCCCCAGCACATCCCCCCCCAACCCCTTCTCTCTCTCTTTCTTTCTCTCTCATGGATGTAATTAGAACCTATGGGTCTGTACTGTGAATCATTTGAGTAACAGTCAAAATGTCATGGTTAGTATTAGTGTGTTTGATGGCAACTCACATACTGTATTTAATGTGTTTGCCCTCTTGAGCAGGCTAAGACTAGGGTTAGCTAGACCTCCATGTCTCTCTTTATCCACACACACACACATACCAAATATCGTTTTGACAGGCAGCTAGCCTCCCCAGATCAACTCTTCAACAGTTTTTCCGTTGACGATATCAGAGGATTAACTTAATGTGTAATCTTCAGAGTAAATAAACCAACTCATGTTTCATCTGACACATACTCCTCAGTTTAAAATAATACATTTTTTGCAGTAAATGTTTGTTTTAGACCTGATTCGGTCTCTGTGTTGTAAATAGCTCCCCCAGTGACCTTGACTCTCCTCCTCACCAACAGCCACAGTATTGACCAACACTAAACACATGATTGATGTGGTTTCACACTTATGCTATCTGACACGATTGCATTTCACTCCTCCAACCAATTGGTCTGTAATTTACTTCATTCACACACACGCAAACACACACAAACAAACAAACAGGGACATGTTGTGCCGACAGACAGGGCCAACAGTCATGGTGTCAACCCTTGTCATCTTGGTGTTATGGGTTTGGTCTTGAAGTTGTTGCCAGGGAACTCTGTGTCATGTCCAAACTGTGTTGACTCACGACACAACAGTAGACCAGTAGACACTAATAGCTCATAACTCGTGACATATGTTACTATGGTTTAATATCAGTAGCTGTTCTGTTTGTTTCGCAGTCCGTCCTTATGTCCGGACATACTGTATGTTACTTGGTGTCTGTAACTTGTATTGTTTTGTGCGTTTCATCATGGTTGGCTCCCTGGACTCAGTATTGACTGATCCTTGATGATACAATGTCTGTATGCTATTCCCTAATTCACAGTAGTACTGTGTGCACCACTAAGAACATTGCAGGAAACATGGGCCAAAAGCTAGCTAGCATATTGCTATGTAATACTGAAGTTTCTAAATACACATTTCAAATGTATTGAAAAATGCCTTGCAGATGAAATAACAATAATAAAACATGTAAATACTCTCCCCTACTCCACCTGCTCTGTGTGTTGGCATGAGGTATGAACCATCACTAACCATTCCTTGTCCCTCTCCTCTCTATAGGTATGACACCATAACCAACCAGTGGGAGACTGTGTCTCCGCTCCCCAAGCCGGTGCACTCGGCAGCAGCCACGGTGTGTGGGGGGAAGGTGTATTTGTTTGGAGGGGTGAACGAGGCGGGCCGATCGGCGGGAGTACTACAGTCATACGTCCCTCAGACCAACTCCTGGAGCTTCATAGAGTCACCCATGATAGGTAAGAGTCAATACTAACATCCATTCCCACATGTGAAGTGTTTTTGGAACACTTCACATGTGATCAAATGTTTTCACGTGTAGTTTCATGTTATCAAATGTTGATTTACATGTTGCCACATGTTATCACATTAACTTCACATAAGATCACGTGATCACATGAAAACATGTGTTTATGGAACAATTCACGTGAAATGTGTGTGGTTTTTCCGTAAGGGAGTACTCTAACTTCTGCTCTAACTGTAATGAACTCAACTGAACTGAACAGTGGCAGAAATGGCAGAAATGTTGAGAGAGTTGAGAGCACAGTTCTAACTACCTCACCGCCCCCTTCCATTTACACACACACCACCTTATCCAACCCCACAGTACCCCCGGGCCTAGGCATGCAGCAGAAATACATCCACAGCAGAAAGAGAGCGAGAGAGAGATGGATGGATGGGGGAGGGAGAGAGAGAGCGAGACAGACGGAGAGAGACACTTGGAGGGAGGGATAGATAAAGGGGGGAAGAGAGAAGTATACTGTTACTGACAGGGGATAGAGGGGTGCATCTGTTACTGACAGGAGCAGAGACTCAGGGCAGAGGAAGGACGTAGAGAGGGGAGGATAGCAGCCTGATGGCAGCCTGTATACCCTGGGTATAACCAGATGATGTGAGTGTCCTTTCTCAGTATTCTCTCCCCAGCATGAGCTACAAATGGCTTTTCCCAATACTTATCAACTGGCTCTTTCCTGCTTTCACACACACACACATGCTGGAACATAAACACACATACTATTAGACTGACAGACGCTGCCACACATTCATACCCAAGCTGTTAAGTTATCTCAGGCAGTCACTAATCCTGTGTGTGTGTGTGTGTGTGTGTGTGTGTGTGTGTGTGTGTGTGTGTGTGTGTGTGTATGTTGTGTGTGTGTGTGTGTGTGAGCCTAAACAGTATATTTGACCTTTCAGCTTCCCTATCAAATCTAAACATTTCAAGCAGACAGCCTAAGAAAATTAACAGCAATGACAAATGTTTTGATGAAGAATGAGAAACCTATCCAACCAGAACCAGAACCTGAGCCTTCACTATGAATCACTGAAACAATACAGAAAGAAAAAGAAGGAACAGCACGTCAGAAATCAGCCCTATGTATTGAAGAATCCATTGAATCTAACCACTTCTGGGAAAATCTGAACACTAAATGAAGATAAAATATACAGACCACAAATTCCAATTGGCTATACTTAAACTCTTTAACATCATCCTCAGCTCTGGCATATTCCCCAATATTTGGAACCAAGGACTGATCACCCCAATCCACAAAAGTGGAGACAAATTTGACCCCAATAACTACCGTGCTGCATCAGATGACCTGGCCTCCACAATCCCCCGACCTCAACCAAATTGAGATGGTTTGGGATGAGTCGGACCGGAGAATGAAGGAAAAGCAGCCAACACGTGCTCATCATATGTGGGAACTACTTCAAGACTGTTGGAAAAGCATTCCAGGTGAAGCTGGTTGAGAGAATGCCAAGAGTGTGAAAAGCTGTCATCAAGGCAAAGGGTGGCTATTTGAAGAATCTCAAATATAAAATATATTTTGATTGGTTTAACACTTTATTGGTTACTACATGATTCCATATGTGTTATTTCATAGTTTTGATGTCTTCACTATTATTCCACAATGTAGAAAATAGTAAAAATAAAGAAAGACCCTTGAATGAGTAGGTGTTCTAAAACTTTTGACCGGTAGTGTATGTCAACGAATTGGCGAAGGCACTAGAACAGTCTGCAGCACCCGGCCTCACCCTACTAGAATCTGAAGTCAAATGTGTACTGTTCGCTGATGATCTGTTGCTTCTGTCCCCAACCAAGGAGGGCCTACAGCAGCACCTAGATCTTCTGCACAGATTCTGTCAGACCTGGGCCCTGACAGTAAATCTCAGTAAGTCAAAAATAATGGTGTTCCAAAAAAGGTCCAGTTCCCAGGACCACGAATACAAATTCTATCTAGACACCGTTCCACTAGAGCACACAAAAAAACGATCCATACCTCGGCCTAAACATCAGCGCCACAGGTAACTTCCACAAAGCTGTGAACAATCTGAGAGACAAGGCAAGAAGGGCCTTCTATGCCATCAAAAGGAACATAAATGTTGACATACCAATTAGGATCTGGCTTATAGAACCCATTGCCGTTTTATGGTTGTGAGGTCTGAGGTCTGCTCACCAACCAAGAATTCACAAAATGGGACAAATACCAAATTGAGACTCTGCATGCAGAATTCTGCAAAAATATCCTCCTTGTACAACGTAAAACACCAAGTAATGCATGCAGAGCAGAATTAGGCCGATGCCCGCTAATTATCAAAATCCAGAAAAGAGCTGTTAAATTCTACAGCCACCTAAAAGGAAGCAATTCCCAAACCTTCCATAACAAAGCCATCACCTACAGAGAAATAAACCTGGAGAAGAGCCACCTAAGCAAGCTGGTCCTGGGGCTCTGTTCACAAACACAAACAGACCCCACAGAGCCCCAGGACAGTAACACAGTTAGACCCAATCAAATCATGAGAAACAAAAATATAATTACTTGACACATTGGAAAGACTTTACAAAAAAACTGAGAAAACTAGAATGCTATTTGGCCCTAAACAGAGAGTACACAGTGGCAGAATATCTGACCACTGTGACTGACCCAAAATTAAGGAAATCTTTGTACAGACTCAGTGAGCTTGCTATTGAGAAAGGCTGCCGAAGGCAGTCCTGGCTCTCAAGAGAAGATGGGCTATGTGCACACTGCCAACAAAAAGAGGTGGAAACTGAGCTGCACTTCCTAACTTCCTGCCAAATGTATGACCATATTAGAGACACATATTTCCCTCTGATTACACAGACCCACAAAGAATTTGAAAACAAATCAAATCTTGATAAACTCCCATATGTCACGAGTTACAAAGCCAGAACCCAGAAGCAGACCAGGACAAGGTAAGTTGAAACGAAGGTGAGTGTTTATTACAAATTCAAGAGTGATGCTGAATAATCCAGGGAACAGAGCGGGCGGCGTTGATTAGTTGTTGGGGGTGCAGTGGTTGATCCAATCATGGCTCGGCAGCCGCCGACCACCAGGCAGAGGTTGGATGAAGGTTCCGGACGAGTGACTGCAGATGGAACAAAACGGAGGTAAGTAAACAACAAACCAACAAGGTGCAAAACAACAAAACTAACGCTAGAAGCTCTAAGACTGATACTCTGGTAAACCTACTGTTCATGGCTAACGATCCGGCAGGGAATGGATGTTAGGCCAGAGCCTAAGAAGGGTGATGATCAGGACCAGGTGTGCAGATTGCTGATGGGATGCAGGTGCGGAAATCAAGAGAGCTCCCCGGAGCGTTCCAGAACCCTCGGGAAACTGGAGATCACGAGCAGAAAAACTAGTCCACAGACAGGACCCGACTCAGACTGCCGGGATCGTTACAGTACCCCCCCTCCGACGAACGCCACCGGGCGGACTCCCGGAGCGCCAGGATGGAGGCGGTAGAAGTCACGGATGAGGTCAGCATCTAGGATCTGTCGCCGCGGAATCCAACTCCTCTCTTCAGGACCATACCCCTCCCAGTCCACGAGATACTGGAAACCCCGGCCCCGCCGTCTGGAATCCATGATGCGTCGCACCGTGTAGGCAGGACCACCTCCGATCATCCGAGGAGGAGGAGGAGGAGGCGGAGGAGGCAACAGAGGACTGAGGAAAACAGGCTTGAGGCAGGAGACATGAAAGGTGGGATGGACTCTGAGCGTCCTCGGGAGTTTGAGTCGAACTGCCACCGGATTGATCACCTTCTCCACCACAAACGGACCAATGAACTTCGGTAACAACTTCCTAGACTCAGTCCGTAAAGGAAGATCCCGTGTGGCCAACCAGACCCTATCTCCGATGGTATAGGTGGGAGCGGGGATCCGGCGACGATTCGCCTGGAGCTGATACCGGTCCGAAACTCTAAGGAGTGCCTTTCTGGCCCGATGCCAGGTCCGGTGGCAACGACGAATATGGGCCTGAACAGAAGGCACTGAGAGCTCCTTCTCCTGAGAAGGGAACAAGGGAGGTTGGTAGCCATACAGGCACTGGAAGGGAGACATCCCAGTGGCAGATGTAGGGAGAGTATTGTGGGCATACTCAACCCAAGGCAACTGAGAGACCCAGGAGGTGGGGTTGGAAGAGGCCAGGCAGCGTAGCGTGGATTCCATCTTCTGGTTGGCTCTCTCCGCCTGACCATTAGATTGGGGGTGAAAACCAGATGTGAGACTGACTGTAGCTCCAATGGCCAAACAGAAGGACTTCCAGACAGCAGAGGTAAACTGAGGGCCACGGTCGGAAACGATATCACTGGGCAACCCGTGGACCCTGAAAACCTCCCTAACCAGGATCTCGGACGTCTCCGAGGCAGAGGGAAGCTTGGCAATTGGCACAAAGTGGGCGAACTTGCTGAATCTGTCCACGATAGTCAGAACGACCGTGTTCCCCTCAGAAGCGGGCAACCCAGTGACAAAGTCCAGGGCCAGATGCGACCATGGTCGCCGGGGAATAGGAAGGGGGTGAAGTAGTCCAGAGCTGGGCCGATTGGTACTCTTATTCTGCGCACACACTGGACAGGCAGCAACATAACCCCGAGTATCCTCGGCCATGGCAGGCCACCAAAAACGTCTGCGAAGAAACGCCATCGTCCGAGCCACGCCAGGGTGACAAGCCATCTTGCTGGCGTGGGACCATTTGAGGACCGCAGGACGAACCGACTCAGGCACAAACAACCGACCGGGTGGACCGTTACGGGACCGGGCTGCGTCCGAAGGGCCGCCATCACCTCCTCCTCAATCTTCCACCTAACAGCTCCCACGACGCAGTTCCGGGGAGAATTGTCTCGGTCTTGGACCCACTCTCCTCCGTCTTGGAGAACATCCGAGACAAGGCGTCCACCTTGCCGTTCTTAGATCCAGGTCGGAACGTCAGGGAAAAAATTGAATCGTCCGAAAAACAACGACCACCTGGCCTGACGGGAGTTGAGACGTCTAGCCGATTGCACGTAAGCAAGATTCTTGTGGTCAGTCCAGACAATAAACGGTTGCTCCGCCCCCTCCAACCAGTGGCGCCACTCCTCCAAGGCAAGTTTCACCGCGAGAAGCTCCCGGTTACCCACATCGTAATTCCTCTCCGCAGGCGAAAGGCGACGAGAGTAGTAGGCGCAGGGATGGAGTTTACTGTCCGTGGAGCATCGCTGCGACAGGATGGCGCCAACTCCCACATCAGACGCGTCCACTTCAACGACGAACTGACGGGCCGTGTCCGGTTGAGAGAGAATCGGTGCGTTGGTGAATCGCCTCTTCAAATCCAGAAACGCTCGATCCGCCTCCGGATTCCACTTGAAGCTCCTGATACTGGAAGTCAAGGCAGTTAACGGAGCGGCCACACGGCTGTAATCCCCGGATGAATCTGCGGTAGAAATTCGCAAACCCCAAAAATCTCTGGAGCTGCAATCTCGTACCGGGCTGGGCCCATTCCAGAACCGCTCTAACCTTCTCCTGGTCCATCCTAATCTCTCCCCTGGAGATGATGTACCCGAGAAAGGATGTCGTGTGGGCGTGAAACTCGCACTTCTCGGCCTTCACGAACAGGCGATTCTCCAACAATCGCTGCAGAACCTGCCGGACATGCTGGACGTGGTCGGAAGGTTCCTTCGAGAAGATCAGAATGTCATCCAGATAAACAAACACAAAGAGACCGATCATATCTCTCAGGACGCCGTTCACCATACTCTGGAATACCGCTGGAGCATTGGTCAGTCCAAACGGCATCACCTGATACTCAAGTGACCCATCGGTGTATTGAAACCCGTCAACCACTCGTCTCCCTCTCTGATCCGGACCATGTGATACGCATTGCGTAGGTCTAGCTTGGTGAACACCGTAGCACCCTGTAAGGAGTCGAAGGCAGAACTCATCAAGGGCAGGGGATACTTGTTCTTGACCGTGATGTCATTCAACCCCCGATAATCAATACACGGTCGAAGAGAGCCATCCTTCTTACCCACAAAGAAGAATCCTGCCCCCAGGGGGTGATGACGAGGGACGAACGAGACCAGCAGCTAGGGACTCCTTGATGTAGGTCTCCAAAGCCTCACGTTCAGGGCGGGAGATACTGTATAACCTTCCCTTGGGGTAGACAGCTCCAGGGAACAGGTTGATGGCACAATCATATGGTCGGTGGGGAGGGAGTGACAGAGCCTTCTGCTTACTGAACACTTCCCCCAAATCGTGATATGTCTCGGGAACCAGGGACAAATCTGGGGGTTTAGCCTCAATCACCTGACTGGGAACCGAATGGGGACAGGCAGTCTTGAGACAGTTGGCATGACAATCAAGGCTCCAACTCGTTACCTTGCCCGTCACCCAATCGAACGTGGGATTGTGTTCCTTCAGCCAGGGGTATCCAAGGACCAGAGGAACATGGGAAGACGGCAGAATGAAGAATGAAATCATCTCCGAATGATTCCCCGACAACAGCATCTTAACCGGTTCAGTCCTCATCGTGATACGTGCCAGACTACTGCCGTTCAGAGTGGTCGCTTCAATGGCTTCCGGCAATTGCTCCTTGGAAAGCCCCAGCTGTTCCACCAACTCGGCATCAAGAAAGCTTCCATCGGCACCTGAATCGATAAAAGCGTTAATCGCTAAGCTCTGATTCCTGTTCACAAGGGTAGCCGGGAAACGGGGTCTGACAGAGGTATTGAGAGGTCGAAACTGGCTCGCTAAAAGTCCTCCCAACTTTAGCGAGCCGCGCAGTTTGACGACCGCCGGGAACAGGTGGCGAGGTAATGTCCCGAACCACCACAGTAGAGGCAACAGTTAGTCCTACGTCTGAGTTGGCGTTCCTCCTTGGTTAACCCGTGCCGCCCTACTTGCATTGGTTCCGAATCGGGAGACAGGACCTCTCCACTAATCCTGTGTGGTGGACGATGATCGACGTATTCTGGTCCAATCCCCGACCCGACTGGAACCTGAGAAGCTGATCGATTGGACGGACCCCATTGCTTCTCCCTCCTTCGCTCTCGGACTCGATTATCCACCCGAATAGACAAGGCTACCAAGCTGTCCAGGTCACTAGGCTCCGGATAGGAGATCAACTCATCCTTGAGCTGCTCCGACAGACCCTGGTAAAAGGCCGCTTGCAGAGACTCCTCATTCCACCCACTCTCCACAGCCAACGTCTTGAACTCGATCACGAAGTCGGCCACGCTGCGAGTTCCTTGGTGAAGCGAAAACAGGCGCCTAGCTGCGTCCCTCCCTCGGACGGAATGGTCGAAAAGCTTCCTCATCTCGGCCGTGAACCCCTGGTATGAAGCCATGCAGGGGTCTTGTCGTTCCCAAACGGCTGAAGCCCACTCCAGCGCTCGACCACGCAGCAACTCAATCACAAAGGCTATCCTAGCCTTGTCTGTGGCATAAGAGTAGGGCTGTAGATCGAACACTAACCCACACTGCATAAGGAAAGAACGGCATCTTCCCAGCTCCCCCTCATATTTATCCGGCGTCGGAACCTTGGGCTCACGGAAGGACACCGCTCCAGACGCGGCAGGCGAGATGGGTGAAACCGGTAGTGGATCCTCCACCGGAAACTTGCGCTGGTTCTGGACCTCCGTCAGACCGGTAGAAAGGTTCCGAACTGCCAACGCGATCTCCTGTAGCTCCGTGCTATGATGGCCCAACATCTTCTCCTGATGGGTAATGGCATGGCGAACAGAGTCCAGGTCCGCTGGGTTCATTACTGGCCGGATCGTTCTGTCACGAGTTACAAAGCCAGAACCCAGAAGCAGACCAGGACAAGGTAAGTTGAAACGAAGGTGAGTGTTTATTACAAATTCAAGAGTGATGCTGAATAATCCAGGGAACAGAGCGGGCGGCGTTGATTAGTTGTTGGGGGTGCAGTGGTTGATCCAATCATGGCTCGGCAGCCGCCGACCACCAGGCAGAGGTTGGATGAAGGTTCCGGACGAGTGACTGCAGATGGAACAAAACGGAGGTAAGTAAACAACAAACCAACAAGGTGCAAAACAACAAAACTAACGCTAGAAGCTCTAAGACTGATACTCTGGTAAACCTACTGTTCATGGCTAACGATCCGGCAGGGAATGGATGTTAGGCCAGAGCCTAAGAAGGGTGATGATCAGGACCAGGTGTGCAGATTGCTGATGGGATGCAGGTGCGGAAATCAAGAGAGCTCCCCGGAGCGTTCCAGAACCCTCGGGAAACTGGAGATCACGAGCAGAAAAACTAGTCCACAGACAGGACCCGACTCAGACTGCCGGGATCGTTACACCATATCTATTGGGTGTAATACCACAGTGTGCCGTCACAGCAGCAAGATGTGTGACCTGTGGCCACAAGAAAAGAGCAACCAGTGAAGAACAAACACCATTGTAAATACAACCTATATTTATGTTGATCTATATTCCCTTTTGTACTTTAACTATTTGCACATCATTACAACACTGTATATAGACATAAATGACATTTGAAATGTCTTTATTATTTTTGTAACCTTTGTAAGTGTAACGTTTACTGTTAATTTTGTATTGTTTATTTCACTTTGGTTTATTATCTATTTGACTTGCTTTGGCAATGTAAACAAATGTTTCCCATGCCAATAAAGCCCCCCTTAAATTGAATTGAATGCAACTAATGTCTCATTTCAATGGACAATTTGTATTGTCATATGTATGCTGAGAGAGAAAGAGAGAGAGAGAGAGAGAGAGAGAGAGAGAGAGAGAGAGAGAGAGAGAGAGACTGAGGAGAGAGAGAGACTGAGGAGAGAGAGAGACTGAGGAGAGAGAGAGAGAGTGAGTGTATTGGCCCTAGATTGCGACATCAGTGAATTAATGAAAACAATTAGAGAGAGAGATAGAGACCTTTTAAAGTGATTTGAAGGCCCTCTGAACAATCATGATTTCCGGGTGATGTATATTATAATCTACCTGACAACAAAACCATAGTTACAACCTACTTCTATTTTCCTCTTGTTACACAATAACAGTTGCCTGACTACCCATCCACATTGCTCCGGCCAAACGTCACGCCCACTATTGTTTCCTCTCTGCGATGAGTTTCCTCCAGTTAAGTGGAGGCTGCTGAGGGGAGGACGGCTCATAATAATGGCTGGAACAGAGCAAATGGCATCAAACCATGTGTTTGGTGTATTTGATACCATTCCACCAATTTCGCTCCAGACATTACCACGAGCCCATCCTCCCCAATTAAGGTGGCACCAACCTCCTGTGCTCCAATTGCTGATGAAAATGTTTTGTACAACGCCCCTCATTTTGACGTCAGCACAAACGACTTCTAGGATGGCAGATTCAGACTGAATGTATGTAGCGATCGATAGAGCAGCTGAATTAAATTCAGGATCAGTTGTCAGGCAACAATGACAGGAAACAACACGGGAATAATTAACCTTGTTAACAGATCATTCCTGTGATTGGATCTTATCTAGTCTCTTGGCTGAGTAGACTGAAGATTCATTGTCCCATTCCCCTGTGGTCATTCTGAAGTGCCAGGATGAAATCATAGGCTTAAATCACTAAGAAGAGACTAGTGTTTGTCTAAATGTTCACATGTGCTGTAGTGGAACCACTGTCAATGACTGCATGGATTATGTCTGTACATCTACATCCAGTAAACTAACACTGTAGTTATTTTGTGCTTCTCAGTCCTTTGTAGTCTAATCAGAGTCCAATCTTATCAGGCTTTGTTCGTGTGCTGTATGAGATCACTCCGGTAGTGACTAAGATTGGTATCATCATTTACCATCATTTACTCCAGCTGCTGTTGGACTAAAGAGAGGAAACAACAAAAATGTTTAGAGTTGGACCAGATATGAGATACTGGTTTCATGTTAGACAGATATTCACTTCCTACATGTGAAAAACACAGCTGTTGACTCCTGTGGTCAGATGTGAAACAAGGAATTGTAAGAAGTGAAGAAATGAGCTCTTTCTGCTTTATATGACTCAGGGGATTTCACTACTACTGATATCTGCATTTGAGCTTTCCTACGTATATAAGAATGGTATGTATTGTATATAAGGCACTTTTAATCAGTGGAGGCTCCTCAGTGAATTTAAAAAAATTGTAAAACATTAAAAAAGTTATCCTTTTTAGATAAAACTATACAAAATATAATCACGTCACCAAATAACTGATTAAAACACACTATTTTGCAAAGAAGGTCTACAGTAGCCTCAACAGCACTCTGTATGGTAGCATCATGGTGTAGCCGGAGGACAGCTAGCTTCCATCCTCCTCTGGGTACATTGACTTCAATACAAATCCTAGGAGGCTCATGGTTCTCACCCCCTTCCATAAACTTACACAGTAATTATGACAATTTACGGAGGATGTCCTTCAGCCTATCAGAGCTCTTGCAGCATGAACTGACATGCTGTCCACCCAATCAAAGGATCAGAGAATTAATCTAGTACTGAAAGCATAAGCTACAGCTAGCTAGCACTGCAATGTATAAAATGTGGTGAGTAGTTGACTCAAAGAGAGAGAAAGAACAAATTATTTTCTTCCAGAATGAAGAAGCAGCAAGAGAGAAATAGAGAGAGAGAGATTTCGTCTTTTCTTTTTACTTTCAGTTGCACTAAGTGAAAGAATGGAGCCGGAGAAGATGGCTGCTGTTTTACAGTGCTCTAACCAATTGTACTATTATGTGTGTTTTTTCACGTTATTAATGTTTCTGCCACCGTCTCTTATGACCAAAAAGAGCTTCTGGATATCAGGACAGCGATTACTCACCTCGTATTGGACGAAGATTTTTTCTTCAACGAGTTGGACGCAAAGGATATCCTACAGACACCCGACAAGGCCCAAATCCCCTTCATTCAGATTAAGGTTATCCTACCAACGGGACATTAAAAACTGTAATATCTTATGTTTCACCGAGTTGTAGCTGAACGACGACATGGATAACATGCAGCTGGTGGGAAATACGCTACATCGGCATGATAGAACGGCTGACTCCGGTAAGACAAGGGGTGGCGGTCTGTGTATATTTGTAAACGACAGCTGGTGCATAAAATCTAATACTAAGGAAGTCTCGAGGTTTTGCTCGCCTGAGGTAGAGTATCTCATGATAAGCTGTAGACCACACTATTTACCAAGAGAGTTTTCATCTATATTTTTCTTAGCTGTCTATTTACCACCACAACCTAATGCTGGCATTAAGATTGCATTGAATGAGCTGTATAAGGCCATAAGTAAACAGGAAAACACTCATCCAGAGGCAGCGCTCCTAGTGGCCGGGGACTTTAATGCAGGGAAACTTACATCCGTTCTACCTAATTTCTACCAGCATGTTAAATGTGCAACCAGAGGAAAAAAAACTCTAGACCACCTTTACTCCACACACAGAGACGTGTACAAAGCTCTCCCTTGCCCTCCATTTGGCTAATCTGACCATAACTCTATCCTCCTGATTCCTGCTTATAAGCAAAAACTAAAGCAGGAAGCACCAGTGACTCGGTTAATAAGGAAGTGGTCAGATGACGTAGATGCAAAGCTACAGGACTGTTTTGCTAGCACAGACTGGAATATGTTCTGGGATTCTTCCGATGGCATTGAGGAGTACACCACCACATCAGTCACTGGCTTCATCAATAAGTGCATCGATGACGTCGTCCCCACGGTGACCGTACGTACATACCCCAACCAGAAACCATGGATTACAGGCAACATCCGCACTGAGCTAAAGGGTAGAGCTTCCGCTTTCAAGGAGCGGGACTCTAACCCGGAAGCTTATAAGAAATCCCGCTATGCCCTCCGACGAACCATCAAACAGGCAAAGAGTCAATACAGGACAAAGATTGAGTCGTACTACACCGGCTCCGACGCTCGTCGGATGTGGCAGGGCTTGAAAACTATTACAGACTACAAAAGGAAGCACAGCTGTGAGCTGCTCAGTGACACAAGCTTACCAGACGGATTATCAGGACGTGTACTCCGAGCATGCGTTGACCAACTGGCAAGTGTCTTCACTGACATTTTCAACATGTCCCTGGCTGAGTCTGTAATACCAACATGTTTCAAGCAGACCACCATAGTCCCTGTGCCCAAGAACAATAAGAGAACCTGCCTAAATGACTACCGACCCGTAGCACTCACACCTGTAGCCATGAAGTGCTTTGAAAGGCTGGTCATGGCTCACATCAACACCATTATCCCAGAAACCCTAGACCCACTCCAATTAGCATACCGCCCCAACAGATCCACAGATGATGCAATCTCTATTCCACTCCACACTGCCCTTTCCCACCTGGACAAGAGGAACACCTACGTGAAAATGCTATTCATTGACTACAGCTCAGCGCTTAACACCATAGTGCCCTCAAAGCTCATCACTAAGCTAAGGACCCTGGGACTAAACACCTCCCTCTGCAACTGGATCCTGGACTTCCTTACGGGCTGCCCCCAGGTGGTAAGGGTAAGTAACAACACATCTGCCACGCTGATCCTCAACACGGGGGCCCCTCAGGGGTGCGTGCTCAGTCCCCTCCTGTACTCCCTGTTCACCCATGACTGCATGGCCAGGCACGACTCTAACACCATCATTTAGTTTGCCGACGACACAACAGCGGTAGGCCTGATCACCGACAACGATGAGACAGCCTATAGGGAGGAGGTCAGAGACCTGGCCGTGTGGTGCCAGGATAACAACCTCTCCCTCAACGTGATCAAGACAAAGGAGATGATTGTGGACTACAGGAAAAAAAAGAGGACTGAGCACACCCCTATTCTCATCGACGGGGCTGTAGTGGAACAGGTTGAGAGCTTCAAGTTCCTTGGTGTCCACATCACCAACAAACTAACGTGGTCCAAACACACCAAGACAGTCATGAAGAGGGTACGACAAAGCCTATTCCCCCTCAGGAGACTGAAAAGATTTGGCATGGGTCCTCAGATCCTCAAAAAGTTATACAGCTGCACCATCGAGAGCATCCTGACTGGTTGCATCACCGCCTGGTATGGCAACTGCTCGGCCTCCGACTGCAAGGCACTACAGAGGGTTGTGCGTATGGCCCAGTACATCACTGGGGCCAAGCTTCCTGCCATCCAGGACCTCTATACCAGGCGGTGTCAGAGGAAGGCCCTAAAAATTATCAAAGACTCCGGCCACCCTAGTCATAGACTATTCTCTCTGCTACTGCACGGCAAGCGGTACCGGAGCGCCAAGTCTAGGTCCAAAAGGCTTCTTAACAGCTTCGACCCCCAAGCCATAAGACTCCTGAACAGCTAATCATGGCTACCCGGACTATTTGCATTGTCCCTCGCACCCCACCCCCTCTTTTACGCTTCTGCTTCTTTGTTTATTATTTATGCATTGTCACTTTAACTCTACTCACATGTACATATTACCTCAATTACCTCGACTAACCGGTGCCCCCGCACATTGACTCTGTACCGGTACCCCCTGTATATAGCCTCCCTACTGTTATTTTATTTTACTGCTGCTCTTTAATTATTTTTATTATAAAAAAATTAAAAAAATGTTTTACTTATCCATTTTTTACTGAAAACTTTTTATTTTCTTAAAAACTGCATTGTTGGTTAAGGGCTTGTAAGTAAGCATTTCACTGCAATGTCTACACCTGTTGTATTTGGCGCATGTGGCAAATAACATTTGATTTGATTTGAATTACTTAGCTAGCAAATGCAGCTAGCTAGTTTAGTCTGCTGAATCACCCTCCTCAAACAGAGGGATGCCATGTTAGCTAGCTGGCTATGACTTTCCAACACAACACTGGAACTCTTCCAAGTCAAGGTCATCTTTTGGTATTACTAATTTATTGCCACCATGGCCTGCCAGTGTAACGAACGTTACTGCATGATTGTAGCGGGTTTACTAACACGTTAGTTCTATTAGCTATGCTGACTATGACGTTACTTTAGCTAATATGGTGACAATGATGTAGGCTGTGTGTAGCGGTTTGGCTTGGAAAGTTTTTTTTGCCTGGACACATACAGCTGATGTGTTGTGCATTGAAGTCCACAAGCGAAGGGAAGAGAAGGAATACAACGTGGCTGCTATGAAAGTGAACTCTGTTTATGCGTGATCAGGGGTGTATTCATTACACCGATTCTGTTGATTTTTTTTTTCTTAAACGGAAGCAAACAGAACAAAACAGGGATAAACGTACCTGAATTTGTCCAATAGAAACTCTTGTTTGCAACTGTTGGACTAATGATTACACCCTATATCAGCTAGATGCAGGCAAGAGTGTGCAAGGCGGTATTGAATGTCACTGTCTGTCACCTCAAATCTCAACCTGTGTGCACCTACTTTGTAAACTTTCATTCATAGGCTACGTTGTAGCAACCACATGATGCGTATAGGGAAAATTCAAGTAGTAGCCTAAACCTATCGCTGTTACATTGAACTGGGTGAATGGAATATGAATGAGAGTCATCCAATATGCTGTAATAGAAATAAGGCCATGCTCATGAAAAAAAAATGGTCCTCCCTCATCTTAAATGGCACTGACCGCCACTGCTTTTAATATATTGCTCAGTGAGTTTAATATTCACACATAAGAGGGGCTCATATGAGGCAGGGAAACGTGTTTCTATTGGTAAAGAGGAACAGTAGAACAGCAGTCCCAAGGGAATAGCTTTGCATTCTGTCTCTGGAGACAGTTGATACAAAACCTTCTGTGACTGTCACACACACACACACTGTCACACACACAGACATGGCAGCCATGTTGTGTCACTGATAGTGACAGGCCCAGGGTTCTGAGTGCCACAGAGAGGGAGGGGGATGGAGAGAGCGGGACGGCTGAACGGCTGTCGTCAGTCACGCCTGGTGAAATGGCATTTTAATTAAACACATCTTGCTTTATAGGCACTGAAGGGGATGTGGCGTGTGGATGGAGGTGAAAAACAAAACGCTACACAGGGATGAGTCTGCATTATTCATGATGTCATAAATTGGCCAGCTGTAATCGTTTAGGAGACGATTGCTCTGTCAGAGTGTAAGGTACATTGATAGGTCTTCAGCAAGAGTGTGTGCGTGCGTACGTGTGTGCTATATATATATATATATATATAGGTAAGGAGGAAAGGGGGGGTCAGAAGCGAGGTAGAGGTCAGTCCAAAGGGACATTAATACACAACAATTACATTGTTTGAAAATGTATTCACAGTGTAAGGTTTCCGCATTGGGAGTTTGATTAAATTCCTACCAAACTCAGGGGGTTATATGTATTATATGTATGCTTGTTTCCACAGTGAGACTGTAGAAAAGACTGTCCCCATTTTATTTCCCATTTTCTCCATGCAGTAGCAGATTACATCATATGCAATATCCCCACTAATTCCTCACATTTTCAATCCATGCACAGTGCTTTTTCCTTAAAAAATAAACACACTGCTCAAAACAATAAAGGGAACACTTAAACAACACAATGTAACTCCAAGTCAATCACACTTCTGTGAAATCAAATCAAATCAAATTTTATTGGCCACATGCGCCGAATACAACAGGTGCAGACATTACAGTGAAATGCTTACTTACAGCCCTTAACCAACAGTGCATTTATTTTTAACAAAAAAGTAAAAATTAAACAACAACAAAAAAAGCGTTGAGAAAAAAAGAGCAGAAGTAAAATAAAATAACAGTAGGGAGGCTATATATACAGGGGGGTGCCGGTGCAGAGTCAATGTGCTGGGGCACCGGCTAGTCAAGATAATTGAAGTAATATGTACATGTGGGCAGAGTTAAAGTGACTATGCATAAATAATTAACAGAGTAGCAGCAGCGTAAAAGGATGGGGTGGGGGGGCAGTGCAAATAGTCTGGGTAGCCATGATTAGCTGTTCAGGAGTCTTATGGCTTGGGGGTAGAAGCTGTTGAGAAGTCTTTTGGACCTAGACTTGGCACTCCGGTACCGCTTGCCGTGCGGTAGCAGAGAGAACAGTCTATGACTAGGGTGGCTGGAGTCTTTGACAATTTTGAGGGCTTTCCTCTGACACCGCCTGGTATAGAGGTCCTGGATGGCAGGAAGCTTGCCCCCAGTGATGTACTGGGCCGTACGCACTACCCTCTGTAGTGCCTTGCGGTCGGAGACCAAGCAGTTGCCATACCAGGCGGTGATGCAACCAGTCAGGATGCTCTCGATGGTGCAGCTGTATAATTTTTTGAGGATCTGAGGACCCATGCCAAATCTTTTCAATCTCCTGAGGGGGAATAGGCTTTGTCGTGCCCTCTTCACGACTGTCTTGGTGTGTTTGGACCATGATAGTTCGTTGGTGATGTGGACACCAAGGAACTTGAAGCTCTCAACCTGTTCCACTACAGCCCCGTCGATGAGAATGGGGGCGTGCTCAGTCCTCTTTTTTTTCATGTAGTCCACAATCATCTCCTTTGTCTTGGTCACGTTGAGGGAGAGGTTGTTGTCCTGGCACCACACGGCCAGGTCTCTGGCCTCCTCCCTATAGGCTGTCTCATCGTTGTCGGTGATCAGGCCTACCACTGTTGTGTCTTCGGCAAACTTAATGATGGTGTTGGAGTCGTGCCTGGCCATGCAGTCATGGGTGAACAGGGAGTACAGGAGGGGACTGAGCACGCACCCCTGAGGGGCCCCCGTGTTGAGGATCAGTGTGGCAGATGTGTTGTTACCTACCCTTACCACTTGGGGGCGGCCTGTCAGGAAGTCCAGGATCCAGTTGCAGAGGGAGGTGTTTAGTCCCAGGATCCTTAGCTTAGTGATGAGCTTTGAGGGCACTATGGTGTTGAATGCTGAGCTGTAGTCAATGAATAGCATTCTCACGTAGGTGTTCCTCTTGTCCAGGTGGGAAAGGGCAGTGTGGAGTGCAATAGAGATTGCATCATCTGTGGATCTGTTGGGGCGGTATGCAAATTGGAGTGGGTCTAGGGTTTCTGGGATAATGCTGTTGATGTGAGCCATGACCAGCCTTTCGAAGCACTTCATGGCTACAGACGTCAGTGGGTCGGTAGTCATTTAGGCAGGTTATCTTAGAGTCCTTGGGCACGGGGACTATGGTGGTCTGCTTGAAACATGTTGGTATTACAGACTCAGTCAGGGACATGTTGAAAATGTCAGTGAAGACACTTGCCAGTTGGTCAGCACATGCTCAGAGTACACGTCCTGGTAATCCGTCTTGCCCTGCGGCCTTGTGGATGTTGACCTGCTTAAAAGTCTTACTCACATCGGCTACGGAGAGTGTGATCACATAGTCATCCGGAACAGCTGGTGCTCTCATGCATGCTTCAGTGTTGCTTGCCTCGAAGCGAGCATAGAAGTGGTTTAGCTCGTCTGGAAGTCTTGTGTCACTGGGCAGCTCGCGGCTGTGCTTCCCTTTGTAGTCTGTAATAGTTTTCAAGCCCTGCCACATCCGACGAGCATCAGAGCCAGTGTAGTACGATTCAATCTTAGTCCTGTATTGACTCTTTGCCTGTTTGATGGTTCGTCGGAGGGCATAGCGGGATTTCTTATAAGCGTCCGGGTTAGAGTCCCGCTCCTTGAAAGTGGCAGCTCTACCCTTTAGCTCAGTGCGGATGTTTCCTGTAATCCATGGCTTCTGGTTGGGGTATGTACGTACGGTCACTGTGGGGACGACATCATCGATGCACTTATTGATGAAGCCAGTGACTGATGTGGTGTACTCCTCAATGCTATCTGAAGAATCCCGGAACATGTTCCAGTCTGTGCTAGCAAAACAGTCCTGTAGCTTAGCATCTGTGTCATCTGACCACTTTTTTATTAACCGAGTCACTGGTGCTTCCTGCTTTAGTTTTTGCTTATAAGCAGGAATCAGGAGGATAGAGTTATGGTCAGATTTGCCAAATGGAGGGCGAGGGAGAGCTTTGTATGCGTCTCTGTGTGTGGAGTAGAGGTGGTCTAGAGTTTTTTTTCCTCTGGTTGCACATTTAACATGCTGGTAGAAATTAGGTAGAACGGATTTAAGTTTCCCTGCATTAAAGTCCCCGGCCACTAGGAGCGCTGCATCTGGATGAGCGTTTTCCTGTTGCCTTATACAGCTCATTCAATGCAATCTTAATGCCAGCATTGGTTTGTGGTGGTAAATAGACAGCTATGAAAAATATAGATGAAAACTCTCTTGGTAAATAGTGTGGTCTAAAGCTTATCATAAGATACTCTACCTCAGGCGAGCAAAACCTCGAGACTTCCTTAGTATTTGATTTTGTGCACCAGCTGTTGTTTACAAATATACACAGACCGCCACCCCTTGTCTTACCGGAGTCAGCCGTTCTATCCTGCCGATGTAGCGTATAGCCCGCTAGCTGTATGTTATCCATGTCGTCGTTCAGCCACGACTCGGTGAAACATAAGATATTACAGTTTCTAATGTCTCGTTGGTAGGATAACCGTAATCTTAGGTCATCCAATTTGTTCTCCAATGATTGAAGATTGGCAAACTGTCCACTTAGGAAGCAACACTGATTGACAATAAATTTCACATGCTGTTGTGCAAATGGAATAGACAACAGGTGGAAATTATAGGCAATTAGCAAGACACCCCCAATAAAGGACTGGTTTTGCAGATGGTGACCACAGAACACTTCTCAGTTCCTATGCTTCCTGGCTGATGTTTTGGTCACTTTTGAATGCTGGCGGTGCTTTCACTCTAGTGGTAGCATGAGACGGAGTCTACACATCAATGCGAGCTGTGGCAAGAAGGTTTGCTGTGTCTGTCAGCGTAGTGTCCAGAGCATGGAGGCACTACCAGGAGACAGGCTAGTACATCAGGAAACGTGGAGGAGGCCGTAGGAGGGCAACAACCCAGCAGCAGGACTGCTACCTCCGCCTTTGTGCAAGGAGGACCAGGAGGAGCAGGCCACAAATGTGCATGTGTCTGCTCAAACGGTCAGAAACAGACTCCATGAGGGTGGTATGAGGGCCCGACGTCCACAGGTGGGGGTTGTGCTTACAGCCCAACACCGTGCAGGACGTTTGGCATTTGCCAGAGAACACCAAGATTTGCAAATTTGCCACTGGCGCCCTGTGCTCTTCACAGATGAAAGCAGGTTCACACTGAGCACGTGACAGAGTCTGGAGAAGCTGTGGAGAACGTTCTGCTGCCTGCAACATCCTCCAGCATGACCGGTTTGGCGGTGGGTCAGTCATGGTGTGGGGTGGCATTTCTTTGGTGGGCCGCACAGCCCTCCATGTGCTCGCCAGAGGTAGCCTGACTGCCATTAGGTACCGAGATGAGATCCTCAGACCCCTTGTGAGAGCATATGCTGGTGCGGTTGGCCCTGGGTTCCTCCTTATGCAAGACAATGCTAGACCTCATGTGGCTGGAGTGTGTCAGCAGTTCTTGCAAGAGGAAGGCATTGATGCTATGGACTGGCCCGCCCGTTCCCCAGACCTGAATCCAATTGAGCACATCTGGGACATCATGTCTCGCTCCATCCACCAACGCCACGTTGCACCACAGACTGTCCTGGAGTTGGCGGATGCTTTAGTCCAGGTCTGGGAGGAGATCCCTCAGGAGACCATCCGCCACCTCATCAGGAGCATGCCCAGGCGTTGTAGGGAGGTCATACAGGCACGTGGAGGCCACACACACTACTGAGCCTCATTTTGACTTGTTTTAAGGACATTACATCAAAGTTGGATCAGCCTGTAGTGTGGTTTTCCACTTTAATTTTGAGGGTGACTCCAAATCCAGACCTCCATGGGTTGATACATTTGATTTCCATTGATCATTTTTGTGTGATTTTGTTGTCAGCACATTCAACTATGTAAAGAAAAAAGTATTTAATAAGATTATTTCATTCATTCAGATCTAGGATGTGTTATTTTAGTGTTCTCTTAATTTTTTTGAGCAGCGTATATATTACAGTTGAAGTCGGAAGTTTACATACACTTAGGTTGGAGTCCTTAAAACTCGTTTTTCAACCACTCCACAAATTTCTTGTTAACAAACTATAGTTTTGGCAAGTCGGTTAGGACATCTACTTTGTGCATGACACAAGTAATTTTTCCAACAATTGTTTACAGACAGATTATTTCACTTATAATTCACTGTATCACAATTCCAGTGTGTCAGAAGTTTACATACACTAAGTTGACTGTGCCTTGGAAAATTCCAGAAAATGATGAGAAATCAAAAGAATCAAAAGAAATCAGCCAAGACTTTAGAAAAAAAATGGTAGACCTCCACAAGTCTGGTTCATCCTTGGGAGCAATTTCCAAACGCCTGAAGGTACCACGTTCATCTGTACAAACAATATAAACACCATGGGACCACGCAGCCGTCATACCGCTCAGGAAGGAGATGCATTCTGTCTCCTAGAGATGAACATACTTTGGTGCGAAAAGTGCAAATCAATCCCAGAACAACAGCAAAGGACCTTGTAAAGATGCTGGAGGAAACAGGTACAAAAGTATCTATATCCACAGTAAATGACTTCAAGCATACTTCCAAAGTTGTGGCAAAGTGGCTTAAGGACAACAAAGTCAAGGTATTGGAGTGGCCATTACAAAGCCCTGACCTCAATCCTATAGGAAATTTGTGGGCAGTACTGAAAAAGTGTGTGCGAGCAAGGAGACCTACAAACCTGACTCAGTTACACCAGCTCTCTCAGGAGGAATGTGCCAAAATTCACCCAACTTATTGTGGGAAGCTTGTGGAAGGCTACCCAAAATGTTTGACCCAAGTGAAACAATTTAAAGGCAATGCTACCAAATACTAATTGAGTGTATGTAAACTTCTGACCCACTGGGAAATGTGATGAAAGAAATAAAAGCTGAATTAAATCATTTTCTCTACTATTATGCTGACATTTCACATTCTTAAAATAAAGTGGTGATCCTAACTGACCTAAGACAGGGAATTTTTACTAGGATTAAATGTCAGGAATTGTGAAAAACTGAGTTTAAATGTATTTGGCTAAGGTGTATGTAAACTTCCGACTTCCAACTGTACATACATACAGACATACATACACACACAGGATTGCCATAGGGTGTAATTCAATAGTAAATTATTGAGACTGAAGTCCTTTATATTGGAACCAGGTATAAACACATTTGGAGCACAATACAATAATGTCAAGCTGATTCATGAATTCTTCTATTTCAACTGTTATCTGTTCACTGTAAAATTCCCATTTCCCAAGACGATAAAGTGTTTTTCATCTCGAGCCTCGAACTCAAGGAAGTGATAAGAGGAATGTAGATGTGATTTTGCATGCAGCTTTAAACAAAATGATGACATTATAGCCGGGGAGATTCTGCAGTGACGATAATACAATTGAAGCAGTAACTTCTATCTGGTCTTTTCTGGTTTTCATTCTAGCTCATCTCATCTATGTCTTCATCTTCTAGCTATCCCTGGCTTATAAAATTCTACACTACATGACCAAAAGTATGTGGACACTGCTTGTCGAACATCTCATTCCAAAATCATGGGCATTAATAAGGAGTTGGTCCCCCCTTTGCTGCTATAACAGCCTCCACTCTTCTGGGAAGGCTTTCCACTAGATGTTGGAACATTGCTGCGGGGACTTGCTTCCATTCAGCCACAAGAGCATTAGTGAGGTTGGGCACTGATGTTGGGCGATTAGGCCTGGCCCGCAGTCGGCGTTCCAATTCATCGCAAAGGTGTTCGATGTGGTTGAGGTCAGGGCTCTGTGCAGGACAGTCAAGATCTTCCAAACTGATCTCGACAAACCATTTCTGTATGGACCTCTCTTTGTGCACGGGGCACTGTCATGATGAAACAGGAAAGGGCCTTCCCCAAACTGTTGCCACAAAGTTGGAAGCACAGAATCGTCTAGAATGTCATTGTATGCTGTAGCGTTAAGATTTTCCTTCACTGGAACTTCACTGTAACTAAGGGGGCCTAGCCCGAACCATGAAAAATAGCCTCCTCCACCAAACTTTACAGTTGGCACTATGCATTCGGGCAGGTAGCGTTCTCCTGGCATCTGCCAAACCCAGATTCATCCGTCGGACTGCCAGATGGTGAAGCATGATTCATCACTCCAGAGAACGTGTTTCCACTGCCCCAGAGTCTAATGGCGGCGAGCTTTACACCACTCCAGCCGATGCTTGGCATTGCGCATGGTGATCTTAGGCTTGTGTGCGGCTGCTCGGCCATGGAAACCCATTTCATGAAGCTCCCAACTAACAGTTCTTGTGCTGACGTTGCTTCCAGAGGCAGTTTGGAACTCGGTAGGGAGTGTTGCAACCGAGAACAGACTATTTTTACGTGCTACGTGCTTTAGCACTCGGCGGTCCCATTCTGTGAGCTTGAGTGGCCTACCACTTCGCGGCTGAGCCTTTGTTGCTCCTAGACGTTTCCACTTCACAGTAACAGCACTTACAGTTGGCCGGGTCAGCTCTAGCAGGGCAGATATTTGACGAACTGACTTGTTGGAAAGGTGGCATCCTATGATGGTGCCATATTGAAAGTCACTGAGCTCTTCAGTAAGGCCATTTTACTGCCAATGTTTGTGTATGGAGATTGCATGGCTGTGTGCTCGATTGCATGGCTGTATACACTTGTCAGGAACGGGTGCGACTGAAATAGCCGAATCCACTAATTTGAAGTGTTGTCCACATACTTTTGAATATATAGTGTATTTCTCATTCTGGATTGTTTGTATCTCTGTTCAGTTCTATGTCTCCCTTTGTAGATATTACACTTCCACCTACCTGTGTCTGTTTTTAATTTAAAATGCTCTCTGTGAGTCTCTCTCTGGTCCTTAAAGGAAAACTCCACCCAAAAGCTATCTTTTGGTATTTGTTTCATTAGTCCATTGTTGATATAGTCTCAAAATGTTTTACATGTCAGCAATTAAGTTTTCAAGATATATAACTTTAAAAATACAAAAATACAGCCGGTATGATGCAAAATGCTGACATGCAAAACATTTTGGGACTATATCAACAATGGACTAATGAAACTAATACCAAAAGATAGTTTTGGGGTGGAATTTTTCCTTTAACACCTACATCAAAAATGGCTTCCAGAAAAACCTCAAAATAAGTTGTCTTTCTCGACCTCACAGCTGCCTATGATACCATTTGGCGCACTGGCTTCCTCCTGAAGCTGTCACGGTCCCTCCCCCATTAGGAAACCAAAATCATCACCACACTACTGAGTAATAGATGTTTCAGAGTCTAACTCAGAGAGGCAAAGAGCACATGGAAGAGACATACCAACAGTCTCCCCCAAGGCTCAGTGCTGGTCTCTGTTCAACCTCTACACAAATGGCCTCCCAGAAATTCATATACTTCTGATGACATATGCCTGGCAACGCAAGCTCCCAACTTCGACACCCTGGAGCAAACCCTAAATGATGATACAGCCAAACTGGAACAATACTGCAACATATGGCGACTCCAACCAAGCCCAGCAAAAACTGTATCCAGTATATTCCACCTCCATAACGCAAAAGCCAATATAGCGCTCAACACTCAGATGTACAACCACAAGCTAGAGCACCAGCCCACCCCCATATACCTTGGGGTGACCCTGGACAGGTCACTCACCTTCTGGGAGCACCTGAGGACAACAGCAGCCAAGGTCAAAACCAGGAACAACCTTATCTCCAAACAAGGGGCGCCGCTACCACCACCCTTCATACCTCGGCTTTAGAGCTCTCATTCTCAGCAGCAGAGTAATGTGCACCTGTCTGGATCAAGGTCATCACACACACAGAGTCGACATACAGCTAAACACCACCATGCACATCATCACTGGCATACTGCGATCCACCCCGCTTCCCTGGCTCCCTGTCCTGGCAAACATATGCAGCCCATGCCTTGCCAACCTCCACCGATGGGGCATTAAAGTAAGCCCCCTACAGTATGTGCCTGTGGGGTGGAGCAAACCATGCACCACATTCTTGAAGTCTGTCTAATCTACAAACTCAGCGGAGGCCTACTCACCATCAACACAGCAGGACCGGAAGCAATCACTTGGCTAAGGGACTTTACATTTGCAAAAGAAGAAAATACGGTTTTCAATCTTCTACCTCCCTTCTGTCTGTATTTCTAACGTGCATCTCTCTGTGTATTTCTGTGTTTGTTCTCCAGATAATAAGTATGCCCCAGCGGTCACTCTGAATGGGCACATCTTTATTCTGGGAGGAGCCTACGCCCGGGCCATCACCATCTATGACCCAGACAAAGGAAACATCAAAGCCGGACCCAACATGAACCACTCACGACAGTTCTGCAGGTAAGAACTCATACAAACCAATATGAACCACTCACGACAGTTCTGCAGGTAAGAACCAATATGAACCAGTCACAGCAGTTCTGCAGGTAAAGGGTTTACATGAACCAATTTGAACCACTGTAGGGGGCAGTATGAACCACCACCATAAATGTTTGTAAGTTAGGGGTCAGTACAGGAATGCAAACTTCCTACAGGAATCCTGCTAGAATTGTTTTATTCAGTCTCAGAAAACATTGTCAAAGAGTCATTAAGCAGGAGTCTGAGTCAAGTCGGAAGTCATATGCTGTAGATTCCGAGTCAAGTCACAAGTCTGTATAGTGCCAAACTCTGGGGCCCAGTGCATAGGGATCCACCCTAGACAGATACTCAGAAATACATTTGGGAAGACAGAGCTCCAGACAGAGATCTAAGTCTATGTAGCAAATGTACAACATAAATCACGCTATCAGAATTATTGCTAAACTATTCCCACACACACCAGCAGCTGTTCCACTAAATGTAGCTTTTAGCTAGGTCTGACTGACTAAGACTGGAGCTAAATGATCACGCACACACAGACGCACAAACACTACACACACACACACTCAGCCCTATGCACCAGCAGTCATTATAAACTAAACTGGATACTATTTTTCCTTTTTTCGTGTCCTTGTGGCTGAGTCCCTGGCTGAATTGTCCTTGTTTATCTTTAACAGCCAAGTTGGGCTTTAGCCAGCACTGTGTCCAATCTGGATCAGCTGTGCTTTTTTTTCTGACTGGATTTACTTTTATGTAATAATCTCATGGTGTGTGTCTCTCAGTGATGTGTGGGTTTGTGGTCGGTATGTTTGTTTTTGTGGGCTGTGAGTGTGTATATTTTTCAGCTGTGTGTGTATACCTTATGTAAATAGAGATTGCTCCAGCCCCCAGCGGGATTACAAAACTGTAATCAGTTTACAGCTAATGTGTTAATCCTCCCTCCCCCCCCCCCCCACACACTTCTCTGTTTCTGTTCCACACATCAAATGAGCACATTTGTAAAGATATTTTTCATAACTTTTCTCTCCCTCCACAAAGGCACATTTTAATTATTATCTCTCTCGGAAAGCGATGTTGTCATGTTGAGAGCATGTGACAAGTTCAGTGATCACACTCTCTCTCTCTCTGCTTCTCTCTCTCTCTCTCTCTCTCTCTCTCTCTCTCTCTCTCTCTCTCTCTCTCTCTCTCTCTCTCTCAAAAAATGGGCGCATTGGTATGGCAGCGTTGAAATCCCCAAGCTGACTAGGTTGATGTGCCCTTGAGCAAGGCACATCATCCTAATTTCTGCTGTAAGTCACTCTGGATAAGAGTGTCTGCTAAATTTAAAAAATGGTAATATTTAAATGTGTTTCTCTCTCTGCAGTGCGGTAATCCTGGACGGTAAGATCTACGCAACGGGGGGCATCGTGAGCAGCGAGGGTCCTGCGCTGGGCAACATGGAGATCTTTGACCCCCACACCAACAACTGGACGCTCCTCCAGTCGCTGCCCTGCCCTCTCTTCAGACACGGCTGTGTTGTCATCAAGAAGTACATCCAGAGTGGCTGAGATCGGTTCAGGGATGAATGAGTTTCCTGAATGCTTTGTAGCCAACGTGGCTTTAATTTCTCTGGACAACCCAGACCCACGCCTCTTGTAGAACAGCAAAGTGCTTCAGCTTCATTTGGCGAATTTCGTTTACTTTTCCCACAGAACTGTCAAACATTTACAATTACTGTTACTCTCTCTCTGCTGTGGGGCTGGGGTTGTTGAGAGCAACAAAGTGCCGTGTTAGCTATGAAGCTTTCGGGAAACTCCCCCCTGACCGGTTTGGTCTGGTTGGGACAGGACACTCTGTGTGCAGCTTTTGGGGGTCGATCAGTCAGCACCGCTGGACTGGACTATCCAACTAAAACCCCCCCGGGACTTGATGCCAGTGTTGTTGTCTTTATCCCCACCCCTCCAGTCCCCCATCAACCCCCCTGTGCAGAATGTAGGCATCTTATCTTGAACCACTCGGCCATGTCAGGTACCGGTGCCTAAGCTACTGTATGTATCATATAGTGTAGCTTAACCCCCTCATAATATAGGCACAGGGCCACTTGGTTTGTTGTTCCCAGCTTCTTGCTAACTTCTCTTCCGTTTGATACCAATAGTTAATTTAGTTCCATTGCCGCAATTGAAATTGAAGGCCCTTATCTGTTATGTGTTCGTGACTCAAGTATGATGTTAAAAGCCTTCCCAGTCTTTGTTTTTTGACTCCTCAAGTGGTTTCTGTTAGTGAGGAACTTCTCTTTCCAAATTGGAGGATTCCCATGGTTTATGAGGACATTCAGTAGTGGCATTAGAAGGACAGGTGAATTGGTCAGATGTCTCAGTGCTTAAAGGGACAGTGGAGGGATGAGGAAGTCCACAGGGTTTTAGAAACATATTCATGAAACAAAACTCTGTGACAAGAGAGAGCCACAGTTGGTGAGTGAGGAGCCTCGTTTTTTGTCTAGATGTTGTTTCCCCCTCGGTTTAAAAGGACACGTTGGATACTTGCAGTGTCTTTTTGGGCCAGAAACATCACTGTTGTCAGATGACTTACCTGGGATGACTTACCTGGGAGTGGCAGAGAGGGAATCCCTGTATCATGACATCCCAGAGAGTCTGAGAAAGACACTCCAATGGGGCATTTCTCCTCCACACAGCCAAAGCACAATAACCACCAGTGGCTCCAAGGATCAAAATGTTTCACTAGATTTCTGTTTTTCCTCCATCTTTATTTTTGTTCCATCCTTTGTTTTATATTTGTATATCATTGTTGGGTGGGTTGGGTATGGATGAGGGTTGTGGGGACATTCTGTAAATACGGGAAGGAAAAATGTATATTTTAAAACCTGAAGGTGATTCTGTATAA
Organism: Coregonus clupeaformis; assembly: GCF_020615455.1. NCBI lineage: Eukaryota > Metazoa > Chordata > Actinopteri > Salmoniformes > Salmonidae > Coregonus > Coregonus clupeaformis. The sequence continues at coordinate 22,711,783 of NC_059227.1, read as the reverse complement.
ATGTTTTTAGAAAAAAAAACTTGATAGGTTGGACTAAAAATGGTGGGGCCATACTTGCGAATATTAGAAAACGTTTAAGGGCTTTATTCAATCCGCGTCGCGGAAGTTCAGCTTTACAGCGTGATTTAGCGGAGACTGCATTCACGCTTCATATGTCGCTCAATCGGGAATTACCTTTTACATTTCTGTCGCGGAATCTGTAACGCTTCAGCTTTACAGATTGAATAGAGCCTGATGTTTTAGTTCGATTTTAATTGGCTGATGCTTAAACTTGTTGACATAGTTGCATGTTATCAAAGGCTACATGTTTGCTGTTACAATTACATAACCTGGCAAATGTAGCCCTATGCGAACCTCACCAGGTGGCCGTGATTATTTAAAAATAAATTGGTAGGATTTTATTGGATATTTTATAAACAATACAAAACATACACATACAAACGACAACATCATACAAACATCAATTACATCACACCTGCCCAGACCCACTAGCATACACCCCCATCTCCAGGTGGCCGTGATTATATCCGGTTCACAGGAGGTTGGTGGCACCTTTAATTGGGGAGGATCGTGTTAATGGATGGAGTGGAATGGTATCAAACACATGGGTTCCATTTGTTTGACGCCATTCCATTAGCTCCTTTCCAGCCATTATTATGAGCCGTCCTCCCCTCAGCAGCCTCCGCTGTCGTTGACATAGTTGGACTTGATAGAACACTTTTCCACGAGAGCGTCCTTTACAGCAGTCAAACAGCACCATCTGCTAATCAAAGTTACTAAGACACGTAAAAAATGTTTACTTGATGTTTAGCTCAGTGTTGTGAGCCTGGCACTTGGTGATTTTCGCCGTTTGCGGCAAGTTTGAATCCCAGTTGAGATGTAGTTTTTTCCTTTGAACTGTTGAATTACATTTATCGTGTTTTGAAGAGAAGTGAAGTGCAGCCAAAACCTTGTAAATGAAGTTTACATATACATTTAATGAGGAGCTTCTTGTTGAAGTCTCTCTTGCAGACCAACACTACTGGCATCGATACATAAATAATTTAAACTTCTATGGACAATATTACATAGACGTGCAGGCTACACTTACATGTACAATGTTTTATATACTTTTTTTATAATCATCTACTTTGTCTCATATGCATTATTTGACTCAAGGACCAACAGTGGAGCTTTTTTTCTCAAATAAAAACCTTGCCTCAAGGGGGATTTGAACTCGCAGCCATATCTGTCTCTGTGTTTACTGCCTTAGTGCATCATGCCACCAATTAGTGATAGCATCTTTATTGCTGTGAAAGCACGTGTGTGGTGTGGGATTTTGTCATATATGCGAAATTGAGTTTGCAGCCTTGTCAAGGATGCGATGATCATGCAATATTGGCACTATACACTTGAGACAGACCGAGTGAAGGGAAACAAAAGTAAACCTTGATTTTGGAGGTTTAAATATATCCCTCTGGTGGCCAGGTTGACCTATTTTAAGAAATGCCATTGGTTTGTGGAGAAAAAGTTTGAGCTTTGATAGGCTGATGCAGAATTTGTTACAGGAAATAACCACTGCTACTTGGTGAGGTTAGCAAGCATAGGGCTAACGTGTGCCAGGTTATGTGATGGTTAGTGCTATCCGGATACCTAAACCATAACCAAAGATAGACCAGAGCCTGTCGTTTCCAATGAGAGCTAATTAATCATAGTGGGCAGCCAAGCGCGTTCTAGCATTTATATGCAAATTTCCATTAGGGAACGCCTACTCTGAAGTGTGCGTGTGCAAGAACAATTCGTCCTTGCACTCCTAAACAACAAAAATTGAAACTTTGGCAAATTCTACAAAACGCTGTCCACTCTGTTTGTTACAGACTACTTTTTGAAACAGAAAACTGTGTTTCATCGATGAGAAAATTTGCAGAATGTCGGCCAAAATCCATCTCCTCCCACTGCCGGCCACTCGGCTTCCTCTCATCACCATATTTGGTAGTGAGCGGAAACGGCAACCCAATGCTTCACATTTATACATTCGCTGAAATATCGGTCTCATTGTGCTATCTGTTCCATAACCATTTAACATTTCAATGGGGTAGGGACTTCCCAAGGATCCCGGATAGCATTATCTGATAGGACCAGTTACAATGTAGCGTTCTATCACGTCCAGGTTCAATTTAAAACTTGTTCTAATGTTTGCAAGTTTGGCCCAGGTATGTCTGTAAATCTGTCCACAAAAGGAGAAATTAACAAATGTTATTGAAACATAATACATATACCATAATATGATAACTGTTGTCGTAATTTTTATTTGAGTGAAACCAGCCATTATGCCAGAGAAGGATGGCAGAACCACGGTCTTGATGCAGTCTTATAAATAAAGCCTTGTTGAGTGAATGGTTCTTTGAACCTAGCAATATCACTCATGTTTAACATGGCAATCCAACTCTGAGGCGTATAGCTAACCTCTTTCAACCTCTAAAAGGAATCAGTTTCAAAGCCAAAATGAGTATGTTCAGTCGTTTGACAGGCAGGTGCACAGCTCAATTAAGGTCATCCAGTACTGAGGGAATGAAAGAAAACTCGACAAAGTACAATTTGCACCTTTATTCAAGTATATCACAGCAGTTTATTTCAGAAATACAGTAAAGTTTTCATTTCAAATATAACTTACACCAAAGTAACACTTGATGGGGAAGAGGATGATCAATAAACTTTAACCTCAAGAAGAAATCCTTAAACATGGCGATGCTACGAAAACAAAACCTACTAAATCCCACACGAAAGACAAACTCAGTAAGTAATGTATAAATGAGAAACTAAATTAAGTTGTGATGGAAAATTGTGTTCTTTCTACATACTGGACTAAATCATCTTTAACTACCAGACAAAAATTGGTTGTTTGTCCAAACTGACAAAAATAACAAGAGAGGATGACAAAAATGTATGACATTTTAAAACCCAATTCTTAAAAACAAACAAATGTTGGCAAAGGGACATGAACAAAAAAATGCTGACGAACTTTGACTGATGTTATTTTACAAGATGGTTGCCAAATTGAGTCAGCATCGAGAATAAGATCTACACTACCAACACGCTATTGTTTTTTGATGTAAAAATTCCAATAAGTCAATGTCAGCCTCATCCAGTATGCCACAGTCCATAACCACAAAACTAAAAGAAAAACTAAAGAAACAATTACCACAATGGAATAAATAGGAAAGTTGAAAGGTCATGTGGAGCCTGAAGAAACCTGAGACACGTGTAAACTTCTTTATTCCCCAAAACCTGCTACCTCACTTCAGCACTAAGCTCATAACTGACTAGCAACTTTAGCCAATTTGTTTCAATACTTTTTTAATGTACAAAAATACTGTTTTAATGGATATTAGACGTAAAAACATGTCTAATGTTATTAAATAAAATGTAAAAAATTAACACCACGAGAAAGAGATTCAAGTCTGCAAAAACAATCACCCTCAAATCAAAAAAGGAGATTGTGGTTAGATGGACAAGACCAGCGAATAAGTGTAGTACTGCGATCTGAAAGAAAAACTAACTTAGGACGTCTCGGTCTACAGAAGTGAAATATACAGTTTGACATTTCCTTGAAATTAAATGCTGTATGTTTAGTCTCGGCTCAAATGCAATATAGACAAGTAACAAAAACAGAAAAGGTGATCCATCCAAACAACCGCGGCAGCCACAGAACTTCTGCTGATTATCCAGTACCGTAGCTGTACGAGTGTTGTGACAATAGTTTGGAACATGGCAAAATACTGTTTGCGCCCAGTAAACAGTTTGTCTTATTAGCATTAAAATAAATTAAGCTGAGGTAGCTTGGTTTCTCTATCTCTGCAGTATTCCAATGCTAGTTTGCATATGTTCATTTTTATTTATTTTCAATAGTTACTTCTTCACCTGGCAATCCAAGAGAAGGCAGACGTGGAGTTAGGCTGGAAAGCACCAGAGGTTGGAGTTTGGATCAGCATAAAGCAGGGCTCTACAACTCTCCAATCCTGGAGAAGTACTAGGTGTGCAGGATTTTGTTACAGCCCAATTGTGGTCCAGACTGAAGAAGACCATGATTAGTTAGTTGATATGGTTGGAACAAAAGCCTGCACACCTAGTAGTTCTCCAGGACCTGAAGAACCCTGGCATTAAAAGGTAGGCTCAGCGAAATTCCATTGCCACGAGCAGCACCGCAGATATTGAGATGAGCGAGATGCAAGACTTCACTCTTACACAGTATCTGCACATGTGCAAGGGTTCGCTTCACTTTTCACAGCTGGTAGCCAGAGCACCAAAACAGTGGAGAAGATGAGCCTCGCGCTTCAACACTCTTAGTTGTTGCGGAAATTGTTCCATTATGCTGTTTACTTTCTGCAACCATGTCATATTGCGGAGTCCACCTTTTAACAGTGATGTGGATGTGAAAGACTGATGCTGGCCATATCTCGTCAAAACATGGACTCATCCATGTCCAAAGGAAAGACAAGAAAAAGTTGAAAGGCAAAAATGCCTATCTTTACCACAAGGTGAACATGGATTAGACGTAGACAATCAAAAAACAAAAGCATCAACAAATGAATTAAGAAACAAACAATATAATGCTGTTTTACACCTCAACAACAGGGCACTGCCTTAAATGGCCTTGTTCATGGTCAGAAGCTTCACAATCAATGCAATAACAATCCAAACATCGTTTCCAACGTATCATAAAATTCAAAAACATGTTCTTTTTAAATCAAATGCACAACATAATACATAGGTAACTGTAAGTTGCTTATCTAAATATTTATAGAGTTAAGATTTGTTTTCCTTTGAATGTCGACTCAAAATAGTCACACAAACTCAGCACCTATTTGAGGGACATTTATTTGGGGGGAAATTGGCACCACGTTTGCTGTGACTAATTTGTGGCATCCTTCCACATGAAAGTAATAATAAAAAACCTACTGTCCTCAAAATCAATTTTTTCACTCATGTGGGCAGGAAAATACTGACTAACAGCAGATCTGCTTTCCTACTGTGGGCTAAGCAGAGTTTGGTACTGGCCCCCCGTGTAGCTCAGTTGGTAGAGCATGGCGTTTGCAATGCCAGGGTTGTGGGTTCGATTCCCACGGGGGGCCAGTATGAAAATGTATGCACTCACTAACTGTAAGTCGCTCTGGATAAGAGCGTCTGCTAAATGACTAAAATGTAAAAGTAACTTCTATCCACTGGTCCTGGGTCAGATATTACACCACCGTTAAAATTAGGAGTTTGGTAATTTGATCGTAGATCTGTGGTTAGTTAAGGGGAACTTCTACATCCAACTCACTATACTGCATTACATGGAACAGAGCAGTTGATAAAAACCTTAACAGCTGTTCTTTCAGAAATATGAAAGTTAATTGGGGGTTAAATAAGGCACATGCTAGGCAGTGCAAACTACAAAATGTGTCTAATTCAATATGAATTGCTTCCAGTTACTCCAGTTAGTTAGGTGTGGATTGACAGGAAATAAAAATTAGCAGGGCACAGCTTGTGTGGAATAAAGAAATTACACATAATTACAGACAGAGCTGTGATTCAGCTACCACAAGCAGCACATGTCAATCTGTTTGCTATGACTGTGGAAAAAAAATAAAGACTTAGTTTGATGTTCACGGCAAGTTCCCGTTGATGCATTTCAGTAACACGTTTATTAAGGGGGATTCGATGTTTTTGTAATCCATGTACATGATGGCAATTTATTCTACCCAGCGGTTTCAACTTTACCCTACTGTATGGTCATGTTAAAAACATTTAATGGACATTGGACAATGTTTGGAGTGAGAAGGGTGGTTATTAGATCCATAACAATAAAAAAACAAATAAATCATAATGATTGATTAGATCCAGATGCTAATCAAACCAAGCTGTTTTAATGACTAAGTATGATCTGTAAGCTGTTGTATCTATGAGATGACTGGCCTATAATCTTGATTCAGTACTGTACTGAGAGATGACATGGCCTCAACAATGGTAACAAGACCGGATACTGTCTCAACCGCCAAGCTAACTGCACATACTCGCACTGCTGGTGACAATCTATGCATGTGATTACTGTGTGTGTAGACGTACATGTGACTACTGTATGTGCATGTATAACTAAGCACATATGTAGTTTACGTGTGTGCGCGCTCATGTGCGTATGACCAGTTCAAAAGTAGGCCGTCGTTAAGATATGACATCACCCAATCGGTTTTGTTGGTTAGTTTCCGAGATACTCTCAAGAGCAGCAAGGATTAGGATAGCACCAGGAACGCCCGTTTCACCGTTCGTGTGTGCGTGTCCAGGAGTCTGTTTGGTTGTAGACTGGGTCTGACCAGGGTCCCTGAGACTATAGCACCATAGAAAAGTCTCTCCTCTTCTTCTCCGCTCTTTTTCCCCCTGTTCTGTTGCTCACGTTAAGACCAGGGCTCTATATTTGCTCTGTGTGTAAGGACTTGGCTCAAAGGCTGGTCTCTGTCCTGCTTGTGTGTGTGTGTTCAGGGTCAACCTGGCTGTCTCACAGGAATGTAATGAAATTCTGGACTTTCCTCTCCATCTCCTGAAAAACAAAAGCATCAAAACAAACAGGTCAACAAATATTGTGGTTAAACTCAAAGATACTAATTGATAAAAAAAAAACATACATACATACATACATACATATATATATATATATATATATATATAATCTTCGTAAATGATATCATAGGTAGGACTGGTGGGGTTATGTTGCAGATGCAGCTAACAAAAACATATGGAAATGTCTGCTCTACCCAAAATTACAACCAAATAATTGCAGCATTACCGCAAAAATGGAAGAGGAAAGTGAAGGGGGAAAAAGCAAGGAACTTGTCTGTCGGCCCTGCATTAAAGAACATGATTGGTTAAAGAAAATTGTGATTAATAAAAAAGTATACCAGTTTCATTTAAGGACCAAAGGATTGACAGCCATCCCATATATATTGCAAAATAGTTGGGAAGACATTTTTGACGTACCGATTCCATGGCATAGTGTTAATGAACTGATACGCAAAACGACGCCGGATTCAAAACGTATAATTTTTCAATTTAAATTATTATACAAAATTCTTGCTACCAATAGAATGTTATTTATATGGGGGATACAATCTTCCTAGCTCTGCAGATTTTGCTGCGAAGAGACAGAATCATTAGATCATTTGTTTTGGTACTGTCCATTTGTAGCTTGTTTTTGGACACAGGTCCAGGAATAGCTAAAGGATTGCAATATTTACCTGGAGCTAACCCTGCAGATAGCACTACTGGGTGATCTGAAAAGTCATAGTCAATCGATCAATAATATAATAATATTTTTGCAAAAATGTTTATTTTCAATTTACAATCTGTAGAAACAATGAGAATAGAAGGGTTCTGAACTTTTGTAAAACAGCACAGTACAGTTGAAAAATATATGGCAAATAGAAATCCAATATGGATGGTGTTAAGAGATAGATGGGAGGTGTTGAATGGAGCTGAAGGATGGGACTAATAACAACAACTAACAACAACAAGATAACTCATGTAAAGCATACTGTGTCCATAATAAGTATATAGGTTATAGGTTGAGAGCTTTTGTGAAAGAGCACAGTTAGAAAGATATGGCATATAGAAGCAAACTGGATGGACATCATGAAAATGATCGGAGAGGTTGAGGAAGTTCAGGAGTAAAAACAAACAATTGACTGTGTCCATAAAATGTATATAGTATGTATAAGCTGTCAAATAGGGTCAAATTCTTATTTCCCTCATTAAAATGCAAATCAATTTATAACATTTTTGACATGCGTTTTTCTGGATTTTTTTGTTGTTATTCTGTCTCTCACTGTTCAAATAAACCTACCATTAAAATTATAGACTGATCATGTCTTTGTCAGTGGGCAAACGTACAAAATCAGCAGGGGATCAAATACTTTTTTCCCTCACTGTGTATATATATATATATATATATATATGCGAGAAAAAAAACATGGGGGATTGGAAGTGATGCAGACAATTACATTGATGGAAGTTACAATCTATCTGCAATATTAAAGCTGATCTACACCCTAAATAAAATAAAATAAAAAATACTGTCTATGTAGCACATGCATTACATCTGTATAGACAATTATACCTTGAATATTACCACTGAAAACACAAACTTGCTAACAGGTCTTCAATTAATTAAAGCACTCCAAAAGAAGCATACGCTCACATGGTGAAGTGAGGTGTTATTCTCAATGTCATGAAGTATCCTAATAAAATACGAAATTGTAAGTGGATGAGGGGAGTTTCCCCTATACACTTTAAAGCCCTTTGAGGCCTAGTGCAATATAAACTGAGTGTACAAAACATTAAGAACACCTGCTCTTTCCATGACAGATTGACCAGGTGAAAGCTATGATCCCTTATTGATGTCACCTGTTAAATCCGCTTCAATCAGTGTAGATGAAGGGGAGGAGACAGGTTAAAGAAGGATTTTTAAGCTTAGATACAATTGAGACATGGATTGTATATATGTGTGCCATTCAGAGGGTGAATGGGCAAGACAAATAATGTAAGTGCCTTTCAATGGGGTATGGTAGTAGGTGCCAGGCGCATCGGTTTGTGTCAAGAACTGCAACGCTGCTGGGTTTTTCACGCTTAACAGTTTCCCGTGTGTATCAAGAACGGTCCACCACCCAAAGGACATCCAGCCAACTTGACAACTGTGGGAAGCATTGGAATCAACATGGGCCAGCATCCCTGTGGAACGCTTTCAACGCCTTGTAGAGTCCATGCCCCGATGAACTGAGGCTGTTCTGCGGTGCAACTCAATATTAGGAAGGTGTTCCTAATGTCTGGTATACTCAGTGTAGTCAACCCATTCCCACTGCATCTGAGAAGAAAAACCTCCAGAAATCTTTACTTCGACATGGATTTGAACACAACTGCTTTTAACACTTACTTGTGTGTGTGTCATCAGGGTTACCTGCTTTTAACACCCACCATTCCTGAGGTATCGGAAAGACACCCTGCTCCATCGCCCTGCTTCTCTCAGAATGTGGCTTAAAGTTCACACCCTATCACTGTGATACACACACACCTCAAAACACATTCCATGGGCGTACAGACAACTGTGCGCTCCCACAGCTTGCCACTAACCATGACCACCAGCTCTGACACACACACACACGTCACTGTCATAAGTTGAGGCAGACTAACGCTGGACATCAATGCGCAGTGTGCACTGTCATCTCCCCTTTCTTCTCCCCCGCCTCACCTCTCCAGAACATCAGAGAACATTCCGTCTAGGAATAGGTAGTAGTCAGACCACGGCAAGAGACTACAGAGCTCTTATACAACATGTACCATTTCCCCATGCCCTGCCAAGCACATACAAGATGATGGACGACAACAAGAGACAAATATCTTACCAACAGAAAGTAACTAAGTGCATTCTAAAGGGCTAGTGTGTCTGTCTGCATGTGTGTGTCTGTTAGGGGTATGACGGTACACGTATTCGTACCGAACCGTTCGGTATGGGGATCTCGGTTTGGCCCAATCTGTGAACCCGAATGAATACATATCAAAAAATAAATACACTAGGCCTATAGGCTATGCATACACTGCGTTGTATGCCTCGGGTAAATCTGAGCTGAAAAAACATTTCAGGCTATTCCTTTAAAACTAGAGCCTATGCGCAAGTTGTAATCAAAATTCTAATCTTAATTGCAGCATTTCAAACTGTACTATTGTGAGGCGCAGCCGGGAACTACTTCTGTACGATGGCGAGTGGTGGTGTCGATAAACCAGTAGGATTCTCCATCATTGTTAAAATTTTGGCTTCAAAGAAGATTATAACGGTGATGGACAGAGAAAGTATGTTGCCACTGCTCAACGAGAATAGCCTATGCAGCTGCCAATGCCTCAGACATGTTGATACATTTACGCCACCATCACCCCAGTATTCCTACCACTGGAGAAAGATGGAATCACAAAATAACAACACAACTTCATCTCCCCTCCGCATTCAAGCAACCCTTCGCAGCTGATTTTGACTGGGCCAAAGAAGAGCAATAGGTATGTTTACAGCCACGGCTATGTGCCCATTCTCAGTGGTTGAATAGAATAAGGGGTTTCAGCACCTCGTGAAAGTGCTCGAGTCACGTTACGAACTTCGCCCTCACACCCATTTCAGCAAACCGGTAGTACCGACTCTATAGAAGCAGGCTAAAACCAAAGTTGTCAATGGATTGGCAAATACACCCTGTGTTGCACTTACTACAGATGGATGGACCTCCAGGGCTACAGAAAGCTACTTAACAGTGACAGGAAATGAGAAGTAGCGTGCTACAGACACGCCCCCTTTCTCTTTGTAAAAAAACAACAACATTATAGCATAGGCCTATACAATGTCTGAGCTATGTTTACATATGGATTTCACACGTACATTGCACTTTATTTTTTGTGTTGTTGTTGAGTAATCGTGTGTTTTCATTTAAGAAAGTTATTCCTGATTGTGCTCTCATCAGGCATTATATGACTCATGATCATATATTGAGTCAGGATTACCAACACTTGGGATTTTCTTAAATAAACCAAAATTAGCTACAAGTAACTGGTGGCATTTAATTTTCCCGCTGTACGAAACAGAACCGTGACCCCAAAACAGCAATATGTACCGAACCGTGGGGTTGATGAACCGTTACACCCCTAGTGTATGTGCTCTAGCCGGCTGGGTTGATGTGCTGTAGACGTGCCTGATCTGTTAAGCTGCTGTGTTAAAAGATACAACTCCGCTCACGTTCCATGGACAGGAGAAATACCAACACTGACCAGGCATACAAACAACCCTCCTCTCTCCAGCGGGCGGCCAGCCAGCCTGTCTGTCTGTCCAGTGTATCCAAAGAAGCACCCCCGCTCTCCACTGACGGCACTAGCCAGAGACATCGCTATATGCCTCTAGTTAATACGACAACACTGGCTACTCCCTCTGTCACTGACACACTCAGTGTGCTACAGTCATTACTACATTTACACCTGTAATAGCCTTTGTTAGCAGTTGATGTTATTCTTCAATAACACAGACCCCAAAGCATATCAGGAGGAGAAAAATATATTTATTCAAAGAGAACAAATCATAGTTGTTATGCTGGAAAGTAGATGGTAGATGTTCATTCTTCCCTGTCCTCAATGTTACGCCACTGAACAAAAAGACAGGATGTAGTTTATACCCAAGCCTGTGGTTGACCAATTAGAATTCCTTGCAATAAAATTGGGCCAACGGCCAAATACCAAGTCTCCCGTTTCAGGCTCAATGTATAGACTATTTGGACCAATGAGACTTGCCACATGTAGCTATGAGTCCCTGGTTGGAACCCCTACACCGATTCTAAACAGATGTTGAACTGAAAAACAATTTCCATTGATCGTTAATTCCCTCTTGACCTCTAGTCCTCTGTGCTGTGTATTTATCTTAGAATATTCTTACACCTTCAAACTCCATTTTAGCTTTCAGGAACCAAGCACACATCTACCACAGGCGAGCATTTGAAGGATCAAATAAGCTTTTTTCTGTGTGTGTCTGTAGCTAAGTGTGTGTGTCTGTCTAACCTCTTGTAGCCGTGTCTTGTCGTAGTCCAGGCGGTGTTGGTAGATGCACTGACTGAGGAGAGAGAAGAGTCTCTCCAAGCGCTCCACGCTGTAGCCTTCACTCCTCTGTACCACTGTGTCCAAGAGGGCCTGGGAGAGGAGAACACTCACGTTATACAATGTTATTATACACAAGAAACAACAAGCTCCCTCTAGAGAGGACACATTCAAGCCATAGACACACACAAGCAGAACACAAATATAGCATTTAATTCAACAGGGAATATAAACGCATACCCTGCATTCACATCACGTGTGCAACTCTCTCGCACACAGAGAGGTCAGCTTTATTCAAAAGCAATTAAGATCAGAGGGACAGCTAATTAAGGCTAATCATAATTAGCTCAGTGTTTACATTTGTCTGCTACTTTAATTAAGCACTTTGGACAGTCAAAGACCCTTTCAATTGACCCGATCAGTCTCAGCTTGCCACAGTGTGTGTGTGTGTGTTTCAAAATGCAGACTGAAATAGCAATCACACAGCGACTAGATTTACAGTCATTAGACGGCAGGAAAAAAAGAAACTGATGGGGAATGAGGTGTGTCAGAAGAACAAAGCGTGGGCTCCTCAGGATTATTAAAGTGAGGGGATGTCTCTCTTTCAACTGCAAATAATGACACAGTGACTCTCTGAACACTTGGAGAGAAGTATGACTCTCGTTTACCCATCTATCTCACTACTGTATCTATACTGAACAAAAATAGAAATGCAACATGTAAAGTGTTGGTCCCGTGTTTCATGAGATGATACAAAAGATCCCAGAAATGTTCCATATGCATAAAAAGCATATTTCTCGAATCTTGTGCACAAATTTGTTTACATCCATGTTAGTGCGCATTTCTCCTTTGCCAAGACAATCCATCCACCTGACAGGTGTGGCATATCAAGAAGCTGATTAAACAGCATGTTCATTACATAGGTGCACCTTGTGCGGGGGACAATAAAAGGCCACTCTAAAATGTGCAGTTGTGTCACACAACACAATGCCACAAATGTCTCAAGTTTTGAGGGATCGTGCAATTGGCATGCTGACTGCAGGAATGTCCACCATAGCTGTTGCCAGAGAATTTAATGTTAATTTCTCTACGTCTTTTAGAGAATTTGGCAGTACGTGTAAACCGGCCTCACAACCGCAGACCACGTGTAACCACGCCAGCCCAGGACCTCCACATCCGGCTTCTTCACCTGAGCGCAAGGTCTTGACCTGACTGCAGTTTGGCGTCGTAACCGTCTTCAGTGGGCAAATGCTCACCTTCGATGGCCGCTGGCATGCTGGAGAAGTGTGCTCTTCACGGAAGAATCCAGGTTTCAACTGTACCTGGCAGATGGCAGACAGCATTTATGCGTCGTTTGGGCGAGCGGTTTTCTGATGTCAACATTGTGAACAGAGTGCCCCACAATGGCGGTGGGGTTATGGTATGGGCAGGCATAAGCTAAGGACAACGTTGGCACATTTATTGATGGCAAATTTCAATGCACAGATACCGTGACAAGATCCTGAGGCCCATTGTCGTGCCATTCATCCGCCGCCATCACCTCATGTTTCAGCATGTTTGGGATGCTCTGGATCGACATGTACGACAGCGTGTTCCAGTTCCCGCCAATATCCAGCAACTCCGCACCACCATTGAAGAGGAGTGGGACAACATTCCACAGGACACAAATCAACAACCTGATCAACTCTATGTGTTACACTGCATGAGGGAAATGGTGGTCACATCAGATACTGACTGGTTTCCACGCCCCTACTTTTTTTTTTTAAAAAGGTACAGTTGAAGTCGGAAGATTACATACACTTAGGTTGGAGACATTAAAACACATTTTTCAACCACTCCACAAATTTCTTGTTAACAAACCATAGTTTTGGCAAGTCGGTTAGGACATATACTTTGTGCATGACGCAAGTAATTTTTCCAACAATTGTTTACAGACAGATTATTTCACTTATAATTCACTGTATCACAATTTCAGTGGGTCAGAAGTTTAAATACACTAAGTTGACTGTGCCTTTAAACAGCTTGGAAAATTCCAGAAAATGATGTCATGGCTTTAGAAGCTTATGATAAGCTAACTGACATCATTTGAGTCAATTGGTGGTATACCTGTGGATGTATTTCAAGGCCTACCTTCAAACTCAGTGCCTCTTTGCTTGACATCATGGGAAAATCAAAATAAATCAGCCAAGACCTCAGAAAAAAATGTGTAGACCTCCACAAGTTTAGTTCATCCTTGAGAGCAATTTCCAAATGCCTGAAGGTACCACATTCATCTGTACAAACAATAGTACGCTAGTACAAACATCATGGGACCACGCAGCCGTCATACCGCTCAGGAAGGAGACGCGTTCTGTCTCCTAGAGATGAGCGTACTTTGGTGCAAAAAGTGCAAATCAATCCCAGAACAACAGCAAAGGACCTTGTGAAGATGCTGGAGGAAACAGGTACAAAAGTATCTATATCACAGTAAAACGAGTCCTATATCGACATAACCTGAAAGACCGCTCACAAAATAGATGGCATCATGAGGAAGGAAAATTATGTGGATATATTGAAGCAACATCTCAAGACATCGGTCAGGAAGTTAAAGCTTGGTCGCAAATGGGTCTTCCAAATGGACAATGACCCCAAGCATACTTCCAAAGTTGTGGCAAAATGGCTTAAGGACAATAAAGTCAAGGTATTGGGGTGGCCATCACAAAGCCCTGACCTCAATCCTATAGAACATTTGTGGGCAGAACTGAAAAAGTGTGTGCGAGCAAGGAGGCCTACAAACCTGACTCAGTTACACCAGCTCTGTCAGGAGGAATGGGCCAAAGTTCACCCAACTTATTGTGGGAAGCTTGTGGAAGGCTACCCGAAATGTTTGACCCAAGTTGAACAATTTCAAGGCAATGCTACCAAATACTAATGTATGTAAACTTCTGACCCACTGTGAATGTGATGAAAGAAATAAAAGCTGAAATAAATCACTCTCTCTACTATTATTCTGACATTTCACATTGTTAAAATAAAGTGGTGATCCTAACTGACCTAAGACAGGGAATTTTTACTAGGATTAAATGTCAGGAATTGTGCAAAACTGAGTTTAAATGTATTTGGCTAAGGTGCATGTAAACTTCCGACTTCAACTGTATCTGTGACCAACAGATGCATATCTGTATTCCCAGTCATGTGAAATCCATAGATTAGGGCCTAATGAATTTATTTCAGTAAAATCTTTGAAATTGTTGCATGTTGAGTTTATATTTTTGTTCAGTGTATACGTTCCTCCTCCTTTTCAACCAGTCTCTCCACATCTAGGCCTCTGCTTCTAATCTCATCCCCTTTAGTCCTAAAATCCCTTACCTTTCGTCTCTCTCTAAACATCTCCCCCTCCCGCCCTCTCCCCTCCCTCTCCTGCCCTCTCCCCTTGTTAGCCCGCTGATTTAATCAGAGTGCTGTGCCTTTGTCCAGTTGCCCAGGCCAATCGTGACAGCGGGGGTAAGTGGTGTGTGTGTGTGTGTGTGTGTTGCTAGCGGACCCCCTGAGGTAGTGAGCTCCCAGCACACAAAGGAGCAGTAATCCAGCCTGTTAAAAGGGGGCTGTGACACGGACCATTAAAGGCACGTCTCCCCTCCACCATCCTTCCCATCACAGCACATCTCTATCCCCCTGTCCTCTCTCAGCCTCTTCTCCCGCTCTCTACCCTCTTTCATTTTGCTGATGCACCCTCTAAGGTACAGAGAAGGAGGAGGAGGAACAGAGGAGAGGGAGAGAGGGGGAAAGCAAGAAAAAAATATGAGTGAGAGAGCGAAAGAAAGAGCAAGCGAGTGAACGAAACAAGAGACGACGGGAAGAAAAAGTGTCATAGCCGCGGCTTTAAACTCTGTCCTATCAGCTCAGGCACAGCATGCGGCCAGGCAAATGACTCCATCAGTGTGCCAACTGCACACACACATACATACACAAACCGCCAACTCTACATGCACACACGTCTCCCCACAAACACACCCAACACTGCAGACACACACCAACATTGCAGACACACACATACATACATTCAATACACACACCTAAAGCTATGCACACACACACCCATCTCCACACACTCACCCATCTGTAAACACACACTGCCAACTCAATACATACACTGTTAACACGGCTGCGTTCCCTGCATGTTTCAGCCCATTAAAGGCAGCTAACAAGGCCACTGACAGGCTGTCTATGATCCTAAGAATATAAGACTGAACCTGAGAACAGGACCCAGTTATTACCAACATCTCTATCCTGGAACACACACACCCTACCAACTATCAAAACACACACACGGTACTCCTAGAGCCCAGCCCTTTGAATGTCTGAAATGGAGACCAGGTCACAGCTTATGACGGGGTACAGAAATAGCCACAGCATGGGGCGCGAATGCTTTGAACTGGAGCACTGATGACTTACATTTATGTGAGTGTTACATTGGCATATAAATGTCTCACCCTGCACAGCAGGTGGTTTTTGTGTATAAATGTTAGCGTTGATACTTAACACCAGCCCTTAATCAGTGATGATCCCTTACTGGTAAAGGACATTTCACACTAAACGTGTGATAAGTATTAACCTCACAAAACCTTCAGAATGCTTATGAAAGGGAAGGAGCAAAAACATCATGGTCATGTGCTGATATTATGAGATCACTGGACATATGTTATGATAGCTATATTAAGTGTGATTGACTATCTGGTTTTGCCCGTCTCTATCAGGTCTTGGTGCAATTCAAGGCCCTTTCGTAGCGTTTAATATGGAGGACCGTGTGCCAGTGTTGATCGCAGCATCAGGAGCAATGCTGAACACTACTCTTAATTGGTGTTAAGAGCTGTATTGGTGTCAGGAAGGCTGCAGATGGCTGTGTAGGCTGGTAGACAACACACAGATGAGCATGCCGCTCTAGCCCTGGGATTTAAGTGCAGAGAGAGAGAGGGTGGCAGAGGGGGAGAAAGAGAGAGAGGCAGAGAGAGAGGGATAGAGAGAGAGAGAGACAGGGGGCAGAGAAAGCAAGAGGCAGAAAGAGAGTGGGGGGAGAGAGAGAGTAACTGGATGCGCCACTGTATCCATCACTACCAGTGATGTTATTAGGCTTTCACAATCAGTCTTTAAAAAGAGAGCAATTCACCCCCTCTTTCCCCTTTTAATTTTAATGTAATCTTTTCTTACCCGTGCTTAGGATAAAATATAAATTATACACGCTTTAAGAGATCAAATCTACAAAGTTTAAAATGAACGGAAAGAGGGAGGGAAGGAGGGAGGGAGGAGTGTAGTGGGTGATTTGCAACTTCTGCAACACGAATTCCAATCTCCAGAAAGGAATGAAATGCCTGGGGGACACTGCCAAGTCACACGGACTGGGAGCGCGAGGACACACACACACAAAGTTGCGTAACATGTGGCACATATAAAGTATCACAAGGCTGACACATCAGAGGGGTCCAGGGTCTGTATCATGACTAATGTGAATGTAACGGAGGAATCAAATTCTGCAGCGCCCTCACTCGCTACTCTCTACAGACTCAGACAGACACACGAGGCTAGCATCCAAAGCAAATGAGCCAAGTGACTTCAAGTTAAAGGCCATCGTCAGACCTTCAACATGATGGACTGAAGGGGTAGGATGATGGTGTGATGGAAAGTGGGCCAAGTGACGGTGGTGGTCTGATGATGTGGTCTGGACATGACCGACAGGTGTTATGAGGGACGTGATGAACGGGTGTCACTAGCTACCAACTCAGTGCCAGAGTCACTGCAAATGAAAGGCTATGATGGAAAGACGTGATAGAGCGTGGGGCAGGTGGTTGGTCTGGTGATGTGATCTGGACATGATCAACAGGTGTTAAGAAGTTAATCTGGTACGGACGCTAGGCTCATGGTGAGGGGGCTTTGCTGTGTCATGGGCATGGTGTGGGGAATAAAATATGGTTGACACCTTTGGCAACCTTCATCTACAGACCACCTCTTCTCTAAAAATAAACTTGTTGCAGGTGTTTCAAAGAGAAGTACAGAGCAGTAAAACACATTGTGTCTCAGACAGAAGTGAAACCGGCTTCTCTCTCTAGCTTGGAGGTCAAATTATTCCATTGACTCCAGTAGTGCTTGGTGAGATTGTACTCAACAGCATAGTGCTTTGGTGGGGGGACTGACTGCTGGAGTTGTTCTCAGCTCCAACTGTAACAGACTTGACTGCTGGAGTTGTTCTCAGCTCCAACTGTAACAGACTGACTGCTGGAGTTGTTCTCAGCTCCAACTGTAACAGACTTGACTGCTGGAGTTGTTCTCAGCTCCAACTGTAACAGACTGACTGCTGGAGTTGTTCTCAGCTCCAACTGTAACAGACTTGACTGCTGGAGTTGTTCTCAGCTCCAACTGTAACAGACTGACTGCTGGAGTTGTTCTCAGCTCCAACTGTAACTGACTGACTGCTGGAGTTGTTCTCAGCTCCAACTGTAACTGACTGACTGCTGGAGTTGTTCTCAGCTCCAACTGTAACTGACTGACTGCTGGAGTTGTTCTCAGCTCCAACTGTAACTGACTGACTGCTGGAGTTGTTCTCAGCTCCAACTGTAACAGACTCACAAGTGGAGGTCAGCAATTAGGCCTAGCCCTGTCTATAGCAGTGTGTCTATAGCAGGATTCTATTAGATTTTTTGGGGTGTTAATGTTGGACATAAGACGGTAAAAACACCAGCAAATCAGCTCCAAGTGATTTAGATTTTAGAAATCTGTTCGAAAGTATTCCCACGCAAAATAGAGAGATATGTAATCATATACAAATGTAAGCAAGGTTTGAAATTATTATGTTATAGTCAAATGTTATATCCGTTTGGGCTTCTTGCGGTCAATTAGCAGTCCCCTGACCACCGCTCAAGAAAGAAATCGACCCGCAGCTCAATCTAGTTGACGATCCCTGGACTACAGCTATCTTTTATCTAGGACAACTTTGGACTCCAGTCTATTCTCCTCTTGTGCTTTTCTCTCCCTCTTTTCTCTCATCTCCTTCCTTTCGCTCCCTATTTTTTCCCCTCCCACTCTTCTCTCATCTCCAGTCTTTTGTCAAAACCAAACAGCCTCAGGCAGTTAGGCCCAATCTGACAGGACATTTGCAGTGTGTGTGCTAGTCACTTACAGAGAGTGGTTTTGGACTGTGTGTGTGTGTATATATATCGGCACACATGTTTGTTTTCATGATGTGGTGGCGTAGCTGGTTGCCGATGTGGATGGAAGCCTTTTCAAAACGACAGGTCCCCAAACGGAAAGCTGTTATCACATGCAAATGGCCTCTCTGTCAAGGACATCAGTGGGAATGAGTACAAATGAAAAGGAAGCACCCCAAAAGTTATTTATTTCTATTGACAATCAAAGCGCTTTGCACCGGCCATTAAGCCGTTTTCTTCCCCTAGCAGGCATTCAGAATGGCCGCCTCCCTCCCTCTCCGGATAGAGCCATGCTGTTATTAGTGTTGGAAATGGGCAGAGACAACAAACTGCAAATGGGGCCATTTCTGTGGACGGACGGCTCTGGGAAGTCTTGACATGCCGTAATAGTCAGGCAACAGGGGAGAGAGGAGTCTTCAGTGTGACAGCCAATGAATGCACACTGGGCATTTGCAGCTGCGTAAAACAATTCTAAGGAAAATTTCCCGGCCAAGTCTTGTAGCCCAGCCCGAGTGTTCTTTGGCGAGGTGGATCGAAATAATACGACTAAAATTGATTCCCTGATAGATGATGATTCTGCTGCAATCTAGGGTACTTACAGTGCCTTCAGAAAGTATTCACACCCTTTACTTTTTCCCAGTGTGCGAATTATGGGGACGCTAGGAGGGGCTCAGCTCCCCTGAATGAGACATTAGCTCCCCTAAATGCAACAAAAGTCAAACTTCGGGAGGATCTAAACAATGCTAATTTAACCATTCTCCTATTTGTTTAAAATGCAGGGGTAAATATGTTTTATTGTGGCAAAAATGAAAATAAAAACATCCAAATGAAACCAACATCCCCCTCTCTCATGGTTTAAACCATTTATTTCTACGTAGCTGCAAACCTTCTCCCTGTCCACGGCGCTGTCCACTCAGTAGTGCTGAGCTTCTTTAAACGCATAGATTTTCCTTTGTACTTGCTCATTTTGGCCATTTGTTTGCCATATGCCCTTGATAAAAAAAAAAAAAGCCTTTATTCCAATGCTTTAGATTTATTCATTGATTTATCATTGTTTGCTTTTAACAGTCAGCTGTTTAGAGCGCTCATTGCTTTGTTTTTCAGGTGCACGCGGGTAGCCTATCGGTGTTCTCCGTGCCGTCCGTGGCCAGAAGTAGTAGACCAATTATTTAGCTTGATTATTTTCTATCAACATTTGTTGTTTCCTGGATCAGCTGATGATGGTTGCCAATATCACTAGACAACTAGCCTATAGCTA
Organism: Coregonus clupeaformis; assembly: GCF_020615455.1. Lineage (NCBI taxonomy): Eukaryota > Metazoa > Chordata > Actinopteri > Salmoniformes > Salmonidae > Coregonus > Coregonus clupeaformis. The sequence continues at coordinate 22,691,722 of NC_059227.1, read as the reverse complement.
GACACCAATGAGCATCCAATCCATCCAACATGAATGACAGAAGGCCTATAGTTGACTCTTTCGGTCAGAAGCATTCCATTTCGCAATGGCTACATTATTTTGGATTTGTGTGCCCATGAGAACTGTTTTCACGGCGAAACATAATTAAATGTTACTTAGGCATAGGTACACTTACAGTGAATTTCTCCAAAATCCAGGAATCGTATTGGGTTTAAGTTCAATGTTCTAATTCAATTGTTAAATGCTTAATAATTACAAATAACTCTGTCATAAATGTCATTAATGTAAGGAAAGAAAGGTAGTGTTTTATGTCACACGATCTGTGAAGACTCCAAGCATTCAACTCATGAATTATGGACAACTCATGAACTAGGGTGTAAAACATGTTTTGATTCAACTTGTGTATTATATTGAATGTAGGCTACCTGTTCTGCGTGTGTTCATATGTGTAACATTTCCTCGGCTGAGAGGGTAGACTACTGGCAGTAGTATAGGCCTAGTAGAGGGTAAACGTAACTAAATGCAGTTTACCCACCTTTTTCAGAAAGGTGGGGGGGCAGTGCAAATAGTCCGGGTAGCCATGATTAGCTGTTCAGGAGTCTTATGGCTTGGGGGTAGAAGCTGTTGAGAAGTCTTTTGGACCTAGACTTGGCACTCCGGTACCGCATGCCGTGCGGTAGCAGAGAGAACAGTCTATGACTAGGGTGGCTGGAGTCTTTGACAATTTTGAGGGCCTTCCTCTGACACTGCCTGGTATAGAGGTCCTGGATGGCAGGAAGCTTGGCCCCAGTGATGTACTGGGCCGTACGCACTACCCTCTGTAGTGCCTTGCGGTCGGAGGCCAAGCAGTTGCCATACCAGGCGGTGATGCAACCAGTCAGGATGCTCTCGATGGTGCAGCTGTAGAATTTTTTGAGGATCTGAGGACCCATGCCAAATCTTTTCAGTCTCCTGAGGGGGAAGTATGCAAGCGCGAGAGTACATGCATTGCACTGTTTGGATTATTTTGGAGTGGACGAACATGCACAGGTAGCCTACTTTTTTTGAAGTGATTTGTTTGACAATCAGATGAAAGCATCATGACTGGTTGTGTTCATGCCACATTAAATAGTAATACATATTTACCGTTAAATTATGTCTTTATTATTAGGCCCATAAAAAAAGGATTCTCAGGGTTATCACCATTCGGCCAATGGATCAACAACATTGTAGTTACTACACAATACTAACCTAATTGACAGAGTGAAAGGAAGACTGAAAAATATTCCAAATCATACATCCTGTTTGTAACAAAGCACTAAAGTAATACTGCAAAATAATGTGGCAAAGCAATTCACTTTTTGTCCTGAATAGAAAGTGTTATGTTTGGGCCAAATCCAATACGGAGTACCACTCTCCATATTTTAATGTTATGGGTATGCTTGTAATCTATCTTTAAGGACTGGGGAGTTTCTCGGGATAAAAAAGAAACGGAACGGAGCTAAGCACAGGCAAAATCCTAGAGGAAAACCTGGTTCAGTCTGCTTTCCACCAGACATTGGGAGATTAATTCATCTTTCAGCAGGACAATAACATAAAACAAGGCCAAATCTACACTGGAGTTGCTTACCAAGAAGACAGGGAATGTGGCTGAGTTACAGTTTTGACTTACATCTATGACAAGACCTGAAAATGGTTGTCTAGCAATGATAAACCACCAATTTGACAGAGCTTGCATACTCTTTTCAACATTAATTCAAATGTTGACCAATCCAGGTGTGGAAAGCTCTTAGAGACTTACCCAGAAAGACTCACAGCTGTAATCTCTGCCAAAGGTGATTCTAACATGTATTGACTAAGGGGGTTGAATACTTATCTAATAAAGATTAAACAATTTATTTGTATTATTATGATAATTTATTTTTTTACAAATGTTAGAATCTGTCTTCCACTTTGACATTAAAGTATTTTGTGCAGATCATTTACAAAAAATGACAATTAAATACATTTTAATCCCACTTTGTAACAACAAAATGTGGAAAAAGTCAAGGGGTGTGAATACTTTATGAAGGTTTTTTCTGTCCGTCTGTGTTCAAGTGCCGATTATTAATGAAACAGAGGGGTTGGGAGTAATGCAGGAAGCCAGTGCTTCACTAGTTTTTTCAACCTGGTCCTGGGGATGTGCACATTTTTCTTCCAGCTCAGCATTAACATGCCTGATTCAACGAACCACCACGAAGTTGGCTATTAAGTAGAATCAGGTGTGTTGGTGCTGGGCTGCAACAAAAGTCTGCACACTATGTAACTTTCCAGGAGCAGGGTTGAAGAACACTGCTGGAGCCAAACCATTTCAAGAACCTCAGTGTGAGGACTGTGAACAAACTAGCAGAGTTTTAGCTCATTCCAAAAGGGATTCCAGGTGCCCTGCCATCCAAGTTAAATGTCAGAAGTAATGAGACTTCTCCAATCAATGAATATGAATTTAAGAGAAGATGAGAGGAGTAGCGGAACGTTCCACGCCATTCCTCTCCTAATATCAGGCAGCGAGCCAATCCTACCGACCACTGTGGAGATATCAGCCTTAAACGCAGACTCTCACCCCGCTCACCGGAAATTCAATTTGTTCCGTAAACCAGGTGGATGAAAAAGCAATTAGTCACAGTGCCCTCTTTTCACGATCTGTTTCTTAAAGATATCTCCTCTTCTTTCCACCGCCTAACAAATAAGCCTCCAGATTAGTGATGTGTGCGTTCACAGGGAGGGAGTGTTCCCACAGTTCGTGGAGTCAGCCACCCGCGACTCGTGGTTCTGAGTCTTTATCGGAAGCGTCGGTCCACCGCGACCAGTCTGTGACCAGACGGAAGGATCAGACCTGTCAATCACTTTGAGAGACGGGAACCGCGCACCCCTCAATCTCTGCCGCCACCCTGTGGCGATGCTAACCACAGGGAGATAATGGTTTGATAGCAGGGGATCGTCGGGATGTCGCAGTGGGATGGAGGGCTAGAGAACGGAGAGATGGAGCGCGTGACACAGAAACACTTCCTTTACACCTATTAGATCAGACCTATATTGTATCTTCCTGTTCTTACCAGGGTCGTTTGGGTGGTCGGTTGGTAGAGAGAAGAGTCCCTAGGATAAGAGGGAGTGAAAAGAGAGCACGGCTCCAATTTACACCCGGGGTATTAGGTGGAACCTAAGTGTGACCGTGCAAAGTGCCTGGGAATCATTTCACATATTCACTTTTTATTCTGTCAATCTATTTATTCAGAGACCAACTTGACGGAGCGGGTAGTGTGGAGAGCAGAGAGCGCAGAGAGAGCATCTCATGTTTGAGTCATGTCCTGGCTGCATTCTTAAAATGGCCGTATGGAAGGAACAACACCTGTTGATTGAGTGAAGACGTGGAGATGCCCTGTTGTCTGCCACAAATATTGGAGCCTTCCTCTCGGATGATGAGGATGTAAAGTGTCTCTCATTGCACGCACGCACGCACGAACACACACGCACACACACACACACAGAGTGAGGGCAGACTCGGGTCTCCAACAGAGCACGAACAAGAGGAGACTATATTAGGCTGGGAAATCAGGAGCATCCATCTGAAAAGGGGGAGAGTGACACCAGCAGACCCAGAGAAGACCTGACAAGCCTGGGGAGGATTAGGGGCCAGTCCCCCATCCACCCCCAATAACTTTTTCTCCTTCCTTCAATCCCCATGTCATAGTCTACCCCACCCCATCCACCCCTCATGCTCCTTTCCTCTGCCCAAACCTCACTTCCCTCATCAGCTGCTTAACAGCATTGACTAGGGCCCATTAAAATGACTGGTGATTTTCTCCCATCTGAGAGACAGAATTAGTCTCTAATGTTGATTTAACGGTAAAAATGTATTACCATTTCATGTGGCTCTGGGCTTGGGAGCGACAGAATGAAGGGATGAAAGGAGAAAGGGAAGCCTTGGAGATCAGCGTGTAGTGTGGCTGGGATTAGGAAGGGGACATTGCCAGTTATAATGTGGCTAGGAAATGACTGGAGGGATGGCACAGCTTAAATGGTCTCATTGCAGATAACATGAATGGATGAATGGCGTTTTCACAAGACCGTAAGCTGTGGAAGGGCATTGTGCTAAAAATACAACACACGACCACTATTACACAACTCATTACTTTCATACTCGGGGATGTGTTCAGCATTACTTAGAAAATAATTAGGAGGTAATACACACACACACACCCCATCACTTACCGTGAGTCTCTGTTGATCGACCACTAGTGCAGGTGGTGGAGGGGGAGGGATCTGTGGAGGCTCCTCTGTCCTGTCAGTTGATCCCTTCGACTGCTCTGATTGGCTCATTCTGCACTTCCTCCCCTTGGACCAGCCTGGAACAGGAAGAGAGAACAGGTCAATGATCCAGCCCACCTACAATCTCACCTTTCACCTATATGTTTATCACCATCATTTCTCCAGGTAGGTTATTAGAACATACTGAACCATAGCATATCCATACACCAAGGCTTGTTTGGATGGAAGCAAAAGCCTGACAATCAAAGATGAGAAGAACAGCTGGCCCGCTACATTCAGAGCCTGTGATCTGTTGGCTTATAGTTTACTGCTACCATCGTTAGTGGTAATACACTGTCTGTAGGATCCAAAAAAGCCACAACAGAGGAAGCAGAAATCTCCCCCGGCCACCTCTACTACCCCAGTCCTTCCAAATCACCCAGTAGCGCCGGGTTTCCAGCTGGCCCCTGATAATCCACAGCCCTGAGTCGTTAAATCACACACAGGCCTTTTGGCTTGTCCCAGACACCACACACACACACACACACACACACACGTACTGTAACGGTGTATTGTGTACGTATGCATGCACAGCCACAAATGCATGTGCACACACACACATGCTGACAAACTCACAGACCTATTGGCTTGTCCCAGACACTACACGCCACTAAATTAATGGCCAACGGTTCAAGACCAAAGAAAAAATGATGTGAGAGAGAAAGAAATAAATCTTAAGGGTGGTTTTGGATAGTCTACAAAGGTACAAGACCTCAGAGACTTTTGAGGGTTTCATTGAAATATGCTGTCTGATAGTATTTCATATTTCACATGCCATATGTCTTGGATAATTCACGCCCTGACGTTTTACAAGCAAACCCAGTGTAAATCAAATATCTTGGATGACAATCAACAAAATGATTATATTTCGGTTCTTTTACAGTGAATGAAAAAGTAATGCGAGGTTAGGCTGACCGTGTTCAAATCTGTGGACGTGTTTCTAGTCCGTCTGGTGCTCTCGGGGAAAGATCAGAACTTGCCATCTGTACTCAGAGTAACTCAAATTAACCCACTGACATGATGCATTATTTAAACGCAAGTCTGAGTTAGACATGCATATATCAAGTCAGGATTCTACCCCAAGACAGCTATGGTGCACTAGGAGTAGGTAAAAGTTAGCCACAGATAACCCCCTCAGTACCTTCTCTGTCCTGCTCCTCCTCACCCGTCTCCGTGTCTCCTGTCCTCCCGTCCTGAGGGCGGCGCTCCTGAGTTCCTCTGCTCACTGCAGAAGCCGACACGTCTTCTTCCCCCTCTGACCCTTCACCTTTGACCTCTGTAGGCCCCTCTCTCTCAGAGCTCTTGAGGGCCTGGGAATCCAGGCTGTCCATGGACTCATTCCCGTTCACACACTCCTCCTGAGGGACAGGGGGTGCTGTGGCTGGCGTGGGGGCTGACAACTGCTGCTCAGCCTTGGACTGGAACTCCTCGTCTTTAGGCTGGACCTCCTCAACATCCATGGGCTGGAAACCTTCCTCCTTAGGCTTAGGATCATCAGGCTTGGCTTGGGGGTTCTCGCTTTCGGCTTGGGAACCCTCATCTTTAGACTGGATCTCCTTCTCCTGGGATTGAGGCTCCTTGTTTTTACAATGAGAATCATCACTTTTACATGGGGAAGACTCACTTTTAGACTGGAGGTCTCGGTCTGTGGATGTAGAATTGGCTTTGTCGTCTGTAGCTGATGTCTCTTCCTCCTTGGGCCCTGTCCCTGTGCTGCTTTCCCCTTGGGTCTTGGTCCTCTGGCCCCTAGGGGTCTCGGGGGGCTCATTGGAGCTCTCCTCCTCCGTGGAGATGCCGTGTGTGTGAGGGTTTGTGTGGTGTCCGTTGGGCTGAGGGTCCATGGTGTCACAGGAAGACTCTTCATCCTGAGTCAGACAGGAGTCGCTGGGTACCCCCATTTCCGGCTCAGGCTCCGCACCTTCATCCTCCTCCTCTTCCTCCGTTCCCTTCTTGTAGTTCTTCTTCTTCCTAATGATGCCCCGCCCCCAAGATGGACGCCGACGCGCTTTCCTCTTTATGTGATCTGGAAGCAGAGAGGAAAAAAACCAATTTGTTTAGTTCAGTCACATGGAACACAGAACTTATGCTAGTACAACCACACCAGACTCTACTACACAGGTTCTGCTCGCACACACCAGTCTTAACTACACAAGAGAGCTACAGGGGGTGCAGGCTTTTGTTCCAGACCTGCTCTAACACACTTGATTCAATTAGTGGTCTAAATAGAAGACCATGATTAGTTGATGTGAAGACATGGAGAGACAAAATCCTTACGAATGGACCTTCAATAAGTGGTAATTCACTGGACTGACATGACAGTGGACCAACTAATACCAAGCAATTGAGTTGCCCTGTTAATGCTCCCTGCCAGGTCTTAAATGCTAGGGCGGCATCAGATGTCCACTCCATTGCGGTGGTCTGTGTGTGGCCTGTGTTCCACACGGCACAGGAAGGCGAGGTTAGTGGGCCCCACAAAGGGAGGCTGTCTGGGAGTAATTGCTAGGTGGATGAGGCAGGCTACTGAACACACACACACACAGAGAGACAGAGACAGCGAGAGAAAGCTCAAACCTCTAATTGAAAACAATTGAAAGCAGTTCCAGATGTGCCCCATATCTCAGAGCCAAACTGGATTTGCCCACCATTTCCTCTCGCGGGGGGGGGGGATTTCCTATTACTCTCCAGTCAAAAGGTCTGGCATAACGCAGTTGCCACCCCTCCCTCTCTATGGTGCAGAGGTCCTGGTGGAAATTACAGTATTTCTAGTGTGTGAGATGTTGACTGCATTTCTCTCTGTGGTTGTAATCAGAGAGCACTGGAAGAGAGAGGAAGAGATGAGGCGAAACAGAAAGGGAAAAGGAAAGAGAGGAAAGGAGAGCAGGGCTCCTGCAGCAGGGACATGACTGATGGAGGGATAGGGGGAGAAAGAGAGAGAAAATGTCTGCCATCTGTAAAAGAGCAGTAAAAGTGTCACAGGGCGCTGGCAAGAGTGCTTGACGCAGTGAAACTTCAGCAGGGTCAGATTCCACACGCTGTCCCTTTCAAACCACAGCCACAGGGTGCGTGTGCCAGGCCAACAATGTGTGTGCATGGCGATGAGGGTGTGTAACGTATCAGCCCCCCTGCCCAGACAAGCGATTGAACCTGGCCATGAGTGGAATAGGCCGGGCCTGTCAGTTCAGTCAAAGCCTCCCCCATAAACCCATGGTGAGTTTTTGGTCTCAAAGGCATCAAAAGGCCTTTATAGAGGGAGATCCTCCAACAGTCACATCAGACACATGCTAGCTTCCTCATGATTATCTGTCTATCCTAATGTTAAGAAGACATTCATCTTCTCAGTCTCTGAACTGTACACCATCACTTAACCCTTTACACTCGTACATGTATACTGGTTGAAAATGGCAGATTAGGGCACTGATAAGAGCCTAAATTGGAACACAGTGGCTGCACAGCAACATTCTATAAATGACGTAAGAGCTCAGGCTCAGTGCTGTACAGGTTTGGAATGACAGATATTCTGAACTTGAGCACCGCACAGGACAAGAAGTCACCCCCATTTCTCCTGCAAATTGGGCAACATTTGCTAATTTTTTGTTGTCTGAGTGAGGGAAATGCTGTAAATTAAGTACAGCGCATTCGGAAAGTATTCAGATACCTTAACTTTTCCACATTTTGTTACGTTACAGCCTTATTCTAAAATGGATTAAATTGTTTTTTTTTCTCCCTCATCAATCTACACACAATACCCCGTAATGACAAAGCGAAAACAAGTTTTCAGAAATGTTTGCAAATTTATCAAAATTAAAAAGGAAATATCAAATTTACATAAGTATTCAGACCCTTTACTCAGTACTTTGTTGAAGCACCTTTGGCAGCGATTACAGCCTCGAGTCTTCGAGAATGACGCTACAAGCTCGGCACACCTGTATTTTGGGAGTTTCTCCTATTTCATAAGTATTCAGACCCTTTGCTATGAGACTCGAAACTGAACTGAGGTGCATCCTGTTTCCATTGACCATCCTTGAGATGTTTCTACAACTTGATTGGAGTCCACCTGTGGTAAATTCAATGGGCTCTATGCACGCATCACTTCCGCATTGGCGTGAGGATGCTTGGGCATTTCCGGTTACCGGAAAAAAACAGACAGTGACAGTAGACCGTTATGATGGCAGAGATGAAGTTTACAAGGTGTTTGCTGGAGTTGCCTAAAGTATCTGTTAATGATATACGGAGGGTCGTCCGGACATCCAGTACGACACCACGTAGCAAACTGGATAAAGGCTTCACATTTTACGTTTCTTCTTTTCTTTGAAGGTAATATGCTAACGCTAGCTAGCCTGAGCTAGAAGCCTTGCTTTGGTGTTTTAAGTCATGACTCCGTCCTGCTTCGGGTTAATCATGCTTTAAATACAGTTTAATCATGTGTATATACCTCTCACTTCATGTGTTTGTACTTTTATGAAAGTATCAGGTAAAAACAGGGCTACAAATGAGATCTCTGTTAGAGCCCACTGCTACCGCTCAATGAAGAAACTAAAGCCACCACACCAGCTGAGAGTAGGACTAGATTAAGTGACACGTTCAAAGTTCTGTTGAACTTGTTCAAGGTTCCGTTCAACACATGTTTTACTTGTTTAATGTTACCACAGCTTTGATTGCCATTGCTAAGAGAACACTTTAGAACTTTAGTGGTTTTCACGATAGCTGAACAGTGGTAGCCTAATACAGACCAGGGTAGCTGAGTGGGAATTGCCATGCTTTGTTGTTGGGTCTGTTGTAAACAAATTGGAGTTTGGTTTGAAATGTAAACAATAATGAGATGACTACTTTTTCCTGACTTGATGACTGCAATGACAGTAACATATTCCACTCAGCTATTCTTCAAACTGCTGATGAAGGGGAAAAAAAGAGGACTGAGCACGCCCCCATTCTCATCGACGGGGCTGTAGTGGAACAGGTTGAGAGCTTCAAGTTCCTTGGTGTCCACATCACCAACGAACTATCATGGTCCAAACACACCAAGACAGTCGTGAAGAGGGCACGACAAAGCCTATTCCCCCTCAGGAGACTAAAAAGATTTGGCATGGGTCCTCAGATCCTCAAAAAATTCTACAGCTGCACCATCGAGAGCATCCTGACTGGTTGCATCACCGCCTGGTATGGCAACTGCTTGGCCTCCGACCGCAAGGCACTACAGAGGGTAGTGCGTACGGCCCAGTACATCACTGGGGCAAAGCTTCCTGCCATCCAGGACCTCTATACCAGGCGGTGTCAGAGGAAGGCCCTCAAAATTGTTAAAGACTCCAGCCACCCTAGTCATAGACTGTTCTCTCTGCTACCGCACGGCAAGCGGTACCGGAGTGCCAAGTCTAGGTCCAAAAGACTTCTCAACAGCTTCTACCCCCAAGCCATAAGACTCCTGAACAGCTAATCATGGCTACCCGGACTATTTGCACTGCCCCCCCACCCCATCCTTTTACGCTGCTGCTACTCTGTTAAGTATTTATGCATAGTCACTTTAACTCTACCCACATGTACATATTACCTCAACTACCTCAACTAGCCGGTGCCCCCGCACATTGACTCTGCAACGGTACCCCCTGTATATATAGCCTCCCTACTGTCACTTTATTTTACTTCTGCTCTTTTTTTCTCAACACTTTTTTTGTTGTTGTTTTATTCTTACTTTTTTTGTTTAAAATAAATGCACTGTTGGTTAAGGGCTGTAAGTAAGCATTTCACTGTAATGTCTGCACCTGTTGTATTCGGCGCATGTGACCAATACAATTTGATTTGATTTGTTCTACTCAAAACTGTCCTGTCATCTTTACTTCTTTCTTTATAAACATATGGCCCAACTTCCTTGCCTTTGTATTTGATGTTTCTACTTTTCAAGAGGAATTAGGAGCAAAACCTTCACTCTACTGTTGTTATTGGTACTAGGCTACAATGTTGCACCACTCACCTACTGCTCTGCCAATACTGTTTGAAGGTAGGTAAATGGCACAAGACAATAGGTAAGTGGTGGGAGACAGTATAGCCAAGTGGTGCAAGACAGTAGGAAAGTGATGCAGAAAGCACAAAAGTGACACGAGACAGTAGATAAGTTGCTTCCACCAGTAAAAAGTAGAAAGAACAAGTTTTGCTCCTACTCCTGCTGCTGTAGACCCTCGTCTTTCAAAACCCATTTAATTATGCTTCTGTGTATTTCAGATGACATTGCGTGATTCACAGCCAGTTGTGCTTGTTAAAAGCTACTGTTCCTGTGTGGCTGGGTGTGGGATATGCAATCATTTGGTTGCATTACTATATCAGACTGCCCATTACTCTGAATGTGGCATGTCTGTCGTCCCTCCTGTACTTTCGTACATTTACACGTCATCGTGTTATAAGTCAATACGAAGTATTACAAGTAAAAACATTAACATAAACATTAAGATAAACAACAACAACAACGAAAATTAACAGTTTCGGATGTTTTTGACGACAAGCATTCAATGCTAGCATACGGTAGCACAGCATTCTACGATAACCGGAGGTTTACATCCATCCTGAGATTTAACCGGAAATACGTCATGCTCGCCTGTGCATATCGCCTATTGATTGGACATGATTTGGAAAGAAACACACCTGTCTATATAAGGTCCCACATTTGACAGTGCATGTCAGAGCAAAAACCAAGCCATGCGGTCGAAGGAATTGTCCGTAGAGCTCCAAAACAGGATTGTGTTGAGGCACAGATCTGGGGAAGGGTACCAAAACATTTCTGCAGCATTGAAGGTCACACTGGCCTCCGTCATTCTTAAATGGAATAAATTTGGAACCACCAAGACTCTTCCGTGAGCTGGCCACCCGGCCAAACTGAGCAATCGGGGGAGAAGGGCCTGATGGTCACTCTGACAGAGCTCCAGAGTTCCTCTGTGGAGATGGTAGAACCTTCCAGAAGGACAACTATCTCTGCAGCACGCCACCAATCAGGCCTTTATGGTAGAGTGGCCAGACGGAAGCCACTCCTCAGTAAAAGGCACCTGACAGACCATGAGAAACAAGATTCTCTGGTCTGGAAACAAAGAATCAACTATTTGGCCTGAATGCCACGCGTCACGTCTGGAGGAAACCTGGCACCATCCCTACGGTGAAGCATAGTGGTGGCAGCATCATGCTGTGGGAATGTTTTTCAGCGGCAGGGACTGGGAGACTAGTCAGGATCGAGGGAAAGATGAATGGAGCAAAATACAGAGAGATCCTTGATGAAAACCGGCTCCAGAGCGCTCAGGACCTCAGACTGGGGCAAAGGTTCACCTTCCAACAGGACAACGACCCTAAGCACACAGCCAAGACAACGCAGGAGTGGCTTCGGGACAAGTCTCTGAATGTCCTTGAGTGGCCCAGCCAGAGCCCAGACTTGAACTTGATTGAACATCTCTGGAGAGACTTGAATATAGCTGTGTAGCGACGCTCCCCATCCAACCTGACAGAGCTTGAGAGGATCTGCAGAGAAGAATGGGAAAAACTCCACAAATACAGGTGTGCCAAGCTTGTAGCGTCATATCCAAGAAGAATTGAGGCTGTAATCGCTGCCAAAAGTGTTTCAACAAAGTACTGAGTGAAGGGTCTGAATACTTATGTAAATGTAATGCTTTGTCATTATGGGGTATTGTGAGTAGATTGTTGAAAGGGGAAAAACGATTTAATCCATTTTAAAATAAGGCTGTAACGTAACAAAATGTGGAAAAAGTCAAGGGGTCTGAATACTTTCCGTATGCTCTGTATGTACCTCAGTGCCACCGAGTTAGGAGCTTTGTTGTAATGCTATACTGTAAATGCACTGACCACATCACCGCACAGGCCAAGGCTGCTGTCTGTGTCTCCACTGATTAATCATGATCCATACTGCATTAACCCCTTTGAACCATTAATATTCTGCTCCCTAGGAATTTTCATAACACGCACAACACTCATGACGTCATCAGAGCGCGACACGGAACGAGATAGAGCTCGCTTTGTTTTAAACATTTCTCATTGAAAAAAATATATATGTTTACCTGTTTAATTTGGATCCCGCGTAACGGTTAGCCTCAGTTGCTGGGACCGCTACTATCTGTCCCGGGACACTGCCAAGCCCTAAAGTCTGAAGAGCTGCTGCTTGGCTAGCATAGCTGCTAGGTATCAAGCTAGCCAGGTTTCCTTGACAGTTTAAGCCAGAGGAGGCTGGTGGGAGGAGCTATAGGAGGATGGGCTCATTGTAAGCGCCTCCAGCCTCCTCTGGTTTAAACACAGCCCGCGGCGTAGTTAGCCCACGTGGCTGGGACCGTGGATAGCCCCGGGCTTGTGGCTGGCTGTTTAATCCCGGCCGTTTGTTGCCGTTTGCATTGGCCTTGCAAGCTGTGCTGGCTGGAATTGAGTGAAGTACCAGCGTTAGCCTACGTTGCTACCATCGTGCCCCCTAAAGTTAAAAAAGGTTGTAGTAATGGAAAAGACAGTGTTTCGCTATGACAGGTGCGTGATCTTTTAAAATAAACCAAAATATGTCTACAAGCAAATGTTACAGCAACAGGAAAATAGCTTCAAGAGCCTTATCCAAATACTGGTGGACTCAACTAACTAAACAATGGACGATCTGACCATTTTACATTTTAGTCATTTAGCAGACGCTCTTATCCAGAGCGACTTACAGTTAGTACATTCATCTTAAGATAGCTAGATGGGACAACCACATATAACAGGCATAGAAAGTACATTTTTCCTCAATAACATAGCTATCAGTAGAGTCAGAGCAACAATGGTGGTGGGTGGGGTCGAGGTGAGGAAGAGGATTATTTAAGATACTGTTTGAAGATGTAGGGTTTCAGAGGTCTAAGACCTTAAGAAAAGTTTGCAGTTCTTCCAGGGAGAGATGGATGTCCTGAAAGAAACTTGCAGCAAGATGACAACAAAAGTACACACAAGATTACATCAGCACTGTCTGTGAATCATTATTACAGATGACTGGGAAAACAGACTATCTAGAGGGACAATCCAGGAGGAATAACATTGTTGTGGATGGCATACCAGAGTCTCCACGAGACTTGGTCGGAGTCTGAGGAGAAAGTGAGAAAAATGATCACTGAAAAGCTGCAGATGGATCATAGGAAGATTGAAGTGGAGCGCGCCCACACAACCCGGAAACCCTAGACCCACTTCAATTTGCATACTCAATCGCAATCTCAATCGCACTCCACACTGCCCTTTCCCACCTGGACAAAAGGAACACCTATGTGAGAATGCTGTTCATTGACTACAGCTCAGCGTTCCACACCATAGTGCCCACAAAGCTCATCACTTAGCTAATGACCCTGGGACTAAACACCTCCCTCTGCAACTGGATCCTGGACTTCCTGACGGGCCGCACCCAGGTGGTAAGGGTATGCAACAACACATCTGCCACGCTGATCCCCAACATGGGGGCCCCTCAGGGGTGCGTGCTTAGTACCCTCCTGTACTCCCTGTTCACCTACGACTGTGTGGCCAAGCACGACTCCAACACCATCATTAAGTTTGCTGACGACACAACGGTGGTAGGCCTGATTACCGACAATGATGAGACAGCCTATATGGAGGAGGTCAGAGACCTGGCAGTGTGGTGCCAGGACAACAACCTCTCCCTCAACGTGAGCAAGACAAGGGAGATGATAGTGAATTACAGGAAAAAGAGGGCCGAACACACACCCATTCACAGGGCTGTAGTGGAGGGGGTCGAGAGTTTCAAGTTCCTTGGTGTCCACATCAGCACCAAACTATCATGGTCCAAACACACCAAGAAAGTCGTGAAGAGGGCATGACAATGCCTTTTCCCCCTCAAGAGACTGAAAATATTTGGCATGGGTCCCCAGATCCTCAAAAAGTTCTACAGCTGCACCACCGAGAGCATCCTGACCGGTTGCATCACCGCCTGGTATGGCAACTGCTTGGCATCCAACCGTAAGGCGCTACAGAGGGTAGTGCGTGCGTCCCAGTACATCACTGGGGCCAAGCTTCCTGCCACCCCAGGACCTATATACTAGGCGGTGTCAGAGGAAGGCCCAACAAATTGTCATAGACTCCAGTCACCCAAGTCATAGACTGTTCTTTCTGCTACCGCACGGCAAGCGGTACCGGAACGCCAAGTCTAGGTCCAAAAGGCTCCTTAACAGCTTCTACCCCCAAGCCATAAGACCGCTGAACAATTAATAAAATGGCCACCCGGAGTATTTGCATTGACCCCCCCCCCCCCCCTTGTTACCGGTACCTCCTGTATATAGCCTCATTATTGTTATTATATTGTATTTTTTTTACTTTAGTTTATTTTTATTTTCTTAACTATATTTTCTTAAAACCGCTTGTAAGTAAGCATTTCACGTTAAGGTCTACACCTGTTGTATTAGGTGCATGTGACAAATAACATTTGATTGGAAAACCTATAACCAGCCCAGGTGACATACCCAGGCCAGTAGTAAAGTTCATAAGGTTCAAGGAAAAGTTGTCTGTTCTGGAGAGAACCAAGAACTTGAGAGGAACCAACATCTTCCTCAATGAGGACTGCTCTGAAGCTGTGCGCCATAGGCGGAAAGAACTTATCCCAGCTATGAAAGCTGCTAGAGAGTGTGGGGACATTGTTTACATCCGCTAAGACAAGCTCATTGTCCCCAGCACAAAGTGCACCTGCGTAATGATCATGCCGTTTAAATCAGCTTCTCTATATGTCACATATAAGGATTATCTTGGCAAAGGAGTAATGCTCACAAACAGGGATGTTAACAAATTTGTGCACAACATTTAAAGGAAATAATATTTTTGTCCTAATGGAAAATTTCTGGGATTTTTATTTCAGCTCAAGAAACATGGGACCAACACTTTACATGTTGCATTTATATTTTTGTTCAGTATAGCGGTCCTCTCAAGAGGAAGCTTCGAACTGTGACTAATGCCTGTAATATTACATTACATTAACGTCATTTAATATGACCGAAGTTATCACTCAACCAACTAGAGCGCATACCAACAGTGATGGATCTGTGACATCCACTTCTATTGATCATAATCTTAACCAATGATGCAGAGCTTTCCTCCAAAACAACATCAGTTCCCATTGGATGTAGTGACCATAACATTGTGGCAATAAGAAGGAAAGCCAAAGTGCCAAAGGTTGTGCCTAAAGTAATTTATAAGACATCATACAAAATGTTCTCTCAGGACTCTTTTATGTAAAAAATTTACACTGCATTCGGAAAGTATTCAGACCCCTTGACTTTTTACACATTTTGTTACGTTATAGCCTTATTCTAAAATGTATTAAATTGTTTTTTTCCCCCTCATCAATCTACACACAATACCCCAAAATAACAAGGCAAAAACTGGTTTTATTTTAAAAGAAAATGCAAAAACATCCCCACAGCATGATGCCGCCACCACTATGCTTCACCGTAGGGATGGTGCCAGGTTCCTCCAGACGTGACGGTTGGCATTCAGGCCAAAGAGTTCAATCTTGGTTTCATCAGACCAGAAAATCTTGTTTCTCATGGTCTGAGAATCCTTTAGGTGACTTTTGGCAAACTCCAAGCGGGCTGTCAGGTGCCTTTTATTGTGGAGTGGCTTCCGTCTGGCCACTCAACCATAAAGGCCTGATTGGTGGAGTGCTGCAGAGATGGTTGTCCTTCTGGAAGGTTCTCCCATCTCCACAGAGGAACTCTGGAGCTCTGTCAGTGACCATCGGGTTCTTGGTCACCTCCCTGACCAAGGCCCTTCTCCCTCGATTGCTCAGTTAGGCCAGGAGGTTAGCTCTAGGAAGAGTCTTGGTGGTTCCAAACTTCTTCCATTTAAGAAAGGTCAATTCCTTCGACCTCATGGCTTGGTTTTTGCTCTGACATGCACTGTCAACTGTGGGACCTTATATAGACAGGTGTGTGCCATTCCAAATCATGTCTAATCAATTGAATTTACCACAGGTGGACTCCAATTCGTAGAAACATCAAGGATGATCAATGGAAACAGGATGCACCGGAGCTCAATATCGAGTCTCATAGCAAATGGTCTGAATACTTACGTAAATAAGGTATCCGTTTTTTATTTTTTTATACGATTGCAAAAATGTCTAAAAACCTGTTTTCGCTTTGTCATTATGGGATATTGTGTGTAGATAGATTTTTATTAATTTTTTATGTCATCCATTTTAGAAGAAGGCTGTAACTTAACAAAATGGGGAAAAAGTGAAGGGGTCCGAATACTTTCCGAATGCACTGTATGTTGGTCTGATGTGTTTGAGGAAGTGAATCCAGATGCAGCACTGGAAATATTTGTAAAAAATTATTCATGCAAATTCAAAAAAAAGCATGCACCTTTTAAGAATTTAACTGTGAGAACTTTTAGAGCCCCCTGGGTTGATGATAAATAAAACAATGGTTCAAAGAAATGATGCAAGAGGTGACAAAGAAGTCAGACTGTTTTGAATTTGGTAAAGTTAGTGTTGGAGAGGTGGAAAAACAACCAGTAAAGTAAGAAACTAAATGGCTGAAATGATGTTGCAGCTCCAGCACGGACAGCGCAATAAACACTTGCTGTGCTGTGGTGCTTTTCAGCAGCAGTAGGGAGGAGAGTGAGACAGCGTGCACCAGTCAAAAAAAAAGGACAGCGAGTGCCTGTGTAACACAGTGTGACCATCGGGCTCTTTCTTGAGTCATGTGTCTTAATTATTTAATCAAACAGTGTGCTTAAAGCATCAGACAAGCTCAGTGCATATGTAGTTGATTTTATCCATGTTTATATATGGAAAAATAAGTTTAAACACCAATCGATTGGTCGAAAGAACAGGACGACTCTCGTTCGACCAAGATTTGTTTTTGTCGGGGTCAGCCCTAAGATGCTGAGATACCGACTGAATCAAGTGGGGTTTTTTTTCTCAAATGAGAGAAGACTTCAACTGGAGGAAATGCTAAGACACTAGCCTAATTAGATCCCAAATGAAAGAATTAGTTTGCCCAAATGAAAGAAAAAGATTTAAACAAATGTAAGACTCACTTTAAAACCCAACTAGATGCAGAATTTTCAGCTAAATGAGAGAGCAGGATTTCCAGGCCATTTCTTTAGAGGGTGTTGAGTGGGTTGAGTTTTCACACCTCTTTAGTGACCAAAAGGCTTGCACACATCACACCGAATGTGGATCTAGCGTTTTTCTGCCCATCGTCCAGCACACTGTTTTAGAGACCACCCGCTGTAGACATCATTTTTCATGCGATTCTACATGTAAAATCAGTGCACATTTGGTTTGCAAATTACGTTCAGAGGTAAGTACTCTCGGCCAGCAAACACTATTGATGCATCTCTGCCCTAAGAAGAGACCAGACTGACTGGAGCTGTCCTCCCTGAAGGCCTCACACTCTGCCTCATCGCCAGGCAGCTAATGCCATGCACTTACTGCCACTGTGTGTGTGCCTGCGTGTGTCAACATGCACGCATGTTCAAGACAGAGAAATACAACAGGAAGAATTGGTTGGAACACAAATTGATTGGTCACGACTTTGTTTGCCGTTGTTCAAAATCACATGAATGAAAGTAAACAATCCAAAAATGGCATGGAACCAATGGAGTGTGTTTTAATGAGGTCCTAGTGAATAGGGTCAATATGTGATGTGTTTGTGTTGTCTGTTAAAACATAGATAGAAGGGGAGGTGTAGGAATGAGCAAGAGGCAACAAACAACAAATAAATGCAACAAAGTGAATAAATTAAATTAATCAGAGAACTCAGCCGGGTACACTCCGCTTTGTATTTCACAGCCTACCAAGGTAACAGAGGCGCCAGCCCAGCACCGGAAAAATATCAGACATCCTTTAGGGCACTGCTCCGTCTGTCTGTATGGATAAACAACACATTTCAGACCATTTCACACAGACGCCATATGGTCTCAATCACAATTCACTATTCACATAAGGTATGCCTATCTGGATAACACAAAGACAAGCTACCTTGGTCTTTGAAAAATGTCTTCCATGCAGCGCCGGAGAAGATGGCTGCCGTTTTACAGCCCTCTAACCAATTGTACTATTATGTGTGTTTTTCCGCGTTATTTGTAATTTATTTTGTACATAATGTTTCTGCCATCGTCTCTTATAACCAAAAAGAGCTTCTGGATATCAGGACAGCGATTACTCACCTCGTATTGGACGAAGATTTTTTCTTCAACGAGGCGGCCGCGAAGGATATCATACAGACACCCGACAAGGCCCAAATCCCCGTCATTCGCGTGAGGAAGAGACGGAGATATCGTGGACGTAGATCGGGGTGCCTTGTAAGGATCCGACGGCGAGCGAGTAAACTGCCTCTTCCATCAATCCTATTAGCCAATCTTCAATCATTGGATAACAAATTGGATGACCTAAGATTACGGTTAACCTACCAACGGGACATTAAAAACTGTAATATCTTATGTTTCACAGAGTCGTGGCTGAACGACGACATGGATAACATACAGCTAGCAGGCTATACGCTACATCGGCAGGATAGAACGGCTGACTCCGGTAAGACAAGGGGTGGCAGTCTGTGTATATTTGTAAACAACAGCTGGTGCACAAAATCAAATACTAAGGAAGTCTCGAGGTTTTGCTCGCCTGAGGTAGAGTATCTTATGATAAGCTGTAGACCACACTATTTACCAAGAGAGTTTTCATCTATATTTTTCATAGCTGTCTATTTACCACCACAAACCAATGCTGGCATTAAGATTGCACTGAATGAGTTGTACAAGGCCATAAATCAACAGGAAAACGCTCATCCAGATGCAGCGCTCCTAGTGGCCGGGGACTTTAATGCAGGGAAACTTAAATCAGTTCTACCTAATTTCTACCAGCATGTTAAATGTGCAACCAGAGGAAAAAAAAACTCTAGACCACCTTTACTCCACACACAGAGACGCATACAAGGCTCTCTCTCGCCCTCCATTTGGCAAATCTGACCATAACTCTATCCTCCTGATTCCTGCTTATAAGCAAAAACTAAAGCAGGAAGCACCAGTGACTCGGTTAATAAAAAAGTGGTCAGATGACGCAGATGCTAAGCTACAGGACTGTTTTGCTAGCACAGACTGGAACATGTTCCGGGATTCTTCAGACAGCATTGAGGAGTACACCATATCAGTCACTGGCTTCATCAATAAGTGCATCGATGATGTCGTCCCCACAGTGACCGTACGTACATACCCCAACCAGAAGCCATGGATTACAGGAAACATCCGCACTGAGCTAAAGGGTAGAGCTGCCGCTTTCAAGGAACGGGACTCTAACCCGGACGCTTATAAGAAATCCCGCTATGCCCTCCGACGAACCATCAAACAGGCAAAGAGTCAATACAGGACTAAGATTGAATCGTACTACACTGGCTCTGACGCTCGTCGGATGTGGCAGGGCTTGAAAACTATTACAGACTACAAAGGGAAGCACAGCCGCGAGCTGCCCAGTGACACAAGCCTACCAGACGAGCTAAACCACCAATTTGCATACCGCCCCAACAGATCCACAGATGATGCAATCTCTATTGCACTCCACACTGCCCTTTCCCACCTGGACAAGAGGAACACCTACGTGAGAATGCTATTCATTGACTACAGCTCAGCATTTAACACCATAGTGCCCTCTAAGCTCATCACTAAGCTAAGGATCCTGGGACTAAACACCTCCCTCTGCAACTGGATCCTGGACTTCCTGACGGGCCGCCCCCAGGTGGTAAGGGTAGGTAACAACACATCTGCCACACTGATCCTCAACATGGGGGCCCCTCAGGGGTGCGTGCTCAGTCCCCTCCTGTACTCTCTGTTCACCCATGACTGCATGGCCAGGCACGACTCCAACACCATCATTAAGTTTGCCGATGACACAACAGTGGTAGGCCTGATCACCGACAACGATGAGACAGCCTATAGGGAGGAGGTCAGAGACCTGGCCGTGTGGTGCCAGGACAACAACCTCTCCCTCAACGTGACCAAGACAAAGGAGATGATTGTGGACTACAGGAAAAAAAAGAGGACTGAGCATGCCCCCATTCTCATCGACGGGGCTGTAGTGGAACAGGTTGAGAGCTTCAAGTTCCTTGGTGTCCACATCACCAACGAACTATCATGGTCCAAACACACCAAGACAGTCGTGAAGAGGGCACGACAAAGCCTATTCCCCCTCAGGAGACTGAAAAGATTTGGCATGGGTCCTCAGATCCTCAAAAAGCTCTACAGCTGCACCATCGAGAGCATCCTGACTGGTTGCATCACCGCCTGGTATGGCAACTGCTTGGCCTCCGACCGCAAGGCACTACAGAGGGTAGTGCGTACGGCCCAGTACATCACTGGGGCCAAGCTTCCTGCCATCCAGGACCTCTATACCAGGCAGTGTCAGAGGAAGGCCCTCAAAATTGTCAAAGACTCCAGCCACCCTAGTCATAGACTGTTCTCTCTGCTACCGCACGGCAAGCGGTACCGGAGTGCCAAGTCTAGATCCAAAAGACATCTCAACAGCTTCTACCCACAAGCCATAAGACTCCTGAACAGCTAATCATGGCTACCCAGACTATTTGCACTGCCTCCCCACCCCATCCTTTTTACGCTGCTGCTACTCTGTTAATTATTTATGCATAGTCACTTTAACTCTACCCACATGTACATATTACTTCAACTACCTCAACTAGCCGGTGCCCCCGCACATTGACTCTGCACCGGTACCCCCCTGTATATATAGCCTCCCTACTGTTATTTTATTTTACTTCTGCTCTTTTTTTCTCAACACTTTTTTTGTTGTTGTTTTATTTTTACTTTTTTTGTTAAAAATAAATGCACTGTTGGTTAAGAGCTGTAAGTAAGCATTTCACTGTAATGTCTGCACCTGTTGTATTCGGCGGATGTGACCAATAAAATTTGATTTGATTTCAATATGTTTTTCGACAGAAGCATAAGACACCATTCTGTAATGTGAAGTGAGTACTATAGGTAACCATAAAGGCATACAGAACATGCTTATTGAAAATGAATAGAAGAACTAGAGAATGTTCCTCTTCTCCTATACAGTAAACAGGAGCTATCTCAAGAGGGTATTTCATTCATTTCTCATGGAGAATATTACTTTGTAGTCCTGCCGGCTGGAATGTCTACCAGGCCAGGAACACAACGTGTGTGTGTATGTACAAAGGCTATCAGCACTTATCTCGCAATGCCAGACCTGGCACCACCAACCTAGCACATTGCCAGGCTACACACCACTCAGGATGGGAGGAGGGGGGAAAGGAAGAACAAGGGAGAAGAACAAGAGAAAAGAGGGAGGAGGAGTGAAGTGGAGTCCTATGCCAGACCAGTATGCCAGACGTGCCACAGTGACCAGTATGTATGGCCTGTGGTGCCCATGTTGGGTCCTTACCAAGCAGGGGGCGGGTGACCGCTGGCACAGTGATAAGTTTGAGGCGGGGTGCGACTGGCACTGATACCTCCTGCCAACCGGAGCATGGATGTGATCAGGACGACACAGGGAGAATCCTACCCCTGCAAAGGAGTGGGTAGAGGTAGGGTAAAGTAGTGGGTAGTGGGATACAGAGGGACGAGACTCTCTCCTTCATGCCTCACTGGAGAATGGCACCAACTGTTACTCTGCTGGAGGCATGGGACCAGAGATGGACGACAAAGAGAGAGAGAGAGAGATATGGAAGAGAGATATGGATGGGGAGATGGAGAGAGAAAAGAGAAAGAAAAGTGAGAGGAGGGAGTGGCAAAGGGAGAGAGAAAACTCAGAAGGAGCAGCTCAGTGCTATTCTGGATTTTCTGGCGTGTACGTAACCCCCTCTCGTAGCTGTTTTCCAGCGATGCGGCTGGTTTTTGATCACCGGTTTTGTATTTGCCCTTCAGAATTTAGATTTCATTCATAAATGTCACCTTAGCACAGTTATTAGTCATAGCCATGCTGTGGATTTCCATCCAGTATAGTACAATAACCTTTACGCATGCACGAACGCACGCGCACACACACCTGTCCTCCCCCTCCCAACACATGCATTATGAAACACCAACACACACACACACCCCTCCCTCCCTCCCTCCCTCCCTCCCTCCCTCCCTCCATTGCGGTCCGGACCAGTTAAGGGCGCTGGAGTCTTGGGGAGGTCAGCTCTTTGAAGCCAGTTCCCAGGGGAGAAAAGGGTCAGACATACGGTGTGTGTGCGAGTGTGTCTATGATAGAAAATATGAGACAGAATGGCAGCAAATGAGTTGTCATCTCCAGCTCTTAAATAATGCATGGGAATTGTTGGAGCATGAACGCTCAGCCACAGACGGTCGGTAGAAGAAAGAGGGAGGGATGGATTGGAGGGATCCTCTGTTTTGAATAGCACAGCACTTTGTAATAATTAAAAGCACCAACGCATGCATGATTCATGTGGCGCCAGGAATATTTAGAGCTACTTACCGTCTGTACATACCTGACAAAATATCACAAGCACACATCTTCCTTCTACCCTCAGCCTGTCACTCTTCAAGGACATTGGTTGATACGATGTAGAAGTGTATTAGATTTAATAACCTTTATTTTTTACAAGAGCACAGTCTTTTACTACAAAAATACAAAGCAACATGCAACAATTAAATATTTGACTGAGATACAGTTCATGTAAGGAAATCAGACAATTGAAATAAATTCACTAGGCCGTAATCTATGGATTTCACATGACTGGGAATACAGATATGCATCTGTTGGTCACAGATACCAAAAAATAAATAGCGGCGTGGATCAGAAAACCAGTCAGTATCTGGTTTGACCACCATTTGCCTCATGCAGCACGACATCTCCTTCGCATAGATTTGATCAGGCTGTTGATTGTGGCCTCTTCAATTGCTGTGTGAAGTTGCTGAATATTGGCGGGAACTGGAACACGCTGTCGTACAAGTAGATCCAGAGCATCCCAAACATGCCCATGTCTGGTGAGTATGCAGACCATGGAAGAACTGGGACATTTTAAGCTTCCAGGAATTGTGTACAGATCCTTGTGACAGGGGGGCGTGCATTATCATGCTGAAACATGAGGTGATGGCGGCGCTTGAATGGCACGACAATGGGCCTTAGGATCTCGTTACGGTACCTGTGCATTCAAATTGCCATAGATAAAATGCAATTGTGTTCACTGTTCTCTGGCAACAGCTCTGGTTGACATTCCTACAGTCAGCATGCCAATTGCACACTCCTTCAAAACTTGAGACATCTGTGGCATTGTGTTTTGTGACAAAACTACACATTTTAGAGTGGCCTTTTATTGTCCCCAGCACAAGTTGCACCTGAGTAATGATCACGCTGTATAAAAAAGCTTCTTGATATGCCACACCTGTCAGGTGGATGGATTATCTTGGCAAAGGAGAAATGCTCACTAACAGGGATGTAAACACATTTTTATGGAACATTTCTGGGATCTTTTATTTCAGCACATGAAACATGGGACCAACACTTTACATGTTGCGTTTATATTTTTGTTCAGTATTTGTACATTGACGAAATCAAATACATAGATATAATCTAAATTAAATCCAGTTTAATTCCTAGGAAGCACCGCCACACCGTCCCTCCTGTTAAGGACAGTTGGTTCCACACAGCACAACTCATGTTGCCCCACTATCTCCTATATGCTGCTAATCATCTTTTCCAATTGGACTACCAACATCTGATACCTGGTTGCCCGGCTATTTAACAACCACATTTTGTATTTTTTATCGTTGGGGACAGAGTTGGTCCGTTCTCCACTCACAGTATGCAAGCTGACACACACACACACACACCTGAGCTCTAGCTTCCTGCCTACGTTCCGCCCCTCACACACTCCACCTGCTCCTCCCGCTGGCAAAAAAACACTCCACACGGACCCCCTACCAGTCACTAAGCTCCCAAGCCATTCTTACCTAACAATGAATCACATTTTAAGTAAATCATGTCACACACGTTTCCCTTCTGGTAGTATCTGCGGCTCTAAAGCCGTGGTGTCTGTAAGTAGCTAACAGGACTTTGGGCGAGGGCCGTCGCCTGCCCCATGCTGGGAATATTATTAAACGGCTGGAGCCAGGAGGAAGAGACAATGTGTTTGTGTGTGTGTGTGAGAGACTGCATGAGATGGATCATGTGAGTAAAATTAAGGGTGAGGGACATTGTAGATTCAAGTTTATCTACAGTATAGGGACAGGTGATTTCTTGCCTAAAAAAACACAGTCTCTCTCCACCTATCACACACACCCAGTCATCTGCCCCATGCTTAGAGTGTTATTAAAACGGCTAGAGCTACACATACACACCTAGCCCACCTTCCAGCTACATTCCCAGCAGGCCCAAGACAGACAGCTTCATTGGAATTGACTGGAGCTCAGCCTCCATCTTGTTACATTAATGAACTATTGATCCACTGTGTTCTCTCCATCTCCTCTGACAGAGGGGGAGAATGGTCAGGGCCCTGCATGGCAACCATCTTTAAGACTGGCACCGGATTTTTGCCTATCGAGTTCTACTGGTGGTACAAGAGAAAAAGAGGGACAGCGAGAGAGGAGATCACGAAAGAGAGCGGGAGAGAGGACAAACTAGAAAAAAAAAGAACAAAACAGGGAGAACAAGAGAGAGAGAAGGCAGCCCCAGGGTCTCATAGTGATGAGGGGCAGACGGCAGTTTGTCACCTTATGTGCCACCAGCCGCTGACACTTTATGAAACGAGACGATCAATAAATGATCCCATCCTTGCTCCTGGAAAGATACGTTGCTCTCTCACACACTCTCGCCCGTGTTCGTGCGCACTGTGTGCACTAGTGATGCGTGAAAAATTTGTATAGTTACATATCGCAATATTGTTTAGGACAATACTATACAGGATACTTTGACTCCATGTATTGATTAGTCAACATGTTTGCTAGGTATCATTAGCTAGCGCTAGTCGGCTGTACCTGAGCCATCCTATAGCTTGTTCTCAATAAAATAGTGAGTCAACATGTTTTCAGCACTTTTATTACCATGACTGATCAAAACTCATTTTCTCCTGCTCTCTTTTCCTGCACCCTGCCCCCATGGGTAAAGCTCAGAGGGCCGGTCCAGCCAAGCCCCTGGCACAGAGATACATGATGACAGGATGCCGGCAGGAAGCCTCAGTGATCCATCCATCCGGTCTGGAGGATGCCACTCTGCTCCTCTTCCTGCCAGCCTCGCTTGCCACTGGGAGATAACTGGCTGACCACTGCAATCCTCTCTGGGCACAACAGCTCATCAGGCTTCACAGAGTACACAGCAAACTCAAAGGCACAACTCAATCAGTAGGCCTAGGTTACAAACACAAGCTCCCAAAGGAATAAATACTCTTTAAATGACCCAAGATGACACAGAGGAGAACACCCAAGGCAAAGGACACTGGGACCAGCAGGCAACACTGCTGACCATGTCAAGGTCACACACCACGGTCGAGCTGTAGCAAATACAGTATATATATATATATATATATATATATATATATATATATATATTTTTTTTCCATATACACATCCACACACACACACACACACACAGTGGGGAGAACAAGTATTTTATACACTGCCGATTGTGCAGGTTTTCCTACTTACAAAGCATGTAGAGGTCTGTAATTTTTATCATAGGTACACTTCAACTGTGCGAGACGGAATCTAAAACAAACATCCAGAAAATCACATTGTATGATTTTTAAGTAATTAATTAGCATTTTATTGCATGACATAAGTATTTGATACATCAGAAAAGCAGAACTTAATATTTGGTACAGGAACCTTTGTTTGCAATTACAGAGATCATACGTTTCCTGTAGGTCTTGACCAGGTTTGCACACACTGCAGCAGGGATTTTGGCCCACTCCTCCATAAATCCTTCAGGTTTCGGGGCTGTCGCTGGGCAATACAGACTTTCAGCTCCCTCCAAAGATTTTCTATTGGGTTCAGGTCTGGAGACTGGCTAGGCCACTCCAGGACCTTGAGATGCTTCTTACGGAGCCACTCCTTAGTTGCCCTGGCTGTGTGTTTCGGGTCGTTGTCATGCTGGAAGACCCAGTCACGACCCATCTTCAATGCTGTTACTGAGGGAAGGAGGTTGTTGGCCAAGATCTCGCGATACATCCATCCTCCCCTCAATACGGTGCAGTCGTCCTGTCCCCTTTGCAGAAAAGCATCCCCAAAGAATGATTTTTCCACCTCCATGCTTCACGGTTGGGATGGTGTTCTTGGGGTTGTACTCATCCTTCTTCTTCCTCCAAACACGGCGAGTGGAGTTTAGACCAAAAAGCTCTATTTTTGTCTCATCAGACCACATGACCTTCTCCCATTCCTCCTCTGGATCATCCAGATGGTCATTGGCAAACTTCAGACGGGCCTGGACATGCGCTGGCTGAGCAGGGGGACCTTGCGTGCGCTGCAGGATTTTAATCCATGACGGCGTAGTGTGTTACTAATGGTTTTCTTTGAGACTGTGGTCCCAGCTCTCTCCAGGTCATTGACCAGGTCCTGCCGTGTAGTTCTGGGCTGATCCCTCACCTTCCTCATGATCATTGATGCCCCACGAGGTGAGATCTTGCATGGAGCCCCAGACCGAGGGTGATTGACCGTCATCTTGAACTTCTTCCATTTTCTAATAATTGCGCCAACAGTTGTTGCCTTCTCACCAAGCTGCTTGCCTATTGTCCTGTAGCTCATCCCAGCCTTGTGCAGGTCTACAATTTTAACCCTGATGTCCTTACACAACACTCTGGTCTTGGCCATTGTGGAGAGGTTGGAGTCTGTTTGATTGAGTGTGTGGACAGGTATATTTTATACAGGTAACGAGTTCAAACAGGTGCAGTTAATACAGGTAATGAGTGGAGAACAGGAGGGCTTCTTAAAGAAAAACTAACAGGTCTGTGAGAGCCGGAATTCTTACTGGTTGGTAGGTGATCAAATACTTACGTCATGCAATAAAATGCAAATGAATTACTTAAAAATCATACAATGTGATTTTCTGGATTTTTGTTTTAGATTCTGTCTCTCACAGTTGAAGTGTACCTATGATAAAAATTACAGACATCTACATGCTTTGTAAGTAGGAAAACCTGCAAAATCGGCAGTGTATCAAATACTTGTTCTCCCCACTGTATATACAGTGTAGCTCAGCTGGTAGAGCACGGCGCTTGTAACGCCAAGGTAGTGGGTTCGAACCCCGGGACCACCCATACACAAAAAAAAATTTATGCACGCATGACTGTAAGTCGCTTTGGATAAAAGCGTCTGCTAAATGGCATATTATTATTATATTATTATACACATAGTACCAGTCAAACGTTTGGACACACCTACTCATTCATTTGTTTAACACTTTTCTGGTTACTACATGATTCCATATATGTTATTTCACAGTTTTGATGTCTTCACTATTATTCTACAATGTAGAAAATAGTAAAAATAAAGAAAAACCCTTGAATGAGTAGGTGTGTCCAAACTTTTGACTGGTACTGTATATATATATTATTTTTATGGCACACGAGACACCGGTCTTATTCGCACCCATCTCGGTGAACTAATTCATTGCGGAGGCCGAGACTAATCCATTGCGGAGGCAGCGGGGATGGCACAGTCCAATAAGAAGGGGAGTGTGGCTAAGATGCACAATGTGCTCTCTCACGCCAATTTGTGCACATTCATTGTTTCATAACTTCATTGTGTGATTTTTTTGCATTTGATTTAGTGTCTATCAATTCCCCATTACATGTATCACCATTAATTCCTATAATTTCTAATCTACAATGTTCATTTGGTTATGGTAATTTCTGTTAATTAATTCAACATATTATTCCAGTCTTTTACTGTTGTCATTGTCAGAGTGGACACGTTGTTTGGAGAGCGCACAACCTATGCTACACTTGTGAGAAACAAGTTTTGGTTTACTTCATTACATTTTTGAATTTTGTCAATTTGGTCATTGTCTTTTGTTTGGAGCGCTCCTGTCAATGTTGAGTAAGGACACGCACCTGATTACGCATAGAAGTAGGCCTATAGGCTACCTGGCCTGCGCGCAAATGTAGGCATATAAATATGTCTATTTGGGAATCGGATAGTATTTCTGATTGGCTTAACGCACCACCGCTAATGAGTTGTGGAGCTTCTCAAAGTAATGTTTTCTTCACCTCAAACAGCAAGCATCCATTGAGAATGACAATAGTTCCTCGATGTATTTGAAAAATATTTCCAGCTCTCCCTTTCGATAACCACTCAGCGTGAAAGGGAAAAATGTAATGCTCTGATCCAGTGGAAACATCATAAAATAGGCCTACCTAATTCTTATCCCTTGCGCAAATAGCCTACAGCTGTGTCTGTCCCGAGCTCACTGGCACGGGAGACTGAGGGCCAAGAATATTTTATATAATGTTGCATGTTTGCTAGCTGAAGCTTCAGGCTGGACCCAAGTTAATAGTTGATACAATGTTTCAAGTTCGTTGCAGAAAGGCCATGCGTAGCCAGTGTGATTTATAGGATATTTATTTTTATCAGGATTTTTTCTACCTGCAGGCTGCAATGTTTTTAGTTGTTGGCTTTATAGGCTATTTTTAGTTGGCAATGGCAATAGAAGTTACTTTTTAGGTTAGTATGATTTTCATTTAGATTTGGATAGAATGTTGATTAACCACATGACTATGATTTTGAGATACGAAGACATTATTATAAATGAAATGAAACTGTTCCACAAAAATGTGCATATGAAAACCATAACTGGCAGTCAGATTGTGTAGCCTATTACTGGCAACTTCAGGAGAGTAAAACCAGAATCTGCGAAAGCCAGTAAGAACGTGAGGAGGATGGTCGGGTCAGGTTAAGGTTTTGTTTTTCTGGTTATCTTGATCTCTGGCTCCCTCAAGTCATTTGTGTCTTATTTAATCACAAAGTGTGCTTAACGCATCAGACAAGCTCAATGCATATATAGTTGATTTTATGAAAACACATAGGGTGTGTCTATATATGGAAAAACACATGTTCAAAAATGTTGACCAATCAGGAAAAAAAATGTTTTGTCAGGGACAGCCCTAACACACACACAGCACTGTCTGAGTAATTCTAGCCACCCAGGATGCCCTTGAAGGAGGAGGTCAGTGTTACCCCCTAACAGAAATATGAGGCACAGGAGTGATAGGACTGATAGATATCAGGCTGGATGCTAGATTGCCTGATCATTGCGCTATCTATCATACACTGGGAGGCTCACAGCGGAGACACACACACGGCTATTAAGATTCTATAGGCCGAAAAGTAAGCAAGCTCAGCTCGGTTGTTGATGCTCCAGGAAAACTATGTTTTCTGATTACTTTTGTTGCAATGTAGCCATATACTTTTGTGCCTTCGTGGGAAGATCTCTAACCCTGTTTGAAGTACATTAATGCCATAAGGACATCAGATGATCACAGTTGTAAGTATAAAGACCAGCATGAATCAGCTGTGTCATGTGGAGGGACTTCATTACATGAAATAACATTCCACTTCTTCGTGCTCAGTGAGGGTATATGATAGGAGAGGCTGCTGTGCGCTGTGTGGGCCACCTACATTTATCCCGTTCGTCTCAAACACGACGAGCTCCCATTCTCCTCAGAAAGCTGTTGTGCTCAGTGTGGCTCTGCAGTGAGGAACTGGGAGTTAAATACTGTGGAACAAATGGGGATTTCCACAGCAGAGACTAGAGCTAACAGCTCACTATAGCCATTGTGTCTCGGGATGAGAGACTGTAGTATGACATTCCCAGAAAGTTTTCCCGCTAATTCCTAAATGCGGATTCCGGAAAAGCCGGCAGGTTGTGCTTTGTTTTGGAAGGTGAGAAGATGTAGAAGGGCGAAGGAGAGACTTTTAAACTTCAAAGTGAGATGGGTAAAAGCCATTTAGCAAACAAAATAGACTGAGAAGAGATGCAATTTAAGTACCAAAAGCCACCTTGATGAGGATCTAATCTCTCGTGGACAGACTACGTAACATAAATGGTATCGTAATGTCTGTCAAAAGACTATGGGATGTGACGACTAACGAGCAAAAGTAGTTCTGGTGTTTTTGTTTTCGGTCACTGGTTATTTGGACGTATCAGGATTGGGAGGTGGTGATGCTTAAAGTGGGGGCGGGGATTTCATGCAGTTATTTCAAGCGGAACGTTTTTGGAAGGGGAGGAGGGGCTTTGGCTGAGAGTTTCCATTTAGAGGGGTGGAGACTTCACTACATTTACATTTTACATTTTAGTCATTTAGCAGACGCTCTTATCCAGAGCGACTTACAGTTAGTGAGTGCATACATTTTTCATACTGGCCCCCCGTGGGAATTGAACCCACAACCCTGGCATTGCAAATGCCATGCTCTATCAACTGAGCTACATCCCTGCCGGCCATTCCCTCCCCTACCCTGGACGACGCTGGGCCAATTGTGCACCGCCCATGAGTCTCCCGGTCGCGGCCGGCTGCGACAGAGCCTGGATTCAAACCAGGATCTCTAGTGGCACAGTTAGCACTGCGATGCAGTGCCTTAGACCACTGCGCCACTCAGGAGTAGTGGTCTCATTAGTCTCATTAGTATGTCATCTCATACATCTCCTCCCAAATGTATGGGATAAGATTACAATTATGCAAGATTTTTGTTCTGGGTTTCCAAGATTAATGAGGATCTAAAGCTGGTGAAATTGTTCTTTTTCATTCGGCATCAAGTAGTCTCACAGTAAGTCCCCACACAACAACACTACTCATCATCAAGCAGCATTTCTGATGACGAGACCTGTCTTTCCTTTGATAACAGTAGGTGGAAAACGATATAAATGTTAATTCAACTACAACCGAAGTAAAATCTCTGTTGGATTGATCTAGAATAACTGAGATGTAACATACTTTAAGAGATGCCATAAC
Organism: Coregonus clupeaformis; assembly: GCF_020615455.1. Classification (NCBI taxonomy): domain Eukaryota; kingdom Metazoa; phylum Chordata; class Actinopteri; order Salmoniformes; family Salmonidae; genus Coregonus; species Coregonus clupeaformis. The sequence continues at coordinate 22,660,493 of NC_059227.1, read as the reverse complement.
AGATAAAACACTAGGTCAACCCTTTATTCACTGGCTACATGCCAATACCCAGAGTAGCATACCACTTAGAATGCATGCTGCCATGCTTGATACATTCGTTTTAAGTGGTATGCTAGTGTGCATATTTACCAGAGCCAATCTCTACTGGTAGCCTAGATACTACAGGTGGCAGGAGAGGTCACACAGAGCAAATACAGTTTCTCATTTCTCTTAGGACAATGGGGTAAATTTACATAGAAGGCTATGGATTGGTTACTCTCTTGAAGAGTGAAGTGTATTTTGTGTAACAGGGCTCACACACTCTACATTTTACATTTACATTTTAGTCATTTAGCAGACGCTCAATTACTGTTAAGTGCACATTGACAAGATTTTTCACCTAGTTGGCTCGGTGATTCGAACCAGCAACCTTTCGGTTACCGTTCCAACGCTCTTAACCACTAGACTACCAGCCACTTGTCTGTGATAAAACGCTCAGAGTGGCGTGATATTTCTGTTCTTATTGGGAGCAAAGACAGAGTGTTCTCATAAAAGTATTAAAACGCTCTCAGCCTTATTCCTCATAGGAACACTCTGCCCTGCTATAACAAGGAGCCGTCAGTCACACAACATTACAGGGAAGATGCAGAGCAGCCACACATTGGCGCGCGCGCACACACACACAGCAAGAGAGACAGAGAAAGACAGAGACAGGTACACCAGTAAATTACATGTCTGGTTTGTTCTAGAACTACAAATGACTGGTGAGGGCAGTGTTTTCTGCGTCTGAGTAAATGCATCTTTCCTCCTCACTGATGCAAATACGGCGGGTAGCCTTGAGTGCGGCTCCAGCAGTAATTTAATATAATTAAAAGGCGCCTCTCTGCTCTCCTGTTCTTTCTCTGGCTTAATGTGACTCATGTCCCTTAATGCGCTCATCCAAACGGCCATGGAGCCACGGTGTGTGTGTTAGGGATGTGAAAAGAAAATCTGCCTTTAAAACAAAAAAATATACAATTACATGTGAAATCCTATTGCGTGGTATGACCGCTAGGGGGCAATTAAGTTTTACGGCAGTCATAGTGTCGGCTTAGGCATCTGGAATCTGCTTTGTGGCTGTTTGGGCACGTGACATCCTCCTAGGCAGGGGTAAAGTGACTAGGCAACAGGATAGATAATAAACAGTAGCAGCAGCGTATGTGATGAGTCAAAAGAGTTAGCGCAAAAAGGGTCAATGCAGATAGTCCTGGTAGATATTTGGTTAACTATTTAGCAATCTTATGGCTTGGGTAGTAGAAGCTGTTCAGGGTCCTGTTGGTTCCAGACTTGGTGCATCGGTACCACTTGCCGTACGGTGGCAGAGAGAACAGTCTGACTTGGGTGGCTGGAGTCTGACAACTGTCAGGGGCTTCCTCTACCTCTAGTGTTCCTTTCATTTTTTATATGCATTAGCGACTCACAACAAAAAAGAAATCTAGCCAAGTGATCAGTTGTTCTCCATTCTCTTTTCACTATCTAATGAATTCCCAAACCATAAGACCCACTAATAATGTAATTATTTTATCAAAATAGTTTACCCTTTTTTGCTATAATCATTGATCTGGCTTTCAAATATGTGTATGAAAATGCCCTTTTTGTTACAAATGTATCCAGAACCATGCACAATCCACATCCACTAACAATGATCAACTTCTGGGGAGCAGAAATTATAGAAAATTAACACAGGTCTCATAAACAATCACTAAAGCACAAGCCCACATGCTGTTGAGTAGCCATCTAATCTTTATATTTAAAGAATAGCCAACTTGGATCTACTTGCTTGCTAACAAGGTAGAACAGTTGAACTGTTATGAATACACCCTCCTGTCTGTCTTCAACTGTTTGAACAGCATAGCCTGTTCACTTTGTTTAGATGTTTAAATCAAGTGGCCTACCTGGATAGTAAGATGCTTATTTCTCAGAATGAGAACGATTTGCCAATTCCTTATATAAATGCATATTTTTATGCTCATTTCACATTTATAAAACACAGACTAGACAGCTAGCACATAACAGTATGTGGCTAAAATGCTGCTAGTAGTACGTGGTACCACAATATAGCGCGAGACAGAAACGGAGCATTAATTTTCCACAATTATGTTCATTGATACTCTCGTTTTAGTAGGGTGTGCTCTGTTCTACATTTTGAGAGTTGAGACATAAAAAGTTTACTGTTAGAAGGGGAATCGACAGATTGGACCAAACCACAAATAGCGAGTTGAAACAGCTTGTTGTCAGAGAGGAAGAAGTGATCGTTCGTCTTTGTTATTGTGAGTGGCAGGGGGGAGGGGTTTGGAGTCTGTGCGAGTGGGAAGGTGCACAGTGCACACAGCACAGAAGAAGCGAAGGAGACGAGACCAAAAAAACAAATGCTCATAATTTTCTAGACTTTCTTTTACCTAGAATAGATTATTGCGATATAGGCATATAGAACATCACGCTAAAACATGTATTCAAATTAATCTAAATAATTCGATATAGTCCAGTCCTACAAACACCCTCCCCCCCAAAACATGTATTCAAATTAATCGAATGAATTCGATATCGTCCAGTCCTACAACCCCCCAGTGCAAATCAACATCCGGTAGAAAACAACGCTACGGCAGATGGAAAAAGTTGAAATATTTGAACTCTAGGGGCTTACTTTGTTTCATGTTTAACAAAAGCCTGCCCACAAAGTTTAAGCTCACAAGACGAACGCTTCGCAATGGAAAATACACGACAAATGCGGGCATCTACTGGTTAACATGGGAATAATTTTTGCTTTCTAATGCTGTTAACTGTGTGTCTCAACTCCCATTATAAAGGGAATAATACCCTGTTAAAACGGGAGAAAACTGTGACAAATGATATTGATGAGAAAGACGCACCTATTCCAGTATCGCGAGTTGCGGCTCAAATGGTATTTGCAGTCCTTCATTTAGCAAATTACCTCACAACTCAAGTAGGCCATTGAAATGGCTGCATATCAACTGCAATCATTTCTGTAATCAGACGACGTGAGGAGCGCTTTATATATCTGGCAAATAATATGAAAGATGCATATCCCCTCTTAATAACGTTACAGCATTGTTGCATTAGGTAGGCCTATTTGCAGATTTTCTTTCCGTTTATGATGATGATGATGATGGGACCCGTTAGCGGTAGTTTTGTGGTAACTGCACTGTGATTTAAATGTTGTGGGGGGCCATTGTTTTTCGGTTAAGGATTTTTTCTTAACGTTAACGATTCAATTTCATTTAAACGTTTTAAAGTTTAAACGTTCACACCCCTAGTGTGTGTGTGTGTGTGTGTCTGGTTAGGAAAATGAATATGCTTGGAGGAACGCGGAGACATTAGCTAGTTAATTTAATTATTCAGACTGGGGAAGCCAGCGAAAAATAGATGGAGGACAAACATTCCAGACTCTGCGGCATCAATAACAATCAGACTTATATTCTCATATTCTTACTCAATGGTAACTCTGTTATGACAATGCAGCATGTGTGTAGTGGTTAAGTTTTTTTTTAGCTGCTTTCATAGCCAGAAGAATCATAACCAAATCAGGCATTACTGATCAGATGATGATGGAGATATGATGATGATCGGATTCAAGAAGTCACTTTTAGAGACAGGCAGTGTTTAGCTGCTTTTATGGATCAAAGCCATGAAGACTTATCAGTTGATGAAGAGGTGACATCATACCACTTGGGATCATCTATGACTGTAAGTCGCTTTGGATAAAAGCGTCTGCTAAATGGCATATTATTATTATTATTAGCAAATTGGTGGGCAAAGCCGAACCGAGGGAAACTTCTGCATCTAAAGACTCCCAACACTATTTGGTTAAAATACACTATATATAGAAAAGTATGTGGACAGCCCTTCAAATTAGTGGATTTGGTTATTTCAGCCACACCCGTTGCTGATAGGTGTATAAAATCGAGCACACCGCCATGCAATCTCCATAGACAAACATTGGCAGTAGAATGGCCTTACTGAAGAGTTCAGTGACTTTCAACGTGGCACCGTCATAGGATGCCACCTTTCCAACGTCAAATGTCTGCCGTGCTAGAGCTGCCCCGGTCAACTGTAAGTGCTGTTATTGTGAAGTGGAAACGTCTAGGAGCAACAACGGCTCAGCCGCAAAGTGGTAGGCACTTGCAACACTCACTACCGAGTTCCAAACTGCCTCTGGAAGCAACCTCAGCACAAGAACTGTTCGTCGGGAGCTTAATGAAACGGGTTTCCATGGCCGAGCAGAAGAGTGGAGGCTGTTATAACAGCAAAGGGGGGATCAACTCCATATTAATGCCCATGATTTTGGTATGACACGTTTGACAAGCAGGTGTCCACATACTTTTGGCCATAGTGTCAAAATAAATACATTTTCCACCTGGTCTGGCACATAATGTCTGAGCAACCATCCTGATCAATTAGCAGTGATGAGAGCAACACCAGCACAGGGGATTCACCATATTAGCCTTCTTAGTCCAGGTGCCCATCTTCTGATGTCTGCAGGAATTGGGTAACTGGCTAGGTCCCTAAGTACATCTTTTACGGTTCTTGAACAGAAGTAAGTAAACGTTTGTGATGAATGTCCCTTGTGCCAGACATAACTGACTGCATTACAGGAAAACAATGAAAGTACATGACCAGAGCAGTGTGTGTGTGTGTGTGTGTGTGTATTTATGCTTATGATCAGAGGTAAGGCTGCTCTTCAGGTCTGCTTTAACGCCTGTTTATCGCAGGCTACCCTTCTGTATCTGCCTTAATTAGAATGGCAGTGAAGAAACATACTTATTGAAAACCCACCGCCAGTCTGCTGCCGACCATGACTGCCCTGGAATGTATTTTGGGGTGGTTGAGATTTCCCTAAACCCACAAACACTCTCCAAACAATAAATATGCCATTCAACCAATCACAATCCACAACTCGAAGTCCCTCTGGATAGGAGCATCTGCTAGATGACTAAAATGTCATGTAAATGGCCCAACCATCAGAAGTACACATTATATTGCTCCATTCAAACCCCTCATCCCTCATTCCCTGCAGTGTCTCTCTTCCCCTGGCAACAACACTGTACAGTCTGACTCATTTGACATGCAAGCAGGCGTCAACCAGAGATGCACAATCATCCAAATGCAACTCCTCCAAGCCTGTTTGACATAAAGGGTAGTCAGTCATTTACTTTGATATCCATCTGCAGCTATCTGCATGGCATGTCAATAACATAGGTGATATTTAACTCTGGAGGACAACGACCAACTTTGGCAGAGTGGAAGTGTACACTTAACCCAAACGAGTAGGGCTGCGTGAGCGGAATTAAAACAGAGAGAGAGAGAGAGAGAGAGAGAGAGAGACTAGTCCTCAGAGAGATCTATTCACACTTGTCAGAGCTCATCTGCACCCTAAAACAACGGGAAGAGAAAAGGCATCAGGGTGGATTTTACATTCATTTCCTGCTTGGTGCCACAATGTTCCAGCAGGCATCTGTGCCCACAAAATGACAGTTTACGATGAGAGCACATCGCTTGGGGAGATTTCATTAGCTAGCACCACAGGGTGTGTGTGTGTGTGTGTGTGTGAGTGTGTGTGGCCGGTGGGAGCTGTGACTGAATCTGTAGGTCCACTTCTAATAACTAATAATAACACGAAGACTCGTAGCAGTTTCAGATGGGGCCAGATGCTTTTTGCGACTTACATTTTCTATTTATAAAATCAGAGGGATATTAGGTCCTGGGGGAGATCCAGATGAAACCTTTTCTAGTTTCTCCACATGCAGTGTCAGCGTCCACACCTGCATATAAATCTAATGAGCATAATACAATAATCACTAAAAGTCTGTCTGTTTAAGCTAGAGACTTCTGGTTTTTGCATGGGCTGCATCTCAATCTTGAATTCAGTTTTCATGTCTGGATTTTGTGATTCCGTCCGCAACACATTTTATAGGGCCCCTACAAAGGCTTAAGGTAAATTCACACACTATGGAGACGGAAGGTACGGAGCGTAGCGCAGTGTTTGAAAGGTTTTTTGCTACCCGGAAATTGAGACTTGAGGAGCAGTATTGAGTGAGTTTTGCAATGGAAGTCCCGCCCCCGTGTCTACATCACATATTTTCCGGTATCCCTTGTGGTATAAACACAGAAACAATGGGGACGTGCTGCTACTTTGCTTCTACTACTTGCAACCGTCCTTTGTTTGTGCTTTTATTTTTAGATTTGCTACGAGCAATTACGTCTATGTCCAGTTTTGAGGAGAGTCTGTTCGAGCTGGTGAGAATACGAGAACCTCTACAACCCTTCGATGCTGTTGTATTCGGACAAGCACGCAGAAGACAACAGCTGGAGGAAGATATCGCGAAATGTGAACACCGACATCAAAGAAACATGGAGAAAGATTCGGGGCCGGTATGTTCGCAATCTGAAAAGGGGGAGAGAGACAAGGAGTGGGGCTGCTGCCGGTGTGCGTGTCCAGCCGATTGTCCGACAACTGGATTGGCTTCATGTTTACGTGAAACATCGTCAACAAACACCAAAATTCCAGATACGGTATGTACTCGTCATGCAGCCGAATCCTTTTGTACAGTCTGTGTGTTTGTGATCTAATGTTTAGCAGACCTAGATAGAACATATTAATTCAGCTCTTTTCTGGATGTGAGAAATTGTGAGTGGAAAATATCCTGTGCCTGTGTTGTTATTCTAATGATTAGCAGGGCTAGTTCAAACATCTGAAAACAGACACTGTGGTGTGTGTGTGCTAATTAGATTTACAAGGATGAAGTAACTCATTATGGTAGTCTTTGGGACATCCAAAAGTATTGAAAATGTCTTTCCTCGTTAATGCTTCGCATAGGTTGTTGTACATGAGACATGTATTCTCCATCGTCCCCTCTGTTCAGTGGTCTTTCTTTTCATTCTCCTGAGTAGTAAGAGCAGTTCAAGCTCTAGCAGAACAAGCTCTAGCAGAACAAGCTCTAGCAGAACAAGCTCTAGCAGAACAAGCTCTAGCAGAACAAGCTCTAGCAGAACAAGCTCTAGCAGAACAAGCTGTAGCAGAACAAGCTGTAGCAGAACAAGCTCTAGCAGAACAAGCTCTAGCAGAACAAGCTGTAGCAGAACAAGCTGTAGCAGAACAAGCTGTAGCAGAACAAGCTGTAGCAGAACAAGCTGTAGCAGAACAAGCTGTAGCAGAACAAGCTCTAGCAGAACAAGCTCTAGCAGAACAAGCTCTAGCAGAACAAGCTAGACAAGCTCTAGCAGAACAAGCTCTAGCAGAACAAGCTGTAGCAGAACAAGCTCTAGCAGAACAAGCTCTAGCAGAACAAGCTCTAGCAGAACAAGCTGTAGCAGAACAAGCTGTAGCAGAACAAGCTCTAGCAGAACAAGCTCTAGCAGAACAAGCTCTAGCAGAACAAGCTGTAGCAGAACAAGCTCTAGCAGAACAAGCTGTAGCAGAACAAGCTCTAGCAGAACAAGCTCTAGCAGAACAAGCTCTAGCAGAACAAGCTCTAGCAGAACAAGCTCTAGCAGAACAAGCTCTAGCAGAACAAGCTCTAGCAGTTCAAGCTGTAGCAGTTGCAATTCATAGAGAGACATATTTGCTTCTGCGGCTAGTTAAATCCTTAAAAACATTTACATTTACATTTTTGTCATTTAGCAGACGCTCTTATCCAGAGCGACTTACAGGAGCAATTAGGGTTAAGTGCCTTGCTCAAGGGCACATCGACAGATTTTTCACCTAGTCGGCTCGGGGATTAGAACCAGCGACCTTTCGGTTACTGGCACAACGCTCTTAACCACTAAGCTACCTGCCGCCCTAAAAAGAGAGTTAGAGTTAAAGTTAAAAAGCACCGAACACCAGACATGCAGCTAGCAAGTATTTTTTAAACAAAAGGCATATAACACCGGATCCGGAAGTTGAAATGCCATCGCTAGCTAGTGCCTCGAATCCTCTTGCTTGGTAAGCTACGCTGGCTCCCCAAGCCCCCTAGTGGATATACACTACACAAGGTGGACTTCCTCTCTGGGTTAAACGCAATGACAATGTGGACAAAAGTGTGTGCTGCCCCCAAAAAACGGACTCCGCACTTGCACACGCACGCACGTCGATCAACGGCGTGAAGCTTGTAGCAACCTTTAGACTCTTAGGGGTTAAGGCCCTTCAGTACTCTTCCCAAAGTATTTTAAACTAAAAACTATTAGTTAGACTAGGTATAACAGTCATGTAAAAAAGCACAGACATCAGAAAGTAACGTTTTTAGTATTAGTTTCTAAAAACTAATTTCACGGCTACGGTCTGCTACCATAATATTGCTGTACTAACAAGCACTGAAAGTTTCAGTTTGAAAAGATTTTGTCAGTTGCTATGCTAATAGTGTCTAGTCTTCTACCTGATGGTTCTGTAGAGCTGGAAACATCCTCTCTGCTCTATGAAACATTCTAGTTGGCATTTTCCACTGACTGAGGGGGAAACTGTGAATGTGAAAGGGCCTGATCATTATCTACTAGTCCTGGACTGTTCCTTTGTTCCACAGAAGAATGCACTCTAATTTGCTACAGTACTTTACCCAATCAAAGCTTACACTCTTCTGGAGGAGAACAGTTAGGACTGACCTTGGAAATGAATTGTTTGATTGTTGCTATCATATGACTTTACCTGTATCCTAATAAGTTTATAGTGGAAACACACTGCTCCTTAGAAACAAAAAAACGAATTGTGTGCTCCTTAACATGAGTCCATGCAGTGTATGTGTTCCCCATGAGGGGCTTGTGGGTCAGCTGGTCTTGTTTCTTAGGTAGCAGCAGCTTGGGTACAGCATGCCTGGATGAGCATACACACTAACTCAGTGTCCACACACACAGGCCTTGCAGCTCTCCAGTGAAGTGAGGAGGTGACTTCACTGGTCTGCCTTCACTAGGCCACATGGCAACCAGGTAAAACACATGTTTTCCATTATCATGATTTTTAGGAACATATGCACACTGGATACGAGGTCAACCACATTTGATAGGTAAAGCATATGGGTTTCCAGGTAAAGCATATGTTTTCCATGGTGATTTGGTTTTCCATGAGGAGTACAACAAGTATTGTTCCCTGCGCCAGAGCAGCCGGGTGACTAAATAGGTCAATCTGTGGAAATCTCTAAAATGTTAGGTTATGCTCAATAGGGCACACAATATAAAAACGTAGTTTTCTGTTGCATGCATACAGAACACAACCCTGAGCGCCAACAATGGGAGTCTTTACTTAGTCAGCTCAATGCTTGTACAGACAGTGACACTATAACAGCTTCAAGAGGACAAATCCTTGGCATTCAACAGAAATTAATGTGTATTCAAGAATCTCTGAATACACACAATAGAAACATCATGTCTGTACATGCATCTACTTCCCCTGTTGTTCCATAGCACATATCCAGGTCATTGTCTATTCAACCACCCATGTCGTCAAGAAGGAAAGAAGTGTTCACTTAATTAAATAAAAAAATGTCTCTTCTCATCAAGAACTTCTGATGAATTGGCAGGCAGGGGAGAGTGAGAGAAAGATTGGAGATAGAGGAGAGAAAAGGATGGTTGTCTCCACTGAGGTGAGTGGAGACTGAGGCAGAATGTGATAGAGCGAATAGGCAGGAAGACATTCAGCCTCCAGTGGGCTGTTGCTTTGGGCTCCATATTGACAAACCTGGAGGACATACAGTGAGGGAAAAAAGTATTTGATCCCCTGCTGATTTTGTACGTTTTCCCACTGATAAAGACATGATCAGTCTATAATTTTAATGGTAGGTTTATTTGAACAGTGAGAGACAGAATAACAACAACAAAATACAGAAAAACGCATGTCAAAAATTTTATACATTGATTTGCATTTTAATGAGGGAAATAAGTATTTGACCCCTCTACAAAACATGACTTAGTACTTGGTGGCAAAACCCTTGTTGGCAATCACAGAGGTCAGACGTTTCTTGTAGTTGGCCACCAGGTTTGCACACATCTCAGGAGGGATTTTGTCCCACTCCTCTTTGCAGATCTTCTTCAAGTCATTAAGGTTTCGAGGCTGACGTTTGGCAACTCGAACCTTCAGCTCCCTCCACAGATTTTCAATGGGATTAAGGTCTGGAGACTGGCTAGGCCACTCCAGGACCTTAATGTGCGTCTTCTTGAGCCACTTCTTTGCTGCCTTGGCCGTGTGTTTTGGGTCATTGTCATGCTGGAATACCCATCCACGACCCATTTTCAATGCCCTGGCTGAGGGAAGGAGGTTCTCACCCAAGATTTGACAGTACATGGCCCCGTCCATCGTCCCGTTGATGCGGTGAAGTTGTCCTGTCCCCTTAGCAGAAAAACACCCCCAAAGCATAATGTTTCCACCTCCATGTTTGATGGTGGGGATGGTGTTCTTGGGGTCATAGGCAGCATTCCTCCTCCTCCAAAAATGGTGAGTTGAGTTGATGCCAAAGAGCTCCATTTTGGTCTCATCTGACCACAACACTTTCACCCAGTTCTTCCCTGAATCATTCAGATGTTCATTGGCAAACTTCAGACGGGCCTGTAAATGTGCTTTCTTGAGCATGGGGACCTTGCGGGCGCTGCAGGATTTCAGTCCTTCACGGCGTAGTGTGTTACCAATTGTTTTCTTGGTGACTATGGTCCCAGCTGCCTTGAGATCATTGACAAGTTCCTCCCGCGTAGTTCTGGGCTGAATCCTCACCGTTCTCATGATCATTGCAACTCCACGAGGTGAGATCTTGCATGGAGCCCCAGGCCGAGGGAGATTGACAGTTCTTTTGTGTTTCTTCCATTTGTGAATAATCGCATCAACTGTTGTCACCTTCCCACCAAGCTGCTTGGCGAATACATTTTTAAATTTGAGTAATTTAGCAGATGCTCCTATACAGAGCGACTTACAGTATGTAGTGAGTGAGTGCTTACATTTTCATACTTTTTTCGTACTGGTCTCCCAAGGGAAACATGCATTAGCTTGAACAACTCTATACAGGCCTTATTGCACGCAATTTTACAACCTACAGCTTTAACTGAATTGTGAAAACTTCTCTGTGGAACCAGCTTCCCCCTGAAGCTAGGACAGCAGAGTCCCTTGCCCATCTTCTGAAAACATCTGAAACCCTACCTCTTCAAACAGTATCTTAAATAATCCTCCTCCTCACCTCGACCCCGCCTTCTAGCTCTGACTCTACCGACAGCTACGTTATTGAGGAAAAATTGACTTTCTATGCCTGTGATATGTGGTTGTCCTACCTAGCTATCTTAAGATGAATGCACTTAAGTCGCTCTGGATAAGAGCATCTGCTAAATGACTAAAATGTTAAACTTTATCGTGACAGCATCGTTAAATCATGCCGGAAGAGTGTTCTCCTTGAATCATGCAGGGAGTTCCTGGAATATTGCTCAAAGGAAAAAAAAAGAGCTGATGGGCTCTCCTCTCCAATCATGGTTAACATTGACAGTCAACATAAAAAGCTGAATGAAAAGCTGAATGTCGAGGGAGGGGGCAACAACTTACAAAGCTCTCTAAATATAAGCCTAGAGCTAATGCAAGACATTTTACATGAACACTATAGTGGCAAACTGAGCAGCAGAGCTACATATAATTGTGTTAACATGAACATGCAAGATTTACAAGGTACCTACATAAATAGCCCCAAGTATTCCCAAGTCAAAGACAGTCAGCTCACACGGTTGCTAGAAACTTGAGGTGTATGAATGGGAACACAGGATAGTGAATTATGGATAAGGGGAAGGTACAGTGGTTGAACTCTCCTCCATATCCTCCTGGCAGTGCCCTCACTATGAACCCAGGAGGGGCACAGCCTAAACAGCCAGGTGATGGCTCTCTGGCCTGGAGCTGGGGCTCAAATAACTTCATATTCCCCATATAGCCTCGTACACCATTTGGCACAAACTAAACAGGTAGCCTAATAGCTCTGGAATGGAGCTCGGCCCCAAATTCCTCAATAGTGCACTACATTTGACCAAAGTCACATGGGGCTGCCACACAGTGCTATGGGGAATAGAGCTCACTGATGGCCCTGGGTAGAAGTTTACCCAAATCCTCTATGGTTTACCCTCACCAAATCGTAACCTTTGCTGATGGAGTCGCCCCTAGACACTGATCCAGTTTTGTGTTTTTCAGCCTAATGGTAAATGTTAGGATTAGATCAGCATCTAGAGGCAACTTCATCAGCAGCAGTCTCTCTCTTCCCAAAGGGAGGCAGTGTGTGCAAGATTCTGTCATATCTATCTCAACACCTAATTGATCCCCCCCGATCAATTAATTGGACATGTCACAAAAGTGCTCCAAGTGAGAATTGGTTGCTGATGATGACTTCAGCTAAAATAATGAATTACCAGGGCTAATTAATTAAGTTCTGGAGCGTGGTGATAAGTTATGGGACACAGTGAATTAGTGACTGACATGTGCAACACTTTGGCTCCTGAGATAAAAGGGGGAGACGCTATTTGCCAATTTAACCTCCTTGATTTGGTCAGACAGGGTAAACAGAAGTGGAACATAAAATACTTGACTACTTCTACATGCAATTCATAATCAACCACTTAACACCCCTCGGGTTACTAATAGCATATGTCACAATGTAAACATTGTTAGAGGATTGACTGAGGTCAGATGTGGTTGTAGCTGATTGTGTTGAATACACCCACAGAATAAAAAGAGAGCTTGAAGTGTTTTGATTAAGAAGGAAGAAAAACAATCTCCTTGACTACTGCATGCAATTAGTCAATCACTTGAAAGGCCTCACATTACTGGAAACTAATGTGAAGACAAACAATACTAGATGTTCGACAGAGTTCAAAGAAGATTGATCCATTGTAACTGAAGCTGGTTGTGTTTACACTATGTACTGTATTTATAGTTTATAATCTTAGGCCTATAAGTCACACGCAAAGGAAAAATGACTTCAACAATCAATCCAAGGCCACACTGTAAACAAGAAATCCTGCATTGCTTCTCGCCTCCTACATCCTGATGGATAATTAACAGCAAGCTAGAAGCTAAGACACACACACACACACAATATTACTGTTGGAAAATAGGCTCTCATCTCAAGGCCTACTTCTCCCTGGGCCAAAACTCTAGTTTACACACACAGCAGGAGGCCAATTACTGGTCTCCTGAGAGGCAAGCGCCAAGCTGTGGCAGAACAGAGTATTGCAGTGCAGCAAGATCTAGTCCAGTAGTGCCTATACTGTAATTGTGTCGTGCCTTTATTTGTTATTTGCTTTATTAGTGGTTATTGTGACCCAACAGATTCTGAACTAATATTTCTAGACACATTTTACAAGTAGGCCTAAGCTGTGAGGGGACACCAATTGGTAACTAGGCTGAACTAGGCTTCAAATATAGCAGCAGATTTAACATCACAGAAGAGTAAACATATACTTTGAATATCAATCTTCTTCATTCAGACAGATACGAACTCAGTGGTACATGCAACAACCTCAGGTATTCTCCAATAACACCCACACTCCCTCCTGGTTGTCAGTGGTACATCCCGGTAATATAATGGCGCCAGAGGAGATGGCTGCCGTTTTACGGCCCCCTAACCAATTGTGCTATTATGTCTGTTTTTTCGCATTATTTGTAATTGATTCTGTACATAATTTTTCTGTCACCGTCTCTTATGACCAAAAAGAGCTTCTGGATATCAGGACAGCGATTACTCACCTCGTATTGGACGAATCAGACGCAAAGGATATTCTACAGACCCCGACAAGGCCCAAATCCCTGTCATTCACATGAGAAAGAGATATTGTGGATGTAGGTTGGGTGCCTTGTAAGGATCCGAAGGCGAGTGAGTACTCTGCCTCTACCATCAGTCCTATTAGCAAACGTACAAAAATTTGAAAACAAAATAGACTACCTACGATCACGGATATCCTACCAACGGAACATTAAAACTGTAATATCTTATGTTTCACCGAGTCGTGGCTGAACGACGACATGGATAACATACAGCTGGCGGGATAGAACGGCTGACAAGGGGTGGTGGTCTGTGTATATTTGTAAACAACAGCTGGTGCATGAAATCTAATACTAAGGAAGTCTCTAGGTTTTGCTCGCCTGAGGTAGAGTATCTCACAATAAGCTGTAGACCACACTATTTACCAAGAGAGTTTTCATCTATATTTTTCGTAGCTGTCTATTTACCACCTCAAACCGATGCTGGCACTAAGACAGCACTCAATGAACTGTATAGGGCCATAAGCAAACAGGAAAACGCTCATCCAGAGGTGGCGCTCCTAGTGGCCGGGGCCTTTAATGCAGGGAAACTTAAATCAGTTCTACCTCATTTCTACCAGCATGTTAAATGTGCAACCAGAGGAAAAAAACTCTAGACCACCTTTACTCCACACACAAAGACGCGTACAAAGCTCTCCCTCGCCCTCCATTTGGCAAATCTGACCATAATTCTATTCTCCTGATTCCTGCTTATAAGCAAAAACTAAAGCAGGAAGCACCAGTGACTCGGTTAATAAAAAAATGTGGTCAGATGACGCAAATGCTAAGCTACAGGACTGTTTTGCAAGCACAGACTGGAATATGTTCCGGGATTCTTCCGATGGCATTGAGGAGTACACCACATCAGTCACTGGCTTCATCAATAAGTGCATCGATGACGTCGTCCCCACAGTGACCGTACGTACCCCAACCAGAAGCCATGGATTACAGGCAACATCCGCACTGAGCTAAAACGTAGAGCTGCCGCTTTCAAGGAGTGGGACTCTAACCCGGACGCTTTAAGAAATCCTGCTATGCCCCCAGACGAACCATCAATCAGGCAAAGAGTCAATACAGGACTAAGATTTAATCGTACTACACTGGCTCCGACGCTCGTCGAATGTGGCAGGTCTTGCAAACTATTACAGACTACAAAGGGAAGCACTGGCACGAGCTGCCAGTGACACGAGCCTACCAGACGAGCTAAATCACTTTTATGCTCGCTTCGAGGCAAGCAACACTGAAGCATGCATGAGAGCATCAGCTGTGACAGATGACTGTGTGATCACGCTCTCCGTAGCCGATGTGAGTAAGACTTTTAAGCAGGTCAACATTCACAAGGCCGCAGGGCCAGACGGATTACCAGGACAAGTACTCCAAGCATGCGCTGACCAACCGATAAGTGTCTTCACTTACATTTTCAACATGTCCCTGACTGAGTCTGTAATACCAACATGTTTCAAGCAGACCACCATAGTCCCTGTGCCCAAGAACACTAAGATAACCTGCCTAAATGACTACCGACCCGTAGCACATGAAGTGCTTTGAAAGGCTGGTCATTGCTCACATCAACACCATTATCCCAGAAACCCTAGACCCACTCCAATTTGCATATCACCCCCAACAGATCCACAGATGACGCAATCTCTATTGCGCTCCACACTGCCCTTTCCCACCTGGACAAAAGGAACACCTACGTGAGAATTATATTAATTGATTACAGCTCAGCTTTTCAACACCATAGTGCCCTCAAAGCTCATCACTAAGCTAAGGACCCTGGGACTAAACACCTCCCTCTGCAACTGGATCCTGGACTTCCTGACGGGCCGCCCCCAGGTGGTAAGGGTAGGTAACAACACATCTGCCATGCTGATCCTCAACACGGGGGCCCCTCAGGGGTGTGTGATCAGTCCACTCCTGAACTCCCTGTTCACCCATGACTGCATGGCCAGGCACGACTCCAACACCATCATTAAGTTTGCTGACGACACAACAGTGGTAGGCCTGATTGCCGACAACGATGAGACAGCCTATAGGGAGGAGGTCAGAGGATTGTGGTCTACAAGGGGAAAAAAGAGGACAGAGTACGCCCCCATTCTCATCGACAGTGCTGTAGTGGAACAGGTTGAGAGCTTCAAGTTCCTTGGTGTCCACATCACCAACAAACTATCATGGTCCAAACACACCAAGACAGTCGTGAAGAGGGCACGACAAAGCCTATTCCCCCTCAGGAGACTGAAAAGATTTGGCATGGGTCCTCAGATCCTCAAAAAGTTCTACAGCTGCACCACGAGAGCATCCTGACTGGTTGCATCACTGCCTGGTATGGCAACTGCTCGGCCTCCGACCGCAAGGCACTACAGAGGGTAGTGCGTACGGCCCAGTACGTCACTGGGGCCAAGCTTCCTGCCATGCAGGACCTATATACCAGGTGGTGTCAGAGGAAGGCCCTAAAAATCATCAAATACTCCAGCCACCCTAGTCATGGACTGTTCTCTCTGCTACTGCATGGCAGGCGGTACCTGAGCGCCAAGTCTAAGTCAAAAAGGCTTCTTAACAGCTTCTACCCCCAAGCCATAAGACTCCTGAACAGCTAATCATGGCTACCCGGACTATTTGCATTGTCCCCCCACCCCACCCCCTCTTTTACACTGCTGCTACTCCCTGTTTATTATTTATATGTACATCATTTAGCAGACGCTCTTATCCATTACAAATGTATGCATAGTCACTTTAACTCTACCTACATGTACATATTACCTCAATTACCTTGACTAACCTGTGCCCCCACACATTGACTCTGTACCAGTACCCCCTGTATATAACCTCCCTACTGTTGTTTTATTTTAATGCTGCTCTTTAATTATTAATTATATTTTTTACTAATCTATTTCTTTACGTAACACTTATTTTTCTGAAAACTGCATTGTTGATTAAGGGCTTGTAAGTAAGCATTTCACTGTAAGGTCACCTGTTGTATTCGGCGCATGTGGCAAATACAATTTGATTTGATTTGATAATGACCTGGTCTGTCTGTCTGCCCCCCACCCTCCCCTGGCACACCCTGCTCCCCGTGTGCACCTAGCAGTGGCGGCAGGTAATTGCTCTGTGGCTTGGTCACGCGCCACACAGCGCTGGGACGACGCAGAGACAGGAGAGAAGACAACAGTCTCTAATGAGGCTGCCCACTGCATGCGTGTGTGTTGCGCTAACACGGTGAGGCTGCTGCTTTGTGGTATGGTGGTTCTGTAATCAGCTAAATGGCCTTGTCCTAAATGATCTGAACCCAGATCTCTCTACACCTTACACACACAGACAGAACTGAGTCACACGTCTCACTTTAGCAACGGAGTTGTGAGTCAACCGTGTTGTGAGTCAACCGTGTTGTGAGTCAACCGTGTTGTGAGTCAACCGTGTTGTGAGTCAACCGTGTTGTGTGTGCTAGCTGAGCGTGTGTGTGTGCCTGCCAGTGCGTGTGTTAAATGAGCATGCTTGCGTATGTGTGGTACTCACTGCTGCTGCTGCAGTGCTGCTTATCAACGGGCTCTCCCTGAGTGCTGCTCCCAGGGTTCTCCTCTCCAACCGGCTTCCTGGTGGTTACCACGGCAGCCATGGAGACAGGAGGCACATCCGGAGTCTGGAGGTCTGCAGACAACATACAAGATCAATAAAAAATAAAAATGTTTTCTATTGTCACATACACCAGATAGGCGCAGTGAAATGTGTTGTTTTACAAGGTCAGCCATAGCACGAACGGACACATGCGGCACACACACGGCACACACTTCTCCCGACTCCAGGGCAGAACCAGATCAGCCAAGATTAGGTTTTGCTGACGCAACCCAACACCAGGCAATCGAATAGTACAAATGGATACCTTTAGCATCTCTACTGGCACATTAAATATTCACTGCTGTATTCTCTTTCAGCCAGTTGACTTCTGCTGCTAAAATATTCATTTGCGGGGAGGCTTTGAGTGTGCATGCACATCGCAGTGAAACAGAAGAAATCAGCAGTGATGTGTGTGACCCTAGAAAACTCCTAGTCGTTGATGGGACTGTTTTTCTGAGAAAGACAGGAGACTAAGCCTTAGCAGTTTCAATAACAAGGTTGTAAAAAGCTTTTTGCACATGATCCTGTGCGTGTGTGTGCGTGCGCGCGTTTGCATGTGTGTGTGATTGCATGTGTGTGTGTGATTGCATGTGTGTGGGTGATTCTGTGTATAGAATCAAGCGGAATGTACGTGCATAAGTATGAACATACTGTACAACCAAGTACCTATTACTACCAATACTATACCTACATCCTCCTTGTGCATGTACACTAACAAGTGTGTTTGTGCATGATCATCTCTCTCTGTGACTATACAAGTTTACATATGAATAAAATCAGCATTGGATCCCATTAGAGACTAGCTAGGTATTCACCAATCACCCTGGAGCAGTGAACATACTGTACACTAGTGTAACATCACGAGTTAATGCATAGTACAGCACCTTAGGCTAAAGCAACACTCCCTGGCAATCCTACATGCTAGGAAAGGAAAGTGTGTGTGTTCCTCACCCCTCTTCCTGCGTGACTCCTTGATTTCCTCACACATGCGGTTGAACTCTGGGTCGAGCTCCGAGGCCAGCATGGCGTGCGCCGTGTCCTTCAGACTACACGCTCTGTGGCGGATGATCTTATCTGGGAGGGAGAGAACACACGCTGTCATTAATACACGCACATGCACTCAATTCTGTATTGGCATTGTAGATACATTATTCCTACAGATTCAATTACCTAGGCCTGAAGAATCATAATATGACAGATATTAATTCGGGCTTACAAGGTCTATGACCTGCCATCGTTCTCTCCCTACCTCTGCCTTTCACTAGCCTCTCACACCCCACCCTCTGCTGGCCACAACACAAACTGCTGGATGTGTCCCTGTCTGGCCTCCAACGCTGGGACAAGGGATAACTGTTCTCTCACTGTTTGGATGAAGCCAACATAGCTTCCTTTGGTGGTGAATGTTAGGAGACAAACCTCAGGCATACAGTCAATCTCATCCTCTCTTCTCACACAGACACACATATTGCATATCTAACACACACACACACACACACACACACACTTCCCTCTAACACATACAATATTTATCCTAAAAGGTGGTTGTCAGTGAGTTGTGTGTTGCACGAGCATGCATGTATGTGTGTAAACAGACATCCTCCTCATTACGCCACACAACCAACAGGTTCAGACAGAGGGCCAGAGAGGTCGCCATCTGACAGCTTCTAACCACTAATTGGAAGACTGTGTGTGTGTGTGTGTGTGTGTGTGTGTGTGGTACGGTACTGTACTGTCTGTCAGAGTATGGGGCGACAGGGTTCAGGGCGAGTGTTGAGTGGAGGTCTGTACCCTTATCGAAACCCGTGTCACCTCTGTCGAGAGCTGACAAGGACATTCCGCCGCCTACTCAGTGGTGTGTGTAAACAGTGTTTGTTTGCTGCGAGTTTGAAAATGTTTGGGTGTTTTCCTCTAGAGCGGGTTTGTTCGTGAATGCAGGGTTGACACTGTGTAGAGCGGATATATTTGTTTTTTTTTATATAATGAAGTGAGAGGAAACACAGGGGAACAAGACCTTCTTTCAAGACTGCAGAGTACAGCCTCAGCGTTTACTGCAAACAGGAGTGGAGGAGAAATGGAAGAGAGGAGTGGAGGAAAGGAGGGAGAAGAGATGAGAGGAAAAGGAAAGAAAGTAGAAGAGGAAGAGGGGGGAAGA
Organism: Coregonus clupeaformis; assembly: GCF_020615455.1. Lineage (NCBI taxonomy): Eukaryota > Metazoa > Chordata > Actinopteri > Salmoniformes > Salmonidae > Coregonus > Coregonus clupeaformis. The sequence goes on along the minus strand of NC_059227.1, from coordinate 22,640,973 downwards.
AGAAAGAGGACTATTTGGAAGACAAAGGAAGAGGACAGAAAACAAAATAGGCATGTTTCAAAAAGCCATCGAGTCGGTGAGCAAACTACAAAATGACCAAATGTAATTGGTGCTGGGCTAGTCTCTATTCCCAGGGACACTAGTTGGAGTCCAGTACTGGGCTTCATTATTAAAGTCCTTAATTTTAAAAAATATATATTTAGTGCATCATTTGCGGCCACTGCATTCAAATAAATGACCCGGGCTCTCCGCCAGCCTGCAAACCCACAGAAATGATTTATTCATCGGTGTGTGTGAGCTCATGCGTATAAAGCTGCATTTAAGTTCTATCAACATATCGACTGTTGTACTCGGGCTGCTAAAATCCTCGACCATTGCTATTCAAATTTCCGGGATGGTTATAAGGCCCTCCCCCTCCCTCCTTTTGGCAAATCTGACCACGACTCAATTTTGCTCCTCCCTTCCTATAGGCAGAAACTCAAACAGGAAGTACCCGTGATAAGGACTATTCAACGCTGGTCTGACCAATCGGAATCCACGCTTCAAGATTGTTTTGATCACGCGGACTGGGATATGTTCTGGGTAGCTTGCGAAAATAATTTTGACGAATACACTGAAACGGTGACTGAGTTTATCAGGAAGTGTATAGGAGATGTTGTGCCAACTGTGACTATTAAAACCTACCCAAACCAGAAACCGTGGATAGATGGCAGCATTCGTGCAAAACCGAAAGCGCGAACCACTGCATTTAAATCAGGGCAAGGTGACTGGGAACATGACAGAATACAAACAGTGTAGCTACTCACTCCGCAAGGCAATTAAACTGTATAGAAACAAAGTGGAGTCGCAATTCAACGGCTCAGACACGAGACATATGTGGCAGGGTCTACAGACAATCACAGACTAAAAAAGGAATACCAGCCACGTCGACGACACAGACGTCTTGCTTCCGGACAAGCTAAACACCTTCTTCGCCCACATTTAATTATGTTAACCCCCGCAAGGCTGCCGGCCCAGACGGCATCCCTAGCCGTGTCCTCAGAGCATGCGCAGACCAGCTGGCTGGTGTGTTTACGGACATATTCAATCTCTCCCTTTCCCAGTCTGCTGTCCCCACATGCTTCAAGATGGCCACCATTGTTCCTGTACCCAAGAAAGCAAAGGTAACTGAACTAAATAACTATCGCCCCGTAGCACTCACCTCTGTCATCATGAAGTGCTTTGAGAGACTAGTTAAGGATCATATCACCTCTACCTTACCTGTCACCCTGGATCCACTTCAATTTGCTTACCGCCCCAATAGAGCCACAGACGATGCAATCGCCATCACACTGCACACTGACCTATCCCATCTGGACAAGAGGAATAGCTATGTAAGAATGCTGTTCATTGACTATAGCTCAGCATTCAACACCAGAGTACCCTCCAAGCTCATCATTAAGCTCGAGGCCCTGTGTCTTAACCCCGCCCTGTGCAACTGGGTCCTGGACATCCTGACGGGCCACCCCCAGGTGGTGAAGGTAGGAAATCTCCACTTCGCTGATCCTCAACACTGGGGCCCCACAGGGGTGTGTGCTCAGCCCCCTCATGTACTCCCTGTTCACCCATGACTGCGTGGCCAAGCACGCCTCCAACTCAATCATCAAGTTTGCAGACGACACAACAGTAGTAGGCTTGATTACCAACAATGACGAGACCGCCTACAGGGAGGAGGTGAGGGCTCTGGGAGTGTGGTGCCAGGAAAATAACCTCTCACTCAACATCAACAAATCAAAGGAGAAGACCGTGGACTTCAGGAAACAGCAGAGGGTGCACCCCCCTATCCACATTGACGGGACCGCAGTGGAGGAGGAAAGCTTCAAGTTCCTTGGCGTACACATCACTGACAAACTGAAATGGTCCACCCACGCAGACAGTGTGGTGAAGGCGGCGCAACATAGCCTCTTCAACCTCAGGAGGCTGAATAAATTTGGCTTGGCACCTAAAACCCTCCCAAACTTTTACAGATGCACAATTGAGAGCATACTGTCGGGCTGTATCAACGCCCGGTACGGCAACTGCACCGCCCGCAACCGCAGGGCTCTCCAGAGGGTGGTGCGGTCTGCCGAACACATTACCGGGAGCAAACTACCCGCCCTCCAGGACACCTACAGCACCCGATGTCACAGGAAGGCCAAAAATATCATCAAGGACATCTACCACCCGAGCCACTGCCTGTTCACCCCGCTATCATCCAGAAGGCGAGGTCAGTACAGGTGCATCAAAGCTGTGACCGAGAGAATGAAAAACAGCTTCTATCTCAAGGCCATCAGACTGTTAAATAGCTTAAATATTCTTAATTCCATTCCTTACTTAGATATATGTGTATTGGGTATATGTTGTGAAATTGCTAGATATTACTTGTTAGATATTACTGCACTGTCGGAGCTAGAAGCACAAGCATTTCTCTACACCCACAATAACATCTGCTAAACATGTGTATGTGACAAATACAATTAGATTTGATTTAAATCAAATCAAATGTTATTCGTCACATGCTTCATAAACAGTTGTAGACTAACAGTGAAATGCTTACGTACAGGCCCTTCCCAACAATGCAGAAAGAAAGAAAATAGAGAAATAATAGAAAAGTAAAACACAGAATAATGTTGTTAAATAATATATACACGAGTAACAATAACTTGGCTATATACATGGAGTACCGGTACAGAGTCCATGTGCAGGGGTACGAGGTAATTGAGGTAGATAAGTACATATAGAATTAGGAATAAAGTGATCGATAATAAACAGTAGCAGGAGGGTATATGATGAGACAAAAAAAGTGAGTGAAAAAAAAGGGTCAATGCAGATAGTCCAGGTAGCTATTTGCTTAACTATTTAACTGAGCAACAAGCAGTGAGAAAGAAACATCCTTTAGTTTAGTTGGCCCACATATTTACAGTATCCCAGGGAGATAGAGACAAAGAGGCTCCCTGAGAAATACAACGTCCATTTTAATTGAATGGTTGTCGGGTCGCTAGGCTTCCATCTATATGGCTTTCAATTAACGCCACAGCATACAGAGGGAACTTGAGTTCTTTTTCCCGCTACATTAATTCCCATGGCTTATGAATGATTCATAAGCCTGAATCCAAACATACAACCTTCACTTTAATGTAAACACCAACACAGCCTGCGTGTTTAAATAATGCATGTTATTCTAATCGATTTGATAACACTTTTTCGCAAGTAACAACCCCTGCTATATTCATACCACCAAATTCTGTTGTTGCAGAACAAGCTCTATTTTGGTTGTCCTCTGGTACATTCCAATGCCTTGATTCCATCTGAAACACATAGCTAAATTTTTGAATACTGTAACAACTTTACCTCTCAGGTTGGTCAAACGAATTGTGGTATTGAGTAGAAAGACATGACTTTACAATTAAAATTACAGAAGATTTTTGAATTCAGTGTGTTGTTTTGGATATCGTCTAGGCCTAGATGATCAGGACTAAGGCTGTGGCGGTCACGAAATTTAGTCAGCCAGTGATTGTCAAGCAAATAACTGTCGGTCTCACGGTAATTGACTGTTAATTAACATAAACACATTTAGCATCTCCTGGCTTCCACACATAGCCTACAAGCCACTGATGCAGACCTTTGGAACATCTACATTTTAAAAAGTCTAAAAAATAATATAGCCTTCACCTTCACAATAAATCCATTCTTTATTTTAGACAGGTCTAAAGAAGCATGATATGAAGAAAACGTAGTCTATTTCAGAAGTACAGAATAGCATACTCTGAGTTGTCCATATGTTAGGTCCTGATCTGGCTATGCCAAATGGCTGTGGGCTACACAAATTCATTTAGCAGACAAGATTTGCTTAGAAGAATGAAGAATACAATTGAACAAAGCTGAATAAAATACGATTTGAGGGAGTGCACACATGCGGCTATTCTGTGTTGAGTGGTAAACAAATAAATATGTATTCCTATATGCTTAATTTAGAGTTATTAATGTAACTTTAGTTGTTCTACAAATGTTGTGCTATATGTTTTCATTTTTAATATATTATAATGCAACTAATGATGATTTGAGAAAAGTCGCTTGAAATGCATGAGCGCTGCTTAGTTTTTTTGCACAGGCTGTACACACTACATCAGTCACTCATTCACAATTTGACAAGCACTTGATAATGCCTAGAATTTCACGGCGGCAACCCCATAATGCACCCTAAAAAATATCCATGCCTTTTCTGGCCTGTGACCGTTGTGCCATTCTCCCTGAGTGCTGCGCGCTCAATCACGTGATCGGGTTTTCTCACAGGCTACAAGTGAAGACAGACACATCGGGAAGGCAACTGTGCGCATCCTTATCCAATTCCGAGGTGCATATTGAAGATATTGGAAGAACTGTCCACATTTACTTTTCGTCAGCCAACAAGATGAGTAGGTCTAACGAACAGCAAATGCACTAGCCTATGTCAATCTACTATCCCCCATAGTACCAAGGTTGACATATTCTATTCTGTGCGAGAAATAAATATTCCAAACATAGTCTGGGACAGTTGTGGGATGTGATAGATCCCAAATTAATACAACCACTAGAATTTATTTTATTACGCAATGTTGCTGACGTAACAGATCAGAACGTTTAGCTTAAAATGTTGATAAATTATTAGGCTACTTAACATTATAAGCACAGAAATGCGCACATGGTAGTAAGCTATAAGCGCAAATGTTCCATTAGCGGAAAACACCATTATCAAAAGTGACCGCAAATGCAATTATGCATGTAATGCTTTTATTATAAAGGTGCATTTCTGTGGTGGAAATTATCTTCCACAAACTTGAAACTCACGTGCTGCTTATGTATGCCAGTTAGGCTCTACACCCCTTGCAAAGCGGATGAATGTGCTTAATCTTAAGAAGTTATTTGGCCACTTTAGTTGTGATATAAACCTTAGTAAAACCTATAGGCCTATGGGCTAGGCTACATGAGGTGTGTGAAATTGATTCGAAAGTCGCAAAAAAAAAGGCTTTGTTTCTTGAACGGCCATGGCAATCTGGGACGCCGTTCTCCGGACACCGCGGGTCTGTAACTTATGCTGTAACCTTGTGATATTAATAAAAGCCTCTAATCATTGTGCAGCATAAGCGGACTCTTTGTTGACAGCAATAATTGCCACCATTCACCCGATACGACACTAGCTAGCTAACTCACCTCCTGGATTAGCTGGTGAGTAGCTATTAGCAACAGTAGCAACTAAAAACAATATCCTTTTAGCCAGCTACATTCGTTCGCAGCGACGCCGTTTTTCAAACAAAGTCAACACAGCAGCCATTGCTAGCTAGCCAACACTACCAACTGGCTGTACTGTGGTAGCTAAATACAATATCTTTGTGCTAGCTACCCAACGTTTAATCATTGCTGCGTTATGAAAGGTAAGCTTGGCTTCTTATATGGTGTTGAGTTAAGCTTAAACCATGTATTTAGATTGTAGGTAGGTATTGTAGTTTGGTATTATAGGTAGCTTACTCAGGTAGTTATTGAAGGTTATTGTAGGTAATTATTGTAGGTAAGTATTGTATTCGGCAGACCCCGGCGAAGCACGAGGCTAGCTTACCCACTACTTGGACCAACAAACTAGCAGCTAGCTAGCTAGCGGGTAGCTACTGGTAACTTTTTGCAACTGTGGTTAATTGTTTCCAATGTTATTTCATGCTTAAGAGTACCTGTGATTGAGCCAGCTAGCTGCTACCATTCAGCTGTTTTTCTAACCTCATCCGAGGCATTAACGTTAGGTGGTTGGTAGCTGCTGTACTTAATTACAGCTACTGATAACAGTCTGCTGTAGTTTACAACAATTCTAATTTCTAAAGTGGAAGTTGGGAGAGTTTTACTCGGGTGGTTCAGTGAAACAATTATAGTTTCTGAGGTGGAAGTTGGGAGAGTTATATATATTTTTATTTTATTTTTTTGGTGAGGGAGGCCTGCTCTCTCCCTTCCCAGATGTTTAGTTCATTTCATTCCGATCTCCTCTGCATTATTGTAGCCATCTGCTGCAGCCTGTCAACTATGCCTCTGCCTATCCCTGTTCTCTCCTCTCCGCACAGGCCATACAAACGCCTCACACCGCGTGGCTGCTGCCTCTCTAACCTGGTGGTCCCTGCACGCACCACACACCTGGAGTTCCAGGTCTCAGGCAGCCTCGAACTGCCGTTCTGCCGCCAACAAGGCTGACTTCATCCCAGCCTATGCTACCCTCCAGTCCCTCGACTTCCTGGCGCTGACGGAAACATGGATTACCACTGAAAACACTGCTACTCCTACTGCTCTCTCCTCGTCTGACCATGTGTTCTCGCATACCCGAGAGCATCTGGTCAGAGGGGTGGTGGCACAGGAATCCTCATCTCTCCCAAGTGGTCATTCTCAATTTTTCCCCTAACCCATCTGTCTATCTCCTCATTTGAATTCCACGCTGTCACAGTCACTAGCCCATTTAAGCTTAATATCCTTGTCATCTATCGCCCTCCAGGTTCCCTTGGAGAGTTCATCAATGAGCTTGACGCCTTGATAAGTTCCTTTCCTGAGGATGGCTCACCCTTCACAGTTTTGGGGGATTTCAACCTCCCCACGTCTACATTTGACTCATTTCTCTCTGCCTCCTTCTTTCCACTCCTCTCCTCTTTTGACCTCACCCTCTCACCACCCCCCACTCACAAGGCAGGCAATACGCTTGACTTCATCTTTACTAGATGTTGCTCTTCTACTAATCTCACTGCAACTCCCCTCCATGTCTCCGACCACTACTTTGTATCCTTTTCTCTCTCGCTCTCCTCCAACACTACTCACTCTGCCCCTACACAGATGGTAACGCGCCGCCGCAACCTTCGCTCTCTCTCCCCCTACTCTCTCCTCTTCCATCCTATCATCTCTTCCCTCTGCTCAATCCTTCTCCCTCCAATCTCCTGATTCTGCCTCCTCAACCCTCCTCTCCTCCCCTTTCTGCATCCTTTGACTCCCTGTGTCCCCCTATCCTCCCGGCCGGCTCGGTCCTCCCCTCCAGCTCCGTGGCTTGATGACTCATTGCGAGCTCACAGAACAGAGCTCCGGGCAGCTGAGCGGAAATGGAAGAAAACTAAACTCCCTGCCGACCTGGCATCTTTTCACTCCCTCCTCTCTACATTTTCTTCATCTGTTTCTGCTGCTAAGGCCACTCTCTACCACTCTAAATTCCAAGCATCTGCCTCTAACCCTAGGAAGCTCTTTGCCACATTCTCCTCACTGCTGAACCCTCCCCCCCCCCTCCCCTCCTCCCTCTCTGTGGATGACTTCGTCAACCACTTTGAAAAGAAGGTTGACGACATCCGATCCTCGTTTGTTAAGTCTAATGACACTGTTGTTAAGTCTAATGCTCACACTGCCCTACCCTATGCTTTGACTTCTTTCTCCCCTCTCTCTCCAGATAAAATCTTGCGACTAGTGACTGCAGGCCGCCCAACAACCTGCCCGCTTGACCCCATCCCCTCCTCTCTTCTCCAGACCATCTCCGGTGACCTTCTCCCCTACCTCACCTCGCTCATCAACTCATCCTTGACCGCTGGCCATGTCCCTTCCGTCTTCAAGAGAGCGAGAGTTGCACCCCTTCTCAAAAAACCAACACTCGATCCCACTGATGTCAACAACTACAGACCAGTATCCCTTCTTTCTTTCCTTTCCAAAACTATTGAGCGTGCCGTCTTTAGCCAACTCTCTTGCTATCTCTCTCAGAATGACCTTCTTGATCCAAACCAGTCAGGTTTCAGAACTGGTCATTCAACTGAGACTGCTCTTCTCTGTGTCACGGAGGCTCTCCGCACTGCTAAAGCTAACTCTCTCTCCTCTGCTCTTGTCCTTCTAGACCTGTCTGCTGCCTTTGATACAGTGAACCATCAGATCCTCCTCTCCACCCTCTCCGAGCTGGGCATCTCCGGCGCGGCTCACTCCCTGGATTGCGTCCTACCTGACCGGTCGCTCCTACCAAGTGGCGTGGCGAGAAGCTGTCTCCGCACCACGTGCTCTCACCACTGGTGTCCCCCAGGGCTCAGTTCTAGGCCCTCTCCTTTTCTCCCTATACACCAAGTCACTTGGCTCTGTCATATCCTCACATGGCCTCTCCTATCATTGCTACGCTGACGATACACAACTAATCTTCTCCCTTTCCCCCCTTCTGATAACCAGGTGGCGAATCGCATCTCTGCATGTCTGGCCGACATATCAGCATGGATGACGGATCACCACCTCAAGCTGAACCCTGGCAAGACGGAGCTGCTCTTCCTCCCGGGAAGGACTGCCCGTTCCATGATCTCGCCATCACGGTTGACAACTCCGTTGTGTCCTCCTCCCAGAACGCCGAAGAGCCTTGGCGTGACCCTGGACAACACCCTGTCGTTCTCCGCTAACATCAAGGCGGTGACCCGATCCTGCAGGTTCATGCTCTACAACATTCGGAGAGTACGACCCTGCCTTACACAGGAAGCGGCACAGGTCCTAATCCAGGCACTTGTCATCTCCCCGTCTGGATTACTGCAACTCGCTGTTGGCTGGGCTCCCTGCCTGTGCCATTAAACCCCTACAACTCATCCAGAATGCCGCAGCCCGTCTGGTGTTCAACCTTCCCAAGTTCTCTCACGTCACCCCCCTCCTCCGCACACTCCACTGGCTTCCAGTTGAAGCTCGCATCCGTTACAAGACCATGGTGCTTGCCTATGGAGCAGTGAGGGGAACGGCAACTCCGTACCTTCAGGCTCTGATCAGTCCCTACACCCAAACGAGGGCATTGCGTTCATCCACCTCTGGCCTGCTGGCTTCCCTTCCTCTGCGGAAGCATAGTTCCCGCTCAGCCCAGTCAAAACTGTTCGCTGCTCTGGCACCCCAATGGTGGAACAAGCTCCCTCACGACGCCAGGACAGCGGGAGTCACTCACCACCTTCCGGAGACATTTGAAACCCCACCTCTTTAAGAACACCTGGGATAGGATAAAGTAATCCTTCTACCCCACCCCAAAAAAAAAAAAAAAAAAAAGTATAATTGTAAAGTGGTTATCCCACTGGCTATAGGGTGAATGCACCAATTTGTAGTCGCTCTGGTTAAGAGCGTCTGCTAAATGACGTAAATGTGCCCTTGAGCAAGGCACTTAACCCTAATTGCTCCTGTAAGTCGCTCTGGATAAGAGCGTCTGCTAAATGACTAAAATGTAATGTAAATGTTATGCTGGGCATCATTCACAACTGATAATATATAATTCACAAGTGATAGGCTAATATTGTCACCCAGATTATTCTTGATTTAATCTTGTCTTTACATATACTAAATCATATATTTGTGAAATTTGTTTTGATTTAGAATGGACGATTATCATGCACCTGTATCAAAACAGGGGCAACGGGAAAAAATACATGTCATCTATGCACTTAAATAGCGAATGGAGGACGCCTTTCCCCGTGGTTTATTTTCATGCCAGCCAGGTAGGCTATACTCCTGCTGTAAATATAAGCAATATGCTTAACATTAAGGAAATTGGAAAAATAAATATATTAGGCCTAGCCTATAGAAAGCTGATCCTCCTCTTTTTAAAAAGAGGCCATCACTCTATTTTCTTGCGCAATTGCATAACCTATTGAAATGTTGTGCAATATGAGCTCATGGGCTCTAAAAATGTATGCACACATGACTGTAAGTCGCTTTGGATAAAAGCGTCTGCTAAATGGCATATTATTATTAAGTGTTTGATTAGATTTTCGAAAACATTTGCATTGATGTCAGAGTGATTAGAGGGACAATAGAGTGCTGAGTACCAGGCAGTTAGCAAGTTTGGTAGGCTACTAACGACCATCAGCAGCATCAAACCTAATTTCTATCAGCATGTTATATGTGCAACCAGAGGGGGAAAAAAACTATAGACCACCTTTACTCCACACACAGAGACGCGTACAAAGCTCTCCCTCGCCCTCCATTTGGCAAATCTGACCATAATTCTATCCTCCCGATTCCTGCTTACAAGCAAAAACTAAAAGCAGGAAGTACCATTGACTCGCTCAATACGGAAGCGGTCAGATGACGCAGATGCTAAGCTACAGAACTGTTTTGCAAGCGCAGACTGGAATATGTTCCGGGATTCTTTCGATGGCATTGAGAAGTACACCACATAAATCACTGGCTTCATCAATAAGTGCATTGATGTTGTAGCTCAGTTGATTGAGCATGGCGTTTGCAACGCCAGGGTTGTGGGTTCAATTCCCACGGGGGGCCAGTATGAAAAATACAAAATAATGTAAGTCGCTCTGGATAACAGCGTCTGCTAAATGACTAAAATGTAATGTAAAATGTCCCCACAGTGACCGTACGTACATACCCCAACCAGAAGCCATGGATTACAGGCAACATACGCACTGACCTAAAGGGTAGAGCTGCCGCTTTCAAGGAGCGGGACTCTAACCTGGACGCTTATAAGAAATCCCACTATGCCCTCCGATGAACAGGCAAAGAGTCAATACAGGACTAAGATTGAATCGTACTACACCGGCTCCGATGCTCGTCGGATGTGGCAGGGCTTGCAAACTATTACAGATTACAAAAGGGAAGCACAGCTGCGAGCTGCCCAGTGACATGAGCCTACCAGACGAGCTAAATTACTTCTATGCTCGCTTTGAGGCAAGCAACACTGAAGCATGCATGAGAGCATCAGCTGTTCCGGACGACTGTGTGATCACGCTCTCCGTAGCCGATTTGAGTAAGACCTTTAAACAGGTCAACAGTCACAAGGCCGCAGATTACCAGAACGTGTACTCCGAGCATGCGCTGACCAACTGGCAAGTGTCTTCACTGATTTTTTCAACCAGTCCCTGACTGAGTCTGTAATACCAACATGTTTCAAGCAGACCACCATAGTCCCTGTGCCCAAGAGCACTAAGATAACCTGCCTAAATGACTACCGACCCGTAGAACTCATGTCTGTAGCCATGAAGTGCTTTGAAAGGCTGGTCATGGCTCACAACACCATTATCCCAGAAACCCTAGACCCACTCCAATTTGCATATCGCCCCATCAGATCCACAGATGACGCAATCTCTATTGCACTCCACACTGCCCTTTCCCACCTGGACAAAAGGAACACCTACGTGAGAATGATATTAATTGATTACAGCTCAGCGTTCAACACCATAGTGCCCTCAAAGCTCATCACTAAGCTAAGGACCCTGGGACTAAACACCTCCCACAGCAACTGGATCCTGGACTTCCTGACGGGCCGCCACCAGGTGGTAAGGGTAGGTAACAACACAGGGGCCCCTCAGGGGTGCGTGCTCAGTCCCCTCCTGTACTCCCTGTTCACCCATGACTGCATGGCCAGGCACGACTCCAACACCATCATTAAGTTTGCCGACGACACAACAGTGGTAGGCCTGATCACCGACAACGATGAGACAGCCTATAGGGAGGAGGACAGAGACCTGGCCGTGTGGTGCCAGGATAACAACCTCTCCCTCAACGTGATCAAGACAAAGGAGATGATTGTGGACTACCGGAAATAAAAGAGGACTGAGCACGCCCCCATTCTCATCAACAGGGCTGTAGTGGAACAGGTTGAGAGCTTCAAGTTCCTTGGTGTCCACATCACCAACAAACTATTATGGTCCAAACACACCAAGACAGTCGTGAAGAGGGCACGACAAAGCCTATTCCCCCTCAGGAGACAAAAGATTTGGCATGGGTCCTCAGATCCTCAAAAGGTTTAACAGCTGCAACCCCCCACCCCCACCACTTATTTTTACGCTGCTGCTACTCTGTTTATTATCTATGCATAGTCACTTTACCTCTACCTACATGTACATATTACCTCGACTAACCTGTGCCCCCGCACATTGACTCTGTACCGGTACCCCCTGTATATAGCCTCACTACTGTTATTTTATTGTTGCTTTTTAATTAATTTGTTATTTTTCTATTTTTTACTTCAGTTTATTTGAGTAAATACTTTAACTTATTTTTTTTTTAAACTGCATTGTTGGTTAAGGGCTTGTAAGTAAGCATTTCACTGTTGTATTCGGCGCATGTGACAAATACCATTTTATTTTATTTGATCACGGTCACGTGGAATTTGACTGCCTTCATGACTCGTGACCGCCGGTGTGGCGGTAATATGGTCACCGTAACTGCCCTAATCAGGACTAAGTAAGATAACCTTTTTTAACTTAAAACCTGTCTTCTCTTGAGATTAAAGTCAAATTTACAGTTTTATTGCAAGATATGAATTGCCACAATGTTTGTTAGTTTATTGTGGCAAAAACATAAGAAAAAATATTATGTTCTGTCAAGTAAACATGGATTGATTCCCTGTTGAGAAACAATATAGAATTGCAAGAAAAGGGTTTTAAAAATGCAAAAATGTTCAGGGGGAGTAACCCCCGCCAGATTGTGTACAGCCACTTTTATACAAAGTCAGGCGCCCGTGAATAGACCTACGGGTACGATTGAAGAATGAAGCAAGTGTTAAACATGGGCTTTGCTACACAGAAAGCAGCAGCTGACTACTCCATTTTTTACACTTTAATCAAATCAGTAGGCCTATATCGATACCTTTAATAATACCATATAAAATCAGCAAAAAAAGAAACTTCACAGATCTTCATTGTAAAGGGTTTAAACACTGTTTCCCATGCTTGTTCAATTAACAATAAACAATTAATGAACATGCACCTGTGGAACGGTTGTTAAGACACTAACAGCTTACAGACGGTAGGCAATTAAGGTCACAGTTATGAAAACTTAGGACACTAAAGAGGCCTTTCTACTGACTCTGAAAAACACCAAAAGAAAGATGCCCAGGGTCCCTGCTCATCTGCGTGAACGTGCCTTAGGCATGCTGCAAGGAGGCATGAGGACTGCAGATGTGGCCAGGGCAATAAATTGCAATGTCCGTACTGTGAGACGCCTAAGACAGCTCTACGGGGATACAGGATGGACAGCTGATCGTCCTCGCAGTGGCAGACCACGTGTAACAACACCTGCACAGGATCGGTACATCTGAACATCATGACATACCAGCCATACTGCTCGTTCTGTGCGTGATTTCCTGCAAGACAGGAATGTCAGTGTTCTGCCATGGCCAGCGAAGAGCCCGGATCTCAATCCCATTGAGCACGTCTTGGACCTGTTGGATAGGAGGGTGAGGGCTAGGGCCATTCCCTACTGTTCAGTTTATGTCTCAGTTGTTGAATCTTGTTATGTTGATGCAAATATTTATACATGTTAAGTTTGCTGAAAATAAACGCAGTTGACAGTGAGAGGACGTTTCCTTTTTTGCTGAGTTTATCATTTGCTTTTATAACCTGCAATCGGTTTTATTTATTCATATTTTGGACCAGAATGAGGTGCGCTCTCCACTGCCTATTGTTCCTGCAATGAGGATTCAACATCTTCATAGAATTATTTCATAATTTATCAGCAGATAATCACCAAAAATCAGTAGTCTACCAGTATGCAAAATAGGGAGCCAAATGAACGGCTCAATCACCGATGCGATTCGGTTCCTGACACCTAAAGGATCCGCTCAAAAAGAGCCGTTAGTTCGCAAAAAACTCATCACTAAGCTACACTGACGAGTCACTTTAGCGGTCACTAGCAAGTCTTGACATGGGCTTCGAATCCTAGAGAAATAGAAACAAGATCTTTGGTTTACTTGTCCAGGTGATATATCATGGACATACTGTATAACTACACTGCATGATTTATGAATAGCAAAGGGATTTAGGAGATTGACTTCGACACATTTACATTTTAGTCATTTAGCAGACGCTCTTATCCAGAACGACTTACAGTTAGTGAATATATCTTTTTTTTTTTTATACTGGCCCCCCGTGGGAATCGAACCCACAACCCTGGCGTTGCAAACGCCATGCTCTATCAACTGAGCTACATCCCTGCCGGCCATTCCCTCCCCTACCCTGGACGACGCTGGGCCAATTGTGCGCCGCCCATGAGTCTCCCGGTCGCGGCCGGCTGCGACAGAGCCTGGATTCGAACCAGGATCTCTAGTGGCACAGTTAGCACTGCGATGCAGTGCCTTAGACCACTGCACCACTCAGGAGTACACCTTTTATAAACTAGTCAACACTTGCTGTTCGGCCGTCAATCAAAGCACAGTAAATAGCCTATGTGCCCGACTCCGTGGCTGGCTATATGAAAGTTGAAACATGAAAAAAGAGAGAAAAAAAGTTATACAAAACAACAATTAAGTGGATTTCAACTCATCGTTACCACTTAACATTACATGGGACGTGTAAATTCAAACACAGGAGAGTGAAGCATCATCCTCCCCTCCTTCGTGAAAATAAATTTGACTGCAGCCAACCACAGCGCACAAAAATAACAGTGACTTAGAGGTGGGACAGACAGCAGACTGACAAACCAGCAGCGTTTCCCTGTCATCGCTTGCTTTGTGACTGACAGGCGCCTGTCCCATCAATAGATCACTAGAAGATGAATATGTAGCTCAGCTGGTAGAGCACGGCGCTTGTAACGCCAAGGTAGTGGGTTCGATCCCCGGGACCACCCATACACAAAAATGTATGCACGCATGACTGTAAGTCGCTTTGGACAAAAGCGTCTGCTAAATGGCATATTATATTATATTAATATAGTTCATTCTAGCGGGAGAAGGCTATACAGACTTGTCTGAATTGAAACTTAAGTGAAAAAAAGTCTGATGTGAAGTTGAAAATGTAGCTGGATAACAAATGAGTCTTATCGGTTGTTTAGCTGACGGTCGGCGCTTAGGGAAAACACTGGGGATTGTGTGAGTATGTCTGTGTGGCTCCTGCTGTGAGGGTATTCTCAGGGTGTAAGGGTAGTAATGTAGTATAGTGCTAGTAATGTAGTGTGTGAAGTGCTTTTTGCTTTTATCTGGCTACACTGGTGCTTTGAGGGGTTTCTGTCTCACTGTATATTTTATTTGAATTTTAAGTTGATAGAAGAAAGAAAACCAATTCCAAGTTCTGTGTAGTGTCACTGCCTTGGAGCACTTTCATAAATCATAATGAATAAGACTCGAATAACTGTTAGATCTAATTGGTTTTATCACACAGTCAAATGTATCAGATGCATAGCTGAGCAGACAGACACCTGGGATGCCAATACTCCTGTGTCATCATATATGGGTAAAGTGTATGCAACTGTAAAGAAATAGAAGACACCATACTGATAATGGCTGGAGTGTGACTGTGACTAAAAACAAGGTTTTAAACAAGACAGAGCTAGCCTTCACTTGATAAGCCTTGCATGCCACTGCGTTGCATAGCTAATGTAGTCTGAGAAACTAAGACTGAATGACAACACATTTTGCTGCCTTAATTTTATCCAAAAAAAAGGAAATAAATTGGATTTGTTTCCTACCAATCTACTCCACATTTTCAAAGTGTAAGACATTTTTAGAAAATTGTCCAAATTAATCAAATGAAATGAAAATTAAATATGTATTGATTGCGTATGTGTCTTCACACCCCAGCGTTAATACTTGGTGGAAGCACCTTTGGCAGCCATTACAGCTGTGAATAATTTTTTATAAGATTGTACCAACCTTGCACAACTCTTAGGGCAACATGCAGGTAAGTGCCAAAATAAAGGAAACACCAACATAAAGTGTCTTAATAGGGTGTTGGGCCACCACGAGCCAGAACAGCTTCAATGCACCTTGGCATAGATTCTACAAGTATTGTATCTGGAACTCTATTGGAGGGATGCGACACCATTCGATCACGAGAAATTCCATAATTTAGTGTTTTGTTGACGGTGGTGGAAAACGCTGTCTCAGGCGCTGCTCCAGAATCTCCCATAAGTGTTCAATTGGGTTGAGATCTGGTTACAGACTGCCCTGGCATATGGTTTACATCGTTTTCATGCTCTTCCAACCATTCAGTGACCACTCATGTCCTGTGGATGGGGGCATTGTCATCCTATGGGGGCATAGCCATGGTAGCCAAAATAATGGCCTGCCCAGGATTTTTATACATGACTGTAAGCATGATGGGATGTTCATTGCTTAATTAAGTCAGGAACCACACCTGTGTGGAAGAACCTGCATTCAATATACTATTCAGTATCCCTCATTTACTCAAGTGTTACCAATATTTTGGCAGTTACCTGTATATCTTAAGGTTACTTGCGTAAACCCTGGTTCTATGATAATATGAGTGAGATGTCTCACAATGGGATTCCCTCAGCGGATCACTGCCAGCTCGAAGAACCAATCACACGTCTATTGGAGACAGGTCGAGTGGTGAAAATGGTGACCCCTCTCCACCTAAGGCGCCACTCGCCCGCCCACTGGTCAGTCTCAAGCATGCCTCTCTTCCTTTAAAATACTATCGATGTCTCACAATGGGATATGGCCAACTCCCGTATCGCAGAAATGCTCTGCGAAGTCAGGGTAGTCCCAAATGAGTCACCCCTCAGAGGCCCCGACATTGAGGACAGTATGCACCAATGAAGGTGCAGTGAAATCCAGTCAGTAAAACCTCAAATGTATAAGGGGTAGCCCTTATCCCATTGTACAGAGATGCCTTTGAACAGTGCCCAAGAGGTAGCCATACCTCTGGTGGAATGAGTTGTCAGGCCCGCCAGGGGCTGTAAACCCTTGCTATTATAAGCCAATATACAGTTGAAGTCGGAAGTTTACATACACCTTAGCCAAATACATTTAAACTCAGTTTTTCACAATTCCTGACATTTAATCCTAGTAAAAATTCCCTGTCTTAGGTCAGTTAGGATCACCACTTTATTTTAAGAATGTGAAATGTCAGAATAATAGTAGAGAGAATTATTTATTTCAGCTTTTATTTCTTTCATCACATTCCCAGTGGGTAAGAAGTTTACATACACTCAATTAGTATTTGGCAGCATTGCCTTTAAATTGTTTAACTTGGGTCAAACGTTTCGGGTAGCCTTCCACAAGCTTCCCACAATAAGTTGGGTGAATTTTGGCCCATTCCTCCTGACAGATCTGTTTACCTGAGTCAGGTTTGTAGGCCTCCTTGCTTGCACACGCTTTTTCAGTTCTGCACACAACATTTCTATAGGATTGAGGTCAGGGCTTTGTGATGGCCACTCCGATACCTTGACTTTGTTGTCCTTAAGCCATTTTGCCACAACTTTGGAAGTATGCTTGGGGTCATTGACCATTTGGAAGACCCATTTGTGACCAAGCTTTAACTTCCTGACTGATGTCTTGAGATATTGCTTCAATATATCCACATAATTTCCCTTCCTCATGATGCCATCTATTTTGTGAAGTGCACAAGTCCCTTCTGCAGCAAAGCACCCTCACAGCATGATGCTGCCACCCCCGTGCTTCACAGTTGGGATGGTGTTCTTCGGCTTGCAAGCAACCTCCCTTTTCCTCCAAACATAACGATGGTCATTACGGCCAAACAGTTCTATTTTTGTTTCATCAGACCAGAGGACATTTCTCAAAAAAGTACAATCTTTGTCCCCATGTGCAGTTGCAAACCGTAGTCTGGCTTTTTTATGGCGGTTTTGGAGCAGTGGCTTCTTCCTTGCTGAGCGGCCTTTCAGGTTATGTCGATATAGGACTCGTTTTACTGTGGATATAGATACTTTTGTACCTGTTTCCTCCAGCATCTTCACAAGGTCCTTTGCTGTGCTGGGATTGATTTGCACTTTTCGCACCAAAGTACGTTCATCTCTAGGACACAAAACGCGTCTCCTTCCTGAGTGGTATGACGGCTGCATGGTCCCATGGTGTTTGAACTTGCGTACTAATGTTTGTATAGATGAACGTGGTACCTTTAGGCGTTTGGAAATTGCTCCCAAGGATGAACCAGACTTGTGGAGGTCTACAATTTTATTTATGCGGTCTTGGCTGATTTATTTTGATTTTCCCATGATGTCAAGCAAAGAGGCACTGAGTTTGAAGGTAGGCCTTGAAATACATCCACAGGTACACCTCCAATCGACTCAAATTATGTCAATTAGCTTATCAGAAGCTTCTAAAGCCATGACATCATTTTCTGGAATTTTCCAAGCTGTTTAAAGGCACAGTCAACTTAGTGTATGTAAACTTTTGACCCACTGGAATTGTGATACAGTGAATTATAAGTGACATAATCTGTCTGTAAACAATTGTTGGAAAAATTACCTGTGTCATGCACAAAGTAGATGTCCTAACCGACTTGCCAAAACTATAGTTTGTTAACAAGAAATGTGTGGAGTGGTTGAAAAACAATCACTCCAACCTAAGTGTATGTAAACTTCCGACTTCAACTGTAATAGCCTCCACTATTCAATGGGATAGCCGTTGACGAGAGAGGGGCCCACCTTCGCAGGGGGGCGCCCAAGACACAAAGAGTTGGTCACTCTTATGCCAAGCTCTTGTTCTATCCAAGTAGATGCGCAAAGCGCACACTGGACATAAATGGTGGAGAAGCTCTTCTTCCGTAGAAGGGAGGCAAGTTGAAAGCCATAAGCTAAGGCAAGACAACTGTAATTGCCGCTGACCTTCGGCATAAAGGCGGGGTTGAGTAAGAATGTTACCTTGGATAACCCAGGGCAAACTGTAGGCACAAATTGTTGACTGACAGTGCGTGCAGCTGATGTGAGGTCAATCAGCAAAGCTGTTGTGATGCAGTCCCAACCACAAGTCTCATAAAACGTTGGATCAGACTGACTTTATGACCAAAAGTATTCTATTTACACTTTGTAGTCAATTTTGACAGTAGAATAAATGTTTCGACTCATATCGATGCCACCCACAGTGATTGATTGGCAGGCCAAACTGTTAAAAGGACAGTTCACCCAAATTACATATTTGTTTCCTTACCCTAAGCGTCCACAGCAGCATAGTCAATACAACACATAATTTAAAGAACAAACATCATTGTGGCAATTCATATCTTGCAGTAAAACTGTAAATATGACTAATCTCAAGAGAAGACCGGTTTAATGTAAAAAAGGTTCCCTTACTTAGAAAATCCTGATCATATAGGCTGTTGGATTCTACCTTGAAATATACTTATTCATGTTACCATACTATAACTTATTGCGGGCACAGCGTGTTCAGGAGGGTTTAGCCCCCTAATAGGTTAAACTGGAGATATGAGGGCACTACGTGCTTAGGTGGAATTAGCCCCCCCTAATAGGTTAGATTAGGGGTTGGAGTCTGTTTGCGTCTGTACTGTCTATATGGTATATGGAGAAGTTGGCACATCCATATACTAGTATGTTTGGTTGTAGAAAAGTGGTCCATGCCGAAAGTCTCTGTCGTTTGGTAATACCTGATATATTAATTTCTATCAGTGGTGTCTGTCAAGGATGAGACTGTCAGTAGGTGGAAATGTATACGTGACAGACCGGTGCCTGTAGAAGAACTGTGGCATTAAGAAGTTCTTAGAAACCGATTGTGTAGCAATAAAGAACGTTGGTTGTCAATACTAGTAACGTGTGTTGTCAACAACAGCGATATTTGAGGCGTGAAACTGATAAAAGACATTAGGTTTAACGTATTCTCCAGTTGTAAATTGGCACACGCTTCAGTATCGTTTTTAATACAAGGTATCAGGTCCCGTGACTCAATGTGATATCCAACAGGAAACTAATTTTCATGGAGCCCAGAGAAGATCTAGCATCCCATTGGCATTGAACAGATCGGATGGACGGTCTTTGCCCCAATCTCATTCTCATCAAGGGTGTGGTGAAATTATTAAACATGTATTCTCTCTCTTCCCTGTTGAAGTCAATATGTATTCTAGGTGGTGTGGAACATGTGAGTGATTATTGTTCGAGATGAGGGAATGTTGGAAACTGTCTAATTGACTTGAACACGTTTTAGTATGTTTATAACTATATAAGTGGCCTAGCAGTAGTGATTAACGTGTTAAGGGTTAGATGGAATGATCTCCATAAGGGTGAGTTAGGAGTCATATGATAGAGCTAATACTATAGATTGTGAACTATTGCCCTATAACACTGTCTTATAGCTTCACTGTTTTATATCATTATATTCTCTCAATATGTTGTAGCTTCACTGATTTATATTATTGTATTCTCTCTATGTTTTGCATCATGATATTCACTTGAGCAGGAATGGGTCGGTTATTCTCAAATAGCTGTTTGTGTACGAGTCTGGGTAATTAACAATGGACAGAGGCAAGTTGCAAGAATGTATACTCCCTACTGACAAGAAGACCGGGAGATGTGTGGAGGAGTACCAAAGGTTCTGGACTCGGGGGAGTAAGAGCACGCATAGTTTGACTATACATTTGAGGCCAGGTCCTTATGCCATGGAAGCATATTACATAGTCAGAGGCCATACATCTCGGAAGTGTAAACATACAAATCAACTGAGAATATGAATCATGTTTTCTTTTCTGTACATTTATAAGTAATTTCAAAGTTTATATAACGTTGAACAGTATGGAGTTACAATTCAAAAAGGAGGGACTGTTGGATTCTAGCTGGGAATATACTTATTGATGTTAACATACTATAACTTACTGATTCCTTTAATTGATTTACTTGAACTCTGTGAAGCATTTATTTGGGGTGCAATCTGAGGTGCAGTTAATTGCTCTAACTTATCCTCTGCAGCAGAAGTAACTCTGGGTCTTCCCTTCTTGTGGCGGTCCTCATTAGAGCCAGTTTCATCATAGCGATTGATGGTTTTTGCGACTGCACTTGAAGAAACATTCAAAGTTCTTGACATTTTCCAGATTGACTGATCTTCATGTCTTAAAGTAATGGACTGTCGTTTCATTTTGCTAATTTGAGCCAAATAAATGCTTCTCAGAGTTGAAGTAACAGACACATCCAAACATCAACTGTTCAGAGGAGACTGTGTGAATCAGGCCTTCATGGTTGAATTGCTGCAAAGAAACCACTACTAAAGGACACCAATAAGAAGAGGAGACTTGCTTGTGCCAAGAAACACGAGCAATGGACATTAGACCGGTAGAAATTTGTCCTTTGGTCTAGAGTCCAAATTGGAGATTTTTGGTTCCAACCGCTGTGGCTTTGTGAGACGCGGTGTGGGTAAACGGATGATCTCCGCATGCGTATTTCCCACCGTAAAGCATGGAGGAGGAGGTGTTATGGTGTGGGGGTGCTTGGCTGGTGACACTGTCTGTGATTTATTTAGAATTCAAGGCACACTTAACCAGCATGGCTACCACAGCATTCTGCAGCGATACACCATCCCATCTGGTTTGGGCTTAGTGGGACTATTTGTTTCTCAACAGGACAATGACCCAACACACTTCCAGGCTGTGTAAGGGCTATTTTACCAAGAAGGAGAGTGATGGAGTGCTGCATCAGATTACCTGACCTCCACAATCACCCGACCTCAACCCAATTGAGATGGTTTGGGATGAGTCGGACCGCAGAGTGAAGGAAAAGCAGCCAACAAGTGCTCAGCATATGTGGGAACTCCTTCAAGACTGTTGGAAAAGCATTCCAGGTGAAGCTGGATGAGAGAATGCCAAGAGTGTGCAAAGCTGTCATCAAGGCAAAGTTTGACTATTTGAAGAATCTCAAATATATTTGGATTTGTTTAACACTTCTTTGGTTACTACATGATTCCATATGTTATTTCATAGTTTTGATGTCTTCACTATTATTCTACAATGTAGAAAATAGTAAAAATAAAGAAAAACCATGGAATGAGTAGGTGTGTCCAAACATTTGACTAGTACTGTGTGTGTGTGTCACTGGGATTTTTGCCCATTCTTCAAGGCAAAACTACTGGGTTCTGGGTACAGCAATCTTTAAGTCATACCACAGATTCTCAATTGGATTGAGGTTTGGGCTTTGACATTTAAATGTTTCCCCTTAAACCATGTGAGTGTCGCTATAGCAGTATGCTTAGGGTCATTGTCCTGCTGGAAGGTGAATCTCCATCCCAGTCTCAAATCTCTCAAGAATTTCCCTATATTTAGCGCCATCCATCATTCCTTCAATTCTGACCAGTTTCCCAGTCCCTGCTGATGAAAAATATCCCCACAGGATGGTGTTCTCGGGGTGATGAGAGGTGTTGGATTTGCGCCAGTCAGAGTTTTCCTTGATGGCCAAAAAGCTAAATTTTAGTCTCATCTGACCAGAGTACCTTCTTCCATATGTTTGGGGAGTCTCCCACATGCCTTTTGGCGAATACCAAACGTGTTTGCTTATTTTTTGCTTTAAGCAATGGCTTTTTCCTGGCCACTCTTCTGTAAAGCCCAGCTCTGTGGAGTGTACGGCTTAAAGTGGTCCTATGGACAGATACTCCAATCTCCGCTGTGGAGCTTTGCAGCTCCTTCAGGGTTATCTTTGGTCTCTTTGTTGCCTCTGATTAATGCCCTCCTTGCCTGGTCCGTGAGTTTTGGTGGGCGGCCCTCTCTTCGCAGGTTTGTTGTGGTGCCATATTCTTTCAATTTTTTAATAATGGATTTAATGGTGCTCCGTGGGATGTTCAAAGTTTCTTATATTTTTTTATAACCCAACCCTGATCTGTACTTCTCCACATCTTTGTCCCTGACCTGTTTGGAGAGCTCCTTGGTCTACATGGTGCCTCTTGCTTAGTGGTGTTGCAGACTCTGGGGCCTTTCAGAACAGGTGTATATATACTGAGATCATGTGACACTTAAATAAAGTCCACCTGTGTGCAATCTAACTAATTATGTGACTTCTGAAGGTAATTGGTTGCACCAGATCTTATTTAGGGGATTCATAGCAAAGGGGGTGAATACATATGCCGCACCACTTTAACGTTATTTATTTTTTAGAACTTTTTGAAACAACTTATTTTTTTCATTTCACTTGACTATTTTGTGTATGTCAATTACATGAAATCCAAATAAAAATCAATTTCAATTACAGGTTGTAATGCAACAAAATAGGATAACCGCCAAGGGGGATGAATACTTTTGCAAGGCACTGTATATATACACACACACATATACATACACACTGAACAAAAATATAAATGCAACATGTAAAGTGTTGGTCCCATATTTCATGAGCTGAAATAAAAGATACCAGAATTTTCCCATACGCACAAAAAGCTTATTTCAAATGTTGTGCACAAATTTCTTTACATCCCTGGTAGTGAACATTTCTCCTTTGCCAAGATAATCCATCCACCTGACAGGTGTGGCATATCAAGAAGCTGATTAAACAGCATGATCATTACACAGGTGCCCCTTGTGCTGGGGACAATAAGAGGCCACTCTAAAATGTGCAGTTGTGTCACACAATGTCTCAAGTTTTGAGGGAGCGTGCAATTGGCATGCTGACTGCAGGAATATCCACCAGAGCTGTTGCCAGAGAATGTAATGTTCATTTCTATAACATAAGCTGCCTCCAACGTCATTTTAGAGAATTTGGCAGTATATCCAACCAGCCTCACAACCGCAGACCACGTGTAACCACGCCAGCCACATCCGGCTTCTTCACCTGCAGGATCGTCTGAGACCAGCCACCCGGACAGCTGATGAAACTGAGAAGTATTTCTGTCTGTAATAAAGCTCTTTTGTGGGGAAAAACTCATTCTGATTGGCTGGGCCTGGATCCCCAGTGGGTAGGCCTGGCTGCCAATGCTACGCTCCCATTGCTACGCTCCTGCCCAGGCATGTGAAATCCATAGATTAGGGCCTAATTAATTTAATTCAAGTGACTGGAACTCAGTAAAATCGTTGAAATTGTTGCATGTTGCATTTATATTTTTGTTCAGTATATATTGTTTCCTGATCTTTCTTATATCTCTCAGATATAGGACAGACACTTCAGAACAAACTTCCTTTTGATTTTTTGGGGGACTATCCATTTGTCCATGTATGAAGCTGTTATTCAATGCGTTTCTATGGGCTAATAGCATTAAGACCAAATTCAATGTTTCATCAAATAATTTTAAAGATACCTTAAGGGGTCATAAAATTCAAAATCAAATAGCTAAATGATCCTTGGTATGACCATCTTAACACGATTCCATATGTTAGCTTAGTAACGTGGTCCTCTGTAGCTCAATTGGTAGAGCATGGCGCTTGTAACGCCAAGGTAGTGGGTTCGATCCCCGGGACCACCCATACGTAAAAATGTATGCACGCATGACTAAGTCGCTTTGGATAAAAGCGTCTACTAAATGGCATATTATTATTATTATTAGTAGAACCCCCCCTCCTAAAAGTCCCTCCATGTGTACCTGAGGGCTCCTTGTCAGGGTTGTATTCCAGGGCATTGCTGCAGATGAGGTCTATGTCTACCAGGAAGTCCTTGGCCGTCAGGTATTTATGGGTGTCGATCTTGGTCATGACCGTAGATAGATCCATAGGCTGAATAATCACCTCCAGGTAGTCTGACACCTGAGAGGGAGGGGAGGGAGAAAGTCAAATTAAACTGGTGCGCTTCACTCCATTTAAATCAAAATCAGTTAAGAGGAATCAGTCCAGCAGTGTCAATTCACTAGAATCAATACTCAGACAGAGGTGAGAGGGCAAGGGGACAGGAGGACTAAATTCATGACGCACCCTTCCTAGGTTACTACATTCCCTTTTTATCATTACTGTATCTAGGGAGGTATACTGTGATATCTAGTGTCTACATCATCGAGCAATCTCTGTGTTGTTACCCACCTCCTCAATGTTGACAGGTTTGCTGAAGATGTTGAAGCGTTTGTCTATGGCGAGGCGCTTAGTGACGTCCCTGAGGAACAGACGCAGTTCTCTCAGAGTGTTCTCCTCCTGGTCGGCCAGACGATGCTGTTCCTTGGGGGAGAGAATCCTGGGGCCAGGGACCTCCACTACCGGAAGCACCTCCTCACTCCGCAGGGCTGGAGAGATAAGAGGATAGGATAGAGTAGGTGAGTGTATGTGTTTGAGAGCGTTCTCCTCATGATCTTCTGGGCTACACTGCTTCTCAGGGAAGAGCGGTCTGCGGCCTGAAGCCTCCACTACTGGTAGGACCTCAGCATTACAAAAAGCAAGCGATGTGAGAACAGTTGAGAGTGTGTGTGTGTGTGTGTGTGTTAGAGTGTGTGTTCTCCTCAGAATCTTCTACTCTAGGTTGATCCTTGAGACAACCCACTCAGGCGGGGGGGGAAAACGCAGCAGACTTCTTTCTAAACACATCATCAACCCATGAACAAAAACCCTGAACCCCCACTCTCTGGCCTAAAGAGAGTGACGCGGTTGCTGAATTCCAAATCAACCCCTAACCCCCTGGGCACTCCTGTCGACCTGAAATTATTGGGACAGGAAGAGGGAGAAGGATTGGACAGCAATATTGTATTTGCTTTATATAATACACTTGATCCAGCCTCTCGCTTAATTAAAATACCTATCCAGTTAGATCTACAATTAGATCTGCCGCTGATGGTCATTAGTAGCCTACCAAACTTGCTAACGGCCAGTCGCTAATGGCTGGTACTCGATCGTCCTTCTAATCACTCGCAAATGCAATCAAAAATCAAATCAAACACTTCATGAGAGCCCTGGCATTTAGAGTTTGAGCGGATCACCGGTTGCCAGCGAGAGACAGCTCCTCATAGCTGGTTGATGCATGGAGTGACATGAGTGTTGCGCAACATTTCTATAGGCCAGTGGTCACCAACCGGTCAATCAAGATTGACTGGTCGATCTCCAAGGCATTCATAGTCAATCACCAAACATTTCTGTAAAAAATAACAATAAAGGCTTGCGTTCCTTTTAATTTATTTTAATTATTTTTTTGCGCTGTTGGCGGTAGGTGCACTTGATTCAGCAGCCCTAGCGCCGGGAAGACAAGTGTTCCCATTTTGAACCATTTTATGTGTCTGAAGGTAGAACTCCACCTACCCGGCAGGCCCAGAGAGCAAATCAAGTGCACCTATAGGCCTACCGCTGGCCAATCAGATAGCTCAGATCATTGTCTGCACAGTTTCCTCGAGCCATAGACTATAAAAAGAAGCCTCAAATGCACAGCAAAGTTGATACTGTGAGATGTCAAAACTTTTAAAACCATGACTAGAGAGAGACTCAACGAACACAGCAAAGAGCTGCTGTTTTTATGAGTAAGTTCATGTTTAAGTAGTTATTCAGCACTGTCAACACTTTGTTCAACACTTTTATAAGCCATACAATGTGAGTACAGCAAAGCGTCGATAAGCTTGCGTTGTAGCGGCTTGTCTCTTTTAATATCAAGGAATATTTCAATTTCTCTGGTCATAGGAGTAACAACATGATTTGGTATATGAAACAGAACTAATGCAGTGCGACTTGAGTCCATCAGCTGGAAGACTGTCCCCTTTTCTCAGCGGAGGGAGAGAGGAGGGACGGTGAGTCGGGTGAGAGGCAGCCTCACCGCTGCTCCCTCCCTCCCCTCAGACTGACCATCAGATGCAGGCCAGGATTATTATTCAATTTTTTTAATGAATTATTAAGCTCACTCAATTGTGCCTCACAAGGAATACAACAGATGATCTATTACCAGTGTGATCATCATATACCTTAAATTTGGAAATATGGTCTGAGAAGAACATTGGCAGGGCATTTCAAGCATAAGAAATCGGCAAATGCAGTGATAATGTATTGGGCCTATAGCCTACTGCACAAACCTCAATGCTACAAAACTGTTTTTAATTGGTTAATATTACATAGGCTTACATTTTTCAAGTCATGTTTTTTTTTTTATCTGAGTGGTAGATCTCGGCTTGCATTCGACTCAGTGATCTTGACTCAAAAAGGTTGGTGACCACTGCTATTGGCTATGCAATTGCGTGAGAAAACAGAGTTTTGATGGCCTCTATTAAAAATAGGAGGATACCAACAGCTTTCTGTAGGCTAGGAGTACTAAACTCAGCAAAAAAAAGAAACGTCCCTTTTTCAGGACCCTGTCTTTCAAAGATAATTAGTAAAAATCCAAATAACTTCACAGATCTTAATCGTAAAGGGTTTATACACTGTTTCCCATGCTTGTTCAATGAACCATAAACAAATAATGAACATGCACCTGTGGAACGGTCGTTAAGACACTAACAGCTTATAGACGGTAGGCAATTAAGGTCACACTTAGGACACTAAAGAGGCCTTTCTACTGACTCTGAAAAACACCAAAAGAAAGATGCCCAGGGTCCCTGCATGAACATGCCTTAGGCATGCTGCAAGGAGGCATGAGGACTGCAGATGTGGCCAGGGCAATAAATTGCAATGTCCATACTGTGAGACGCCTAAGACAGCGCTACAGGGAGACAGGACGGACAGCTGATCGTCCTCGCAGTGGCAGACCACGTGTAACAACAGCTGCACAGGATCGGTACATCCGAACATCACACCTGAGGGACAGGTACAGGATGGCAGCAACAACTGCCCGAGTTACACCAGAACGCACAATCCCTCCATCAGTGCTCAGACTGTCCGCAATAGGCTGAGAGAGGCTGGACTGAGGGCTTGTAGGCCTGTTGTAAGGCAGGTCCTCACCAGACATCACTGGCAACAACGTCACCTATGGGCACAAACCCACCATCGCTGGACCAGACAGGACTGGCAAAAAGTGCTCTTCACTGACGAGTCGCGGTTTTGTTTCACCAGGGGTGACGGTTGGATTCGCGTTTATCGTCAAAGGAATGAGCGTTACACCGAGGCCTGTACTCTGGAGCGGGATTGATTTGGAGGTGGAGGGTCCGTCATGGTCTGGGGCGGTGTGTCACAGCATCATCGGACTGAGCTTCTTGTCATTGCAGGCAATCACAACGCTGTGCGTTACAGGGAAGACATCCTCCTCCCTCATGTGGTACCCTTCCTGCAGGCTCATCCTGACATGACCCTCCATGAGGAGATGCACTGCAGTACTTAATGCAGCTGGTGGCCACACCAGATACTGACTGTTACTTTTGATTTAACAGGTGCAGAATAATGGCAAATTCTAAACTAATTTAACAAACATTATTTAGTATATGTAAAGACAAAATTACATTGAGAATAGTCTGATCGGTGATAATATTATCACTTGTGAATGATGCCCAGCGTGTGGAGTCTAGCAACAAACAGCGCCCATAGGCCTATATGTTTTGATAAGGTTTGTATCACAACTAACTAAAGTGGCCCAAGACCTCTGGAACACGGTTGGAGAGCCCATAGCCTAGAGAGCCTAGTGAAACGTGTTCTTATAAGCTCAGTCATTGCGCAATAGCGTGTGAAAACAGAATTTTGACTGCCCACTATTTAAAAGATGATCCCAGCTTTCTTGTGCTGCTACATTTATTGCTAAATTCTTAAATTTAAGCACATTAATCCGCTTTACAATGGTATAGCCTACCTGGAATTTTAAAAACATAACCACACGTAACCTCCATTCACTATTCGAGTGCAGGGTATGGATGACATGTTTTTTTGTTGGCCATTCTAAATCAAAAATAATTTCACAAATACAGTTGAAGTCGGAAGTTTACATACACTTAGGTTGGAGTCATTCAAACTCGTTTTTTTAAACACTCCACAAATTTGTTGTTAACAAACTATAGTTTTGGCAAGTCGGTTAGGACAATTTCCAACAATTGTTTACAGACAGATTATTTCACTTATAATTCACTGTATCACAATTCCAGTGGGTCAGAAGTTTACATACACTAAGTTGACTGTGCCTTTAAACAGCTTGGAAAATTCCAGAAAATTAAGTTAAAGCTTGGTCACAAATGGGTCTTCCAAATGGACAATGACCCCAAGCATCCTTCCAAAGTTGTGGCAAAATGGCTTAAGGACAACAAAGTCAAGGTATTGGAGTGGCCATCACAAAGCCCTGACCTCAATCCTATAGAACATTTGTGGGCAGAACTGAAAAAGCGTGTGCGAGCAAGGAGGCCTACAAACCTGACTCAGTTACACCAGCTCTGTCAGAAGGAATGGGACAAAATTCACCCAACTTATTGTGGGAAGCTTGTGGAAGGAGAGTTACCCGAAACTTTTTGACCCAAGTGAAACAATTTAAAGGCAATGCTACCAAATACTAATTGAGTGTATGTAAACTTCTGACCCACTGGGAATGTGATGAAAGAAAGAAAAAGCTGAAATAAATAATTCTCTAAAATTATTCGGACATTTCACATTCTTAAAATAAAGTGGTGATCCTAACTGACCTAAAACAGGGAATTCTTACTAGGATTAAATGTCAGGAATTGTGAAAAACTGAGTTTAAATGTATTTCGCTAAGGTGTATGTAAACTTCAGACTTCAACTGTATATTAGTAGGTTATATGTAAAGACCAGATTCAATTGAGAATAGTCTGATGGGTGAGAATATTAACAAGTACTTGTCAAATTGTGAATGAGAGACTGATGAAGTGTGTGCAGCCTGCGCAAGAAACAGAGCAGAGCGCTTGCCTTTGATACAACTTTTTTCAAATCATCATTAGAGTCGCATCATGCAACCTTAAAATGTATTAGAAATCAAAATATATAGCCTACCGTTTGTATCACAACTAACGTTGCATAAATAACTAAATTAAGCATATAGGAGGACCAGTTTATTTGTTTACCACTCACTCCCTCAAATCGTATGGAGAAAGTATCCTTTCTATTTTATTCAGCTATGTTCAATTGTATTCTTCATACTATAAAATAATGCCACGGAATTCTAAGCAAATCTTGTCTGCTAAATTAACTAGTGTAGCCCGCATAGCCAGATCAAAGCCTAACATAAGGATGACTCAGAATATTCTGTTCTTCTGAAATAGGCTACAGTTTCTTCATATCATGCTTCTTTAGACCTGTCTAAAATAAATAATGGATTTATTGTGAAGGTGAAGGCTATAAAATCTACAGGAAGCCAAAGATGCTAAACGTGTTTATGTTAATTAACAGTCAATTACCGTGAGACCTGCAGTTATTTGCATGACAATCACTGACTGACAAAATGTCATGACCACCACAGCCCTAGTTGGGGAGTCAGCATAGTCTACTTGTTACATACTGTGCTTCCTCTCCCTTTGCTTCTCCTCTTTGGGCCCACTAACCCCAGGTGCCTTCCAACATTGTTAGCCCTGCTTCACATTAGCATCATCGTCCGTGAGTGTAACCATAGGTAACAGTGCTGGGTTTATAGCGGGCTCCCTCTCTCCGACATGCATCTCCCCAGCCTCCCCCTGAACTCCCCACTCCTACAAACAGCCCCTGATGGAAGTAGGGCTGCTGTTTTATTCAGGGCGAACCCCCAAAGAGAGGAGAGAGTGAGGACCCCTGCCTCGCATCGATAAGACTATACTAGCCGTGTGTGTGTGTGTCAGAATACGTGCGTGTATGTGTGGGTCCCCTGCCTCGCATCAATGAGGATTCTGCAAACGGCGTTGCTTGCTGTATTTCCATTTGAAAGCTGAGTGCCATCATGGAAGCCCCGGTGGACCACTCTCTCACACTGAGAAGGAACAGATGGAAAGGGAGGTTGGGGAAGAGAATAGGAAGGTGAATGGTAGGGGGAAATGGAGGGGAGAGTATGGGGGGGGGAAGAGGGAGTGGAGGAGAGAGAGTTCAAAAGGAGAATATCGTAGGGGGAGATGAGGAGAGAGTTGGGGAGAGAGCCGTGGAGTTCTACTAAAAGCTATGGAAGTCACGATGTGCCGTTCCTACTAGTCCACCCACATTTCATTATCTAGGAATTTATATTTTTCAAGTGAAGCAAAAATCTAGCAATGATTCAATGGTGGTTACTGTGTTTGAGCAATATGTGTGTCAGGCGAGAGGCACCATCTGCGGGGTTGCTAACAACCGAATGCATCCGGTTTTCAGGGGAAATGGAGAAAGCCTGTGATGAGACTTCAGCTTTTAGACGTTAACAAGGCGACACTCCATCTTAACTCCTCCTCCACATTTACTGGATTGGTTCAACAGTGCAGAAGAGAACCTCCCATGATAGTTTTTATTTTTTCATCGTCAGGACCAGAAAGAAAGAAATGCCGCTCAGGTGTTTCTTTTACGCCTGCTACTTTAGGTTAGGAGAGAGAAAACAGAAAGACGAGATGAAGCTAAGATGAAAATGACTTGTACTCTTTTCTCTCAGCACCCCACTGAGAACGGTGTCAGGACGGCATTGTAAAAGCTTGGTTAGAATATGATACAGTATTACACTTGTGTGTGTGTGTAATATCCTGTGTGTCTGTGTGATTGCTTGTATGAATTCATAGTACCTTTGTGTCTCCTGTGGGGCGGCGCTCTAGCAGCCTGTACCAGTAGCAGGTCAGTGAAGAACCTTCGTCTGGCCTCCTCTCCAGGTGAAGACAGACTGACCACCTCCCCGTACATCCTCTGGAACATCAACTTCACCTTGGAGAGACAATGACAGCGATATGAACAAAACAGTAAAACCACGATAGCCAATGGCTTTCTGTCTGGTGTATGGAATCATTTGGATTTGTCTAGACTTATATTGATCTTTTGAAGAGCTAAGCCAAAGTAATATTGACAGTTTTGTTGTTGTAATTTTCAGAAGAAAGTAGCAGCAGACAGGTGTTGAATGTTGAAACAAAGGTTCGCCCACGTTGTCGCAAATGAAATTTGAGAGCATGTACTGTAAATAGCAGTGTGCAGGGCTCTAATTTGGTCGCATATGCAACAAAATATTTTGAATTTTGGGAGCACCAGTGCGACTAAGGGTGTTTTCACATACACTGCATACGGAAAGTATTCAGACCCATTTACTTTTTCCATATGTTTTTACGTTACAGACTTATTCTAAAATTGATTAAATTGTATTTTTCCCTCATCAGTCTACACATAATACCTCATAATGACAAAGCAAAAACAGATTTTTTGAAATGTTTGCAAATGTATTAAAAAATTAAAAAATACATAAGTATTCAGACCCTTTACTCAGTACTTTGTTGAAGCACCTTTGGCAGGTGTATATCCCAGACCAAGGCCCTTCTTCCCCGATTGCTCAGTTTGGCCGGGCGGCCAGCTCTAGGAAGAGTCTTGGTGGTTCCAAACTTCTTCCATTTAAGAATGATGGAGGACACTGTATTCTTGGGGACCTTCAATGCTGCAGAAATGTTTTGGTACCCTTCCCCAGATCTGTGCCTCGACACAATCCTGTCTCTGAGCTCTACAGACAATTCCTTCAACCTCATGGCTTGGTTTTTGCTCTGACATGCACTGTCAACTGTGGGACCTTATATAGACAGGTGTGTGCCTTTCCAAGTCATTTCCAATCAATTGAATTTACCACAGGTTGACTCCAATTAAGTTGTAGAAACATCTCAAGGATGATCAATGGAAACAGGATGCACCTGAGCTCAATTTCGAGTCTCATAGCAAAGGGTCTGAATACTTATGTAAGTAAGGTATCTTTTTTTTTATTTTTTTTTTATACATTTGCAAACATTTCTGAAAACCTGTTTTCGCTTTGCCATTATGGGATATTGATGAGGGAAAATTTTTATTTAATACATTTTAGAATAAGGCTGTAACGTAACAAAATGTGGAAAAAGGGAAGGGGTCTGAATATTTTCCGAATGCACTGGAAATACTTAGGCATTTGGATTGATATGAATTTGACGTTTAAAAAGACATATAGATGAGCTGGTTAAGAAATTTAAAGTAGGCTTTTGTACAGAAACAGATCGTTCCTTTCTCTAAGCAGTAGGAAGCAGATTATTCAGTCAACCTTTTTATCTGTTCTTTATTATGGTGATATTATTTATCAAAGTGCAGCTGCTACTACTCTTAAACCTTTGGATGTCATCTACCATAGTGCCCTTCATTTTGTTACAGGCAACAATTTTGAAACTCATCACTGCATCCTGTATCAAAAGGTTACTCCCTTTAAGTTTACAAGGCCATACTTCATAACTTTAGTCTTATCCAACTTTGCTGTTGAAGTATAGACACCCGAGTTGCCTAACCTGTCACGTGTATTCATATTTAACCAACCACAGGATTGGTTAACTTCAGGTTCCTAGGGTCTCTACCGAGCTAAGTAAATTTGCTTTTAGTTTCAATGCACCGTATTGCTGGAACAAAATTGAAAATACATTTAATCTTGATGTTCTGGTGCTGTTCGAGCAATTTCAAGTATTAATTGGGGACTTGTGTATAATGTGTATATTTATATTGAATTATACAGGGCGCATTTGGAAAAAAGAGACCTAGTTCTCAATATGTCTCCCACGTTAAAATAAAGATTTAAAAAACGAATAAATGTTCCATCTGTGACATGTTCTGAATCAGGTAGCCTATTCTAAAATCTTTGTCTAAATAGATAATCGATTCAAATGATATTAGGGTCCCCTGGGAAACACTAGCTAACACTTTGGTT
Source organism: Coregonus clupeaformis (assembly GCF_020615455.1). NCBI lineage: Eukaryota > Metazoa > Chordata > Actinopteri > Salmoniformes > Salmonidae > Coregonus > Coregonus clupeaformis. The sequence continues at coordinate 22,607,691 of NC_059227.1, read as the reverse complement.
TCTAACCTGTCATAAATCCTACCTGGCTTTTTTTTTTTTTTTTTGTCATGCCAAACACCAACCATAGAATTAGAATAATCATTTTATTTCTAATGATTCCAACAGTTCACCCAAGTGTTTTGAACTATATCTTAAGTCAAATTGCATTATTTGGTTGAAAAGTCGCCATTACATGTTTTGGCCAATATTGTGCAGCCTGGTAACTTTACCAGTATAAGAAACCATTTGGTGGCACAGAAAGAAAGGAAAAGTGGTATTTTATTCAGGAGATGTGCTTCCAAAAGTAAGTAGAAGTCATATAGGCCAATGTAGGCTATATCTCAATCAATGCAAAAAATATATTTCTGGTGCTCCTAACTCTTCTAAATCAGGAGCACCAGTGCTACCAATGAAAATGTTTTATTTAGAGCCCAAGTGGTGTGTGGGTTCTTCTATTTATCTGTAAAACAAAATTAAATCTCCTGCTTTATTCAACACCTGTTGACTTGTTACTGTTGAGTCATTCTCTTTCCATAACTTTACTTTCCTAAGCGCAGAGATTACATTAGCGGTTCCCACCAGAGCTACACAAAGCCAAGAGAGATCAAATATCAATATTCTGAGACAATGTAAAATGCTGTATTTCAGATAAAGGATAAACACAAAGCAGTGTTTCATGAGGATATATTGACCGTCCATGTTAGCTTCTCAGTCTGTTTAGCTGCTACAGCTAGACTGCTGATAAGTGTGTGTGTGTGTGTGTGTGTGTGTGTGTGTGTGTGTGCGCGCGCGCACGGGCAAGTCAAGCCAAAAAAGCTTTAAGATTTGTCTTGTACACAACTTTTGATGAGTGGTTTTTGTCAGGTTCTGCTTAAGCAAGCTTAAGTCGATGTCGAGCGTTGCTGAATACATTAACAAACTGGCACCTGGGAAACAACTGTGTGTTGTTTTATTCTGGTTGTCCAAACTTGTCCATTTTAGTCACTTCAACTTTCTGTCAGTGGCCTGGAGTTACATTTTGAGAATTGAGAAAAGACAGAAAGAGAAAGCGAGCGACAGAAGCCCAATCCAAGCTCTTTTGGAGTGTGTATCTCAGTGTGTTCTTTGAATAAATGCAGTATTCATGAGTTGAGATCAAAGGCTTTTGGAAATATCAAATACACTATATATACAGAGGGGGAAAAAAGTATTTAGTCAGCCACCAATTGTGCAAGTTCTCCCACTTAAAAAGATGAGAGACGCCTGTAATTTTCATCATAGGTACACGTCAACTATGACAGACAAATTGAGATTTTTTTTCCAGAAAATCATATTGTAGGATTTTTAATGAATTTATTTGCAAATTATGGTGGAAAATAAGTATTTGGTCACCTACAAACAAGCAAGATTTCTGGCTCCCACAGACCTGTAACAACTTCTTTAAGAGGCTCCTCTGTCCTCCACTCGTTACCTGTATTAATGGCACCTGTTTGAACTTGTTATCAGTATAAAAGACACCTGTCCACAACCTCAAACAGTCACACTCCAAACTCCGCTATGACCAAGACCAAAGAGCTGTCAAAGGACACCAGAAACAAAATTGTAGACCTGCACCAGGCTGGGAAGACTGAATCTGCAAAAGGTAAGCAGCTTGGTTTGAAGAAATCAACTGTGGGAGCAATTATTAGGAAATGGAAGACATACAAGACCACTGATAATCTCCCTCGATCTGGGGCTCCACGCAAGATCTCACCCCGTGGGGTCAAAATGATCACAAGAACGGTGAGCAAAAATCCCAGAACCACACCTGGTTCACCTAGTGAATGACCTGCAGAGAGCTGGGACCAAAGTAACAAAGCCTACCATCAGTAACACACTACGCCGCCAGGGACTCAAATCCTGCAGTGCCAGACGTGTCCCCCTGCTTAAGCCAATACATGTCCAGGCCCGTCTGAAGTTTGCTAGAGTGCATTTGGATGATCCAGAAGAGGATTAGGAGAATGTCATATGGTCAGATGAAACCAAAATATAACTTTTTGGTAAAAACTCAACTCGTCGTGTTTGGAGGACAAAGAATGCTGAGTTGCATCCAAAGAACACCATACCTACTGTGAAGCATGGGGGTGGAAACATCATGCTTTGGGGCTGTTTTTTCTGCAAAGGGACCAGGACGACTGATCCGTGTAAAGGCAAGAATGAATGGGGCCATGTATCGTGAGATTTTGAGTGAAAACCTCCTTCCATCAGCAAGGGCATTGAAGATGAAACGTGGCTGGGTCTTTCAGCATGACAATGATCCCAAACACACCGCCCGGGAAATGAAGGAGTGGCTTTGTAGGAAGCATTTCAAGGTCCTGGAGTGGCCTAGCCAGTTTCCAGATCTCAACCCCATAGAAAATCTTTGGAGGGAGTTGAAAGTCCGTGTTGCCCAGCGACAGCCCCAAAACATCACTGCTCTAGAGGAGATCTGCATGGAGGAATGGGCCAAAATACCAGCAACAGTGTGTGAAAACCTTGTGAAGACTTACAGAAAACGTTTGACCTGTGTCATTGCCAACAAAGGGTATATAACAAAGTATTGAGAAACTTTTGTTATTGACCAAATACTTATTTTCCATAATCCTACAATGTGATTTTCTGGATTTTTTTCCCTCATTTTGTCTGTCATGGTTGACGTGTACCTATGATGAAAATTACAGGCCTCTCTCATCTTTTTAAGTGGGAGAACTTGCACAATTGGTGGCTGACTAAATACTTTTTTTCCCCCACTGTACAAAAGTAAGTGGACAGCCCTTCAAATTAGTGGATTTGGCTATTTCAGCCACACCCATTGCTGACAGGTGTATAAAATACTGCACTCAGCCATGCAATCTCCATAGACAAACATTGGCAGTACAATGGCCTTACTGAAGAGCTCAGTGACTTCCAACATGGCACCGTCATAGGATGCCACCTTTCCAACAATTAGTTAGTCAAATGTCTGCCCTGCTAGAGCTGCCGCGGTCAACTGTAAGTGCTGTTATTTTGAAGTGGAAACACCTAGGAGCAACAACGGCTCAGTCGCGAAGTGGTAGGCCACACAAGCTCACAAAACGGGACCGCTGAGTGCTGAAGCGCGTCACAATAGTCTGTCCCCCGAGTTCCAAACTGCCTCTGGAAGCAACGTCAGCACAAGAACTGTTCGTCAGGAGCTTCATGAAATGGGTTTCCATAGCCGAGCAGCCCACACAAGCCTAAGATCACCATGCGCAATGCTAAGCGTCAGCTACATTTACATTTACATTTTAGTCATTTAGCAGACGCTCTTATCCAGAGCGACTTACAGTTAGTGATATCCAGAGCGACTTACAGTTAGTGAGTGCATACAATTAAATGTATTTATTTTTTCATACTGGCCCCCCGTGGGAATCGAACCCACAACCCTGGCGTTGCAAACGCCATGCTCTACCAACTGAGCTACATCCCTGCCAGCCATTCCCTCCCCTACCCTGGACGACGCTGGGCCAATTGTGCGCCGCTCCATGGGTCTAGAGTGCTAGAGTGGTGTAAAGCTCACCACCATTGGACTCTGGAGCCAGTGGAAATGCGTTCTCTGGAGTGATGAACCACACTTCACCATCTGTCAGTCCGACGGACGAATCTGGGTTTGGCGGACGCCAGGAGAACGCTATCTGCCCGAATGCATAGTGCCAACTGTAAAGTTTGGTGGAGGAGGAATAATGGTCTGGGGCTGGTTTTCATGGATTGGGCTAGGCCCCTTAGTTCCAGTGAAGGGAAATCTTAATGCTACAGCATTCAATGACATTCTAGACGATTCTGTGCTTCCAACTTTGTGGCAACAGTTTGGGGAAGGCCCTTTCCTATTTCAGCATGCATAAAGCGAGGTCGATAAAGAAATGATTTGTCGAGATCGGTGTGGAAGAACTTGACTGGCCTGCACAGATCCCTGACCTCAACCCCATCGAACACCTTTGGGATGAATTGGAACGCGGACTGCGAGCCAGGCCTAATCGCCCAACATCAGTGCCTGACCTCACTAATGCTCTTGTGGCTAAATGGAAGCAAGTCCCCGCAGCAACGTTCCAACATCTCGTGGAAAGCCTTCCCAGAAGAGTGGAGGCTGTTATAGCAGCAAAGGGGTGGACCAACTCCATATTAATGCTCATGATTTAGGAATGAGATGTTCGACGAGCAGGTGTCCACATAATTTTGGTAATGTAGTGTAGTTTGTACTAGCATTCAAAGTGGTTTTGGGGAGGTTAGTAGCGCTGCAAATGGCTATATCAGTAGCTAATACAGGACTAGTAAAAGGCCCAGTGCGCTATAAAAAAAATTAACATTTATTAATTGTTTTATTTATTTTTATCTGATTTGAAGCACCCCTACTTCCCGTGGCTATGTTTCCATCTCTACAAGTAGAAGGTTATCATTAGCATCATCACTAAAGGCTACACAAAGCGCACATGCACACACACACTCCTGTGCCGTTTCATAAAGTTGAAGGAAGATACGAATCACCTGACGCATTTTGTTCATGTCTTATGATTAACTTGGGTAAATTAATGCATTTTCTAATAAGTTCAATACATTATTGAATTCCGTATTCATGTCTGGATTCCGTCTGCGTTCCCCGCAATGCGGAGTTTATAGGGCCTAGGTAAGTAAATATACTGACTCAAAAAGACAAACAACCTCAGTAAAGATAGACTACTGGGCCAAAAGGTCATGACACTTCAGGGGGGTCATTCAAAGGTCACAGCCGAGTCAGCTCAAGTTACCAACCTGGTATTGAACCCCAGTCAGTGACAGGACTAGAGACCACGTTAGCAAACTGAGCTAAAGCCTAGGTGTTAATACTGGGAGCTAATAGAAGTCTTCAGGTCTCAGGAAAGGTTACTCATCCGGCAAGCATAGTTAACTGACAACCCTAGACATCCTATCACTGTGCAGAATACATTGAGGAGGGTGGGCTCACACAGCTTCTATTCCACAGCCTGCTGTTCACTTCCTACCATGCCTTCCTCAGTCCCACACATTGATCCTCGTTCATTTTCTTTGACAAGTTTGTTTTCTCCACCCCTCTGTTCTCCGGTCTTTCTTGGCCAGAGATTCCTTGAGAAGGAAAGGAAAAAACGAGGGAAGGAGAAAGGGAGTGTGGGAGGCAGAGAGCACAGCACACACCTGCTAATGATTTTACTCCAGCCTGGTCAAGGTTGTGGGGTATGCAGGGATGGGTGGAGTGAGAGAGGGATGAACAGAGGTGAGGGAGGGAGGGAGGAGAGGGCTCTCTGGCTGAGGATCAGTAGAGCACAGCAGTAAAGCCAAGTGGAGCCTCTACTGCTCTGGAAGAATAACCAATCCTCTGGTCTGCTAAATTACAAAAGTATTTCTCTGTCTCCCCAGCCCTCTCCCTGCTTGCGTTTCTCTCCCTCCCTCTTCTTGCTCCTTCACTCCCTCCTTTCCTCTATTGAACAAGTGAGAGGGCTGCCACTTAAAGAGACTGATATGAATGGATCCATAAACAAATGTTGAAAAGAGAAAGGAACAATAGAGAGACGTTGATTCAGTATTGTTGATTGTGTATGGTGTGCTCAATTGCTCCATTGAATTACAGCTTGAATAGGGCCTCTGCGTCAGCTAAAACAGAAGTACAAAGAGGGCGGCAATTACCTTCACCTCTCTCCAATCCAGTCGACATGATTGGAGAAGGCATTCATTGTTTTCTAAGAACCCAAAATGGACTCTTCATTTCACACTTTAACTAAAGGACTCAAACAAAGAAACTGAAACATAGCGTGTCACTGTCTGTTGCCATTGTTTTCAATGACAGCTGAGATCTATGGTGTCTCTCAGGACTTTACAAGAGACATATACAGTTGAAGTCGGAACTTTACATACACTTAGGGGTTGGAGTAATTAAAAATAGTTTTTCAACCACTCCACACATTTCTTGTTAACAAACTATAGTTTTGGCAAGTCAGTTAGGACATCTACTTTGTGCTTGACACAAGTAACTTTTCCAAAAATTGTTTACAGACAGATTATTTCATTTATAATTCACTGTATAACAATTCCAGTGGGTCAGAAGTTTACATACACTAAGTTGACTGTGCCTTTAAACAGCTTGGAAAATTCCAGAAAATGATGTCATGGCTTTAGAAGCTTCTGATAGGCTAATTGACATCATTTGAGTCAATTGGAAGTGTACCTGTGGATGTATCTCAAGAGCTACCTTCAAACTCAGTGCCTCTTTGCTTGACATCATGGGAAAATCAAAAGAAATCAGCCTTGGGAGCAATTTCCAAACGCCTGAAGGTACCACGTTCATCTGTACAAACAAAAGTACACAAGTATAAACACCATGGGACCACGCAGCAGTCATACAGCTCAGGAATGAGACGCGTTCTGTCTCCTAGAGATGAATGTACTTTGGTGCAAAAAGTGCAAATCAATCCCAGAATAACAGCAAAGGACCTTGTGAAGATGCTGGAGGAAACAGGTACAAAAGTATCTATATCCACAGTAAAACGAGTCCTATATCGACATAACCTGAAAGGCCGCTCAGCAAGGAAGAAGCCACTGCTCCAAAACCGCCATAAAAAAGCCAGACTACGGTTTGCAACTGCACATGGGGGACAAAGATCGTACTTTTTGAGAAATGTCCTCTGGTCTGATGAAACAAAAATAGAACTGTTTGGCCATAATGACCATCGTTATGTTTGGAGGAAAAAGGGGGTTGCTTGCAAGCCAAAGAACACCATCCCAAACGTGAAGCACGGGGGTAGCAGCATCATGCTGTGGGGGTGCTTTGCTGCAGAAGGGACTGGTGCACTTCACAAAATAGATGGCATCATGAGGAAGGAAAATTATGTGGATATATTGAAGCAACATTACATTTCAATTTTAGTCATTTAGCAGACGCTCTTATCCAGAGCGACTTACAGTTAAATGAGTGCATACATTTTTCATACTGGCCCCCCGTGGGAATCGAACCCACAACCCTGGCGTTGAAAGCGCCATGCTCTACCAACTGAGCTACAGGAGGCTACAACATCTCAAGACATCAGTCAGGAAGTTAAAGCTTGGTCGCAAATGGGTCTTCCAAATGGACAAGCATACTTCCAAAGTTGTGGCAAAATGGCTTAAGGACAACAAAGTCAAGGTATTGGAGTGGCCATCATAAAGCCCTGACCTCAATCCTATAGAACATTTGTGGGCAGAACTGAAAAAGCGTGTGCGAGCAAGGAGGCCTACAAACCTGACTCAGTTACACCACCTCTGTCAGGAGGAATGGGCCAAAATTCACCCAACTTCTTGTGGGAAGCTTGTGGAAGGCTACCCGAAACGTTTCACCCAAGTTAAACAATTTAAAGGCAATGCTACCAAATACTAATGTATGTAAACTTCTGACCCACTGGGAATGTGATTAAAGAAATAAAAGCTGAAATAAATCACTCTCTCTACTATTATTCTGACTTTTCACATTCTTAAAATAAAGTGGGGATTCTAACTGAACATTTCCGACTTCAACTGTACATGCTGTACTTCAGAAGCAGCTAGTGCTCATTGACTGGTTTATTGATCGGAGATGAAGTAATCAATGGTCTCACCACCATACTTTTGTTGGCTTTCCAATCTCGAGAATAGAATTGCATGGATTAAGTGATGAGGCTGTGCCTGCTGTTGATGCGTTTTAAAATACACTTCTGCCATCACCACCACCACATGCTTCTGCCAGCTCCAAGGGTGGGGGATTAGTGTGCGTGTGTGTGTGTGAGAGACAGGGATGATTCTACAGAGGTGTGACAACACTGGCAGACCTCCAGAGCACACACTGGGACTCACTCTGCCTCTGAAGCACAGCTATGAGTCACTCTGATCGGGCACAAAGACCCCCTACAGGCCCCTCTAACCCCCAACCTCCATACTTCTACCCACCTCTTGCTCAGCTTGAAAGAATTGTGATCAGCCTCAGAGACCCCTTACCAGCCACTAACCACACCCCACCTCCATTTCCCCAACTACCATCACTCTACCTCCAGCTCACCCACCCTAGCTCCAGCCCAGCCCAGATGTTGTGTATGTGGGCATGGATCCCTGACATGGAGGATGCATGCACTCAAAGACATGGCCTCTATTGGTTGGTATAACTATAGCTAGGCTACTCATGATGATGTATTGCTTGTTTGTTTTTTGCTTTTGAAGCACTATTAGATTATGAAAATTGCTATAGAAATGTAATAAATTATTATTATTATGTGCTTGGGAGACTGGCAGCTGGGACCAACTGCCTTCCTCCTCTCTCTGTCACTCTCTCACCATCCGTCGCTCTTTCCCTGCCCATCCCTCTCTATTCCTTCTTCCCTCCCATGCTGGTACTGTAAGAGTGGTGGTGGTGTGTTGGCTGTGTAGGGACGACACCCTGTGTCAAGGAGTGGTGCTGAGAGGACAGCTGTCACCTATGTGTGCCAGAACACCACAACACACTCAGAGACCATCAAAACCCAGTGCCAGAACACCCCCTATGTAGACCGATAGACAGACAGAAAGAGACAGAGAGAGAGAGTGAGTGAGAGACAGGAGAGAGAGCGACACCAACAGACAGAGAGCGCGAGAGACAGCACGAGAGAGAGAGAGACAGAAGGAGAGAGACACAGAGAGGGAGAGAGACAGACAGAGAAAGAGAGAGCGCGAGAGAGACAGGAGAGAGAAAAAGAGAGACAGAGAGACGCTATGTGCCAACTGCCCACAAAATGAGGTGGAACCCGAGATGCACTTCCTTACCTTTGGCCAACTGTATGACCATAGAGACAGATATTTGATTTGAAAACAAATCCAAACTTGATAAACTCCCATATCCATTAGGTGAAATACCACAGTGTGCCACCACAGTAGAAATATGTGACCTGTTGCCACAAGGGCAACCAGTGGAGCACAAACACCATTGTAAATACAACCTATATTTATCTGTTTATTTATTTTCCCTTTCATACTTCAACTATTTTGCACATTGTTACAACACTGTACATTGCCAATAATATAACATTTGCAATGTCTATACTCTTTTACAACTTTTGTGAACGTAATGTTTACTGTTCATTTTTTTACTGTTTATTTCCCTTATTTCTATTTTGTTTCTTGTCTATTTCACTTGCTTTGGCAATGTAAACATGTTTCCCACGCCAATAAAGCCCTTTGAATTGAGAGAGAGGCAGGAGGGTGAGAGAGCGAGAGAGAGGCAGGAGGGAGAGAGGCAGGAGGGAGAGAGGCAGGAGGGAGAGAGGCAGGAGGGAGAGAGGCAGGAGGGAGAGAGAGCGAGAGAGGCAGAGAGAAAGAGTGAGAGACACAGAGAAAGAAAGAGTGAGAGACACACAGAGAGACAGCGAGAGACACACAGAGACAGCGACACACAGAGAGCGAGAGACACAGAGAGAGCGAGAGACACACAGAGAGCGAGAGACACACAGAGAGCGAGAGACACACAGAGAGCGAGAGACACACAGAGAGAGAGAGAGACACACAGAGAGAGAGAGACACACACAGAGAGAGAGACACACAGAGAGAGAGACACACAGAGAGAGAGAGACACACAGAGAGAGAGACACACACAGAGAGAGAGAGACACACACAGAGAGAGAGACACAGAGAGAGAGAGAGAGACAGAGACAGAGAGAGAGAGAGAGACAGAGAGAGAGAGAGACACAGAGAGAGAGAGAGAGACACAGAGAGAGAGAGAGAGAGACACAGAGAGAGAGAGAGAGAGAGACACAGAGAGAGAGAGAGACACAGAGAGAGAGAGAGAGAGAGAGAGAGAGACACAGAGAGAGAGAGAGAGAGACACAGAGAGAGAGAGAGACAGAGAAAGCGAGAGAAAATTGGAACGCTCTCTAGCCCTAAACAGAGTACACAGTGGCAGAATAACTGACCACTGTGACTGACCCAAAATTAAGAAAATCCTTGACTATGTACAGACTCAGTGAGCATAGCCTTGCTATTGAGAGAGGCCACCGTAGGCAGACCTGGCTCTCGAGAGAAGACAGGCTATGTGCCCACTGCCCACAAAATGAGGTGGGAACTGAGCTGCACTTCCTTACCTCCTGCCAAAGCTATGACCATATTAGAGAAACATATTTCCCACAGAATAAATTTGAAAACAAATCAAACATTGATAAACTCCCATATCTGTTACGCAAAATACCGCAGTGTGCAATCACAGCAGCAAGGTTTGTGGCCCGTTGCCATGAGAAATGGGCAACCAGTTGAGCACAAACATTGTAAATACCACCAATATGTATCTGTTTATGTATCTTCCCCTACTATTCGTACTACAACTATTTGCACACTGCTAAAACACTGTACATAGCTGATAATATAACATGACCGGTCTATCATTTTAAGTGCAATGTTTACTGTTAATAGCTTTTTGTTGATGTTTTGTGACTTCCCACCTGTTTATTTCACTTGCTTTGGCAAGGCAAACACGTTTCCCATGCGAATAAAGCCCCATTGAATTGAAGGAGAAAAAGAGAGCGAGAGAGAGAACAAGAGAGACTAAGTATCTATTTCCAAGCTCAAACCCCCCACTCCTCTACCTCAGCAAACCTGCATAATAAAGTCCAGAAGAAGGCTGGGGTTTTGTTTTCTGCTACAGTTCTCTTTGTTTTATAATGGAGCCACACAGCGGACCCCCTGCCCAGAGTGTGTGTTGGTTTTACTATCCTTGTGGGGACCAGAACAGCCAGATGTAATTATAGTCATTCTGTTGTTTGACCAGCTACAACAGTGGTTCCCAAACTGGGGGGTGCGCCGAAGGGTTGACAGGGGGGCACGGGCATTCAATTTACTCTTGATAGTTAATTCAATGATGGATGGGATGGGAATGGATGGGATGGGATGGGATGGGATGGGACTTGTGACTGCAGGCCGCCCAACAACCTGCCCGCTTGACCCCATCCCCTCCTCTCTTCTCCAGACCATCTCCGGTGACCTTCTCCCCTACCTCACCTCGCTGATCAACTCATCCTTGACCGCTGGCCATGTCCCTTCCGTCTTCAAGAGAGCGAGAGTTGCTCCCCTTCTCAAAAAACCAACACTCGACCCCACTGATGTCAACAACTACAGACCAGTATCCCTTCTTTCTTTTCTTTCCAAAACTATTGAGCGTGCCGTCTTTAGCCAACTCTCTTGCTATCTCTCTCAGAATGACCTTCTTGATCCAAACCAATCAGGTTTCAGGACTGGTCATTCAACTGAGACTGCTCTTCTCTGTGTCACGGAGGCTCTCCGCACTGCTAAAGCTAACTCTCTCTCCTCTGCTCTTGTCCTTCTAGACCTGTCTGCTGCCTTTGATACTGTGAACCATCAGATCCTCCTCTCCACCCTCTCCGAGCTGGGCATCTCCGGCGCGGCTCACTCCTGGATTGCGTCCCTACCTGACCGGTCGCTCCTACCAAGTGGCGTGGCGAGAAGCTGTCTCCGCACCACGTGCTCTCACCACTGGTGTCCCCCAGGGCTCAGTTCTAGGCCCTCTCCTTTTCTCCCCTATACACCAAGTCACTTGGCTCTGTCATATCCTCACACGGCCTCTCCTATCATTGCTACGCTGACGATACACAACTAATCCTCTCCTTTCCCCCTTCTGATAACCAGGTGGCGAATCGCATCTCTGCATGTCTGGCAGACATATCAGTATGGATGACGGATCACCACCTCAAGCTGAACCCTGGCAAGACGGAGCTGCTCTTCCTCCCGGGGAAGGACTGCCCGTTCCATGATCTCGCCATCACGGTTGACAACTCCGTTGTGTCCTCCTCCCAGAGTGCGAAGAGCCTTGGCGTGACCCTGGACAACACCCTGTCGTTCTCCGCTAACATCAAGGCGGTGACCCGCTCCTGCAGGTTCATGCTCTACAACATTCGGAGAGTACGACCCTGCCTTACACAGGAAGCGGCACAGGTCCTAATCCAGGCACTTGTCATCTCCCCGTCTGGATTACTGCAACTCGCTGTTGGCTGGCCTCCCTGCATGTGCCATTAAACCCCTACAACTCATCCAGAATGCCGCAGCCCGTCTGGTGTTCAACCTTCCCAAGTTCTCTCACGTCACCCCCCTCCTCCGCACACTCCACTGGCTTCCAGTTGAAGCTCGCATCCGTTACAAGACCATGGTGCTTGCCTTTGGAGCAGCGAGGGGAACGGCACCTCTGTACCTTCGGGCTCTGATCAGTCCCTACACCCAAACGAGGGCATTGCGTTCATCCACCTCTGGCCTGCTGGCTCCCCTTCCTCTGCGGAAGCATAGTTCCCGCTCAGCCCAGTCAAAACTGTTCGCTGCTCTGGCACCCCAATGGTGGAACAAGCTCCCTCACGACGCCAGGACAGCGGAGTCGCTCACCACCTTCCGGAGACATTTGAAACCCCCACCTCTTTAAGGAATACCTGGGATAGGATAAAGTAATCCTTCTACCCCCCAAAATTGTAAAGTGGTTATCCCACTGGCTATAGGGTGAATGCATCAATTTGTGAGTCGCTCTGGACTAGAGCGTCTGCTAAATGACGTAAATGTGCCCTTGAGCAAGGCACTTAACCCTAATTGCTCCTGTAAGTCGCTCTGGATAAGAGCGTCTGCTAAATGACTAAAATGTAAATGTAAATGTAAGGGAAGGGAAGGGAAGGGAAGGGGAAGGGGAAGGGAAGGGAAGGGAAAGGAAAGGGAAGGGAAAGGAAAGGGAAGGGAAGGGAAGCCCCCCCCCCAGTGAAAACATTTGGGAACCACTGAGCTAGAAGACCACTCTTTACTCTCTGTCTCATTTCGTTCTTTCTTTATTCCTCTTCTAACCCCCGATGAGTGGACTAACTCAGAGCTGGTACTCTGCATAGTGGGAGAAGGGATTGATAGATGTAGGGAGAGAGAGACAGAGAGGGAGAAGAGACTAAGGGAGAGCTGGGAAGAGGAGAGAGATAACGAGAGAAGGGAGAGGTGGAGTGAGAGGAAATATGATGAAGGGACGTGTTGTGTGTGTGTGTGTGTGTGTTTAGCCTACCTCCTGTGGTAGCTGTGTGTAGCACGTCTCTGTGGTGGCGAGGATGAGGAGGGGGGAGAAAGAGGGGACGTCCTGGAGCAGAGAGAAGAAGGTGTTCTTCACCGTGTCGCTGACCGAATCCCACCAATCACAGATGTGGGGCATGAACACCACACTGGGCACGCTCCGACGCGCCTCACGGAACACCTGGAACACACACAGCCAGACATCATACATTTGCAATGAGTATATCTGGCCTAAAACAGATGCGATGATATACGTGTGTGTGTGTGTGTACAGGCGTGCGTGTTACCTGAGTGCAGGACTCCTCGGGTGTCTTGGCGCTGACAGAGTAGAGTGTGGGCAGGTCTAGGAGGTGGACAGACAGCTTGTCCAGGTGGTGTAGCACAGCAGGGGCCAGGTGAGAACTCTGTCCCGAGCCGGGGGGACCTGCCAGCAGCAGTCGAGGCCGGTATGACGTGGGCTGGTGAAGGGCTGATCTGGAAGGAGGAGATGAGAAGGAGAATCAGCTTCTATCTTTTAAATGTGTCCTTACGTCACCAATTAGGTTATCAGTCTCCAGTTGATTGCTGTTTGATAAAACTGTTAGAGGACGATAATCTCCATAATCATATTTTATCATCTTTAGTGTTGTCACGATACCATAATTTTGACTTTGATACCAAAACAATACACCAGTAACAAAAACAAAATTGTATTAGACAAAGTCACAGAATGGCACTTGATCCAGACAGATTTACATTTAAGGAATTTAGCAGACGCTCTTATCCCGAGCGACTTATAGTAATTACATTTACCGTACTTTTTCGTACTGGTCCCCCGTGGGAAACAAACCCACAAACCTGGGTCGCAAGTGCCATGCTCTACCAACTGAGCCACACGGGACAGATAAACTCAGCTACTGCTCTGTTCAATCGTTGGGCATCCTATGAGTTCAACATAATTACATTTGAAAATGTTTGACGTCAACATTTTTCAGAGACAGTAATGTATATGCATTAATTAATTAATTATATAATCATACAATCAATTTGACTTTGTTTTGACCAATCTAACTACATAACGGTAATCCTTTTTTGAATGGTGAATCTCTATTGATAAACTAGGTTAATCAAGATGTAGCCTTAGCCTATTCACAATACAGGTGAATGCATATTCAATAGGAGTGTGTGCATGCATTGAGTTATTGAGCTTGTTTTGGCTGATTTCATGGGGCAACAGGTAACAATCTGTTTCCCTCCAATTTGGGACTTATTTAATTGTACAGATCAACAACATATGCATACAAGTAGCAATTTCTTGTTTTATAAAAGTGTGCAGTCTCTTTAAGACCCAGTAATGATTTCATTCACGAGGCACATGCTGTGTGTGTCAGTTTGGTGAGAAAAATCCAACTGCTGAGAGAAATTCATAATGTTTTTGGTAACATTCAGCTTTGAAAACAGCATATTTTGCGCTATGGTTAGCATATTATCACAAAGTACTAGGGTAGTGAATTGTTGTTAGCTTCAGCTGTAAGCTAGCAAGGAAAGTTAGCCTACAAAGCTGGAAGCTACCGGTATCTTCTTGCATTGTAAGGTGTTCCAGCCTGTAGTATGAACAGTAATTAACAGTTCCAACATGCCGTGTTGCATTATTCAAGTGTGTCAACATCTGTGCAGCATGAATGGGGAGCTAACATGATGCAGCCAGGACAGTCTAGAGCAGGGATGGGCAACTTTGATGGGGGTGGGGGCCACAAGAAATCTGAACTCATCATGAGGGGCCACAGTTGCTCGCAGGTCTGCGTACCCAGTCAGAGTTAATTTCGTGCAATTCTACATATTTTGGCATGAGGCGGAGGAAAATGTGCTGTTTCACAGCTAATTTGTTGCAATTCTACACATTTTGCTATAGGGTGGGGAGAAATGTTTGCAGTTTTTTTAATATGATATCTGAGTTGGACTGACTAACAAAATGTACGGGGGCCCCCGACCGGAAATTCGACCATGATTACTACAAGTTTAGATAGCTGGCCGCAAGACTAATTGACCAATCTAAACATTTTAGCTGACATGGGCTAATTGAGTGACTATCAGTGACTGACATAACAAGAGAAAAACTGCTGATCAACAACCACATTTTGAAGTAAGTGGAGCAGGCAATACGCATGCACGGTGAGCTCCTGCTATTAAGAAGACACCAGCTGCGCTGATAGACCCATGGGGCGGCGCACAATTGGCCCAGCGTCGCACAATTGGCCCAGCGTCGTCCAGGGTAGGGGAGGGAATGGCCGGCAGGGATGTTGGTAGAGCAGGGTTGTGGGTTTGTTTCCCCAGTATGAAAAAAATTAAATAATGTATGCACTCACTAACTGTAAGTCGCTCTGGATAAGACCGTCTGCTAAATGACTAAAATGTAAATGTAAAATGATAGAGACTTTATCCTCTCAATCAGTATTCGACGTGAGACACATTTGACAGAAGTACCGAAAGTAACAAAGATTCTAGTACTGAACCTTTTCCATGTTCTAATATTGATAAAGTACCAAAGCTTTACACTAATCATCTTTGACCATATTAGCAGTCTATATCAGATAAAGTGCCTCTTAGATCGACTTGAGTCAAATAGAGAACATTTCCTTTCCCTGTCCTGTATTGATGACAGGTCTGAATGATGGTTTGACACCTGTCATTCTTCTTGTGGCCACAAGGTGGCATTAAAACACCATGATACAGTGGGGGGGGTGTGTCGGGGTAGAGGCTAGCTGTGTGTTCTGTAGTCAGACTCACATGCTGAAGTGTAGGAAGGGTGTGTGTGCCGTAGAGGAGGGGTGTGTGTGTGTCTTTGGGGATCCTGGCTGGAGGTTGTAGATGGAGGGAGCTGCTCCAGCCGTCTCCTCTTCACTGACCTCCTCCTCTAGCAGATGATCGTCAACGTCTAGCAGGAAGAAAGGACAGGAGGAAATACTGTGAGTCAGACAAACGGTGTGTGTGTGTGTGTAATAAAATGACGTTGAGACATACAAAAATAGGTAGGTAATAAATCAAAATACATATAGGCCTAGGCATGGCCTAATTAACAGGCCTTTGAGCATAAATTGCTCCAGCAAGAAAAAAGGCTAGAGAAAGCTCTGGTCTTATTAGCAGAGACGTCATGGTTTATTAGAGAGATAGGGAGGAAGTTGTAGTGCTAAATGGAAGTAATTAACAGGGTTCTAGACCAACTTTTTCAGTTGATGGCACCAATGTTTTGCCACTACACACTGATAATTACCTGACCTGTGTCCCATTATATTTACATTTTACATTCACATTTTAGTCATTTAGCAGACGCTCTTATCCACAGCGATTTACAGTTAGTGAGTACATACATTTTCATACTGGCCCCCCGTGGGAATCGAACCCACAACCCTGCCGTTGCAAACGCCATGCTCTACCAACTGAGCTACACGGGACCTATACCTGCATTCCATAGAGAACCAGGCTAATAATGACTAACCATCTTAAATTAGCATGCCATTGCAGGGCTTGACATTCAGGTAAATTTGCCAGTGGCACACCAGGCCAGTGCCAACTGAAAGCTACTGGCCTGAATGAAAAGATGACTGGCCCAGGAAAGAGAATGATGCACGCATAATTTAAATGTCATCTTTAATTTGCGGACTGCGCAAGATGCGTATAGCCCAGGGGTCCCCAATTACATTATCTGTGGGACGATTTTTCCTTGAGCAAATGGTCGGAACATAGTTTGTAAACTGCAAATTGACCGCAATAATCCCAAATCTTTTCAACCCTTGATTAGCCTACATTGGGATGCGATTACATATGCCTCTATTTATGCATGGGAATACTTGGGAATAGATTTCCAAAACTAAAATCAGCTGATTTCCTGGTGATTTTGCAGTCTTATGTCCAACAATGAAAACTATTAAAAAAATTATCCCTTGGTTATTGTTGTCCCGTTGACAATATTGATTATTATCATTTTAATAGTGTAAATATCCAAAGTAAGCTTTGGCAATATGTACATTGTTACGTCATGCCAATAAAGCAAAGCGAATTGAGAGCGAGAGAGCGAGAGAGCGAGAGAGCGAGAGAGAGAGAGAGAGAGAGAGAGAGATAATGGGTGTTGGCCAGTATTTATTTATTTTTGCTCTGAAAACTTCAGGTCAAATAAAATCACCCACAGGCCCAATTTGGCCCATGGGATGCCTATTGGGAACCCTGCTATAGCCGATAATGACCAACCCTCCATACAAAAATAATTACATTTTAACTTGGCAATATCATATTTCCATTAATTGCCACAATCTCAAAATGAGTGTCATTGTTAGCGATTAGGAACAGTAAGTCTACAGTTGTAGGGCCCTATAAATCTGTTCCATCTTCTGGTACATTATGTCTTCCTCATTTTGTTTCTCCCTATATCTGGTTGTCACTCAAAAATCACACTTTCCTTACAGAAAAACTACACAAATGGGATGTTCTAAGTCCACAACAATGCTTCAACCACATCAGGAGCCCACTTTTGAGGTCTGGGAAGAATAAATAAAAATATGTGGCGGGTGTAGTTGCCCTTTAATTCAATTGCACACCTAGCAAGAGACCGTTGTGTTTGGCTAGCGGTGTTTTTGTACTGTACAATGTACAGTGTAGGCTACATGTGATGGCAGAGTTTGCTAAACAAATGCTCCGTGATTGATAGGTTGGCATGTAGCCTGGTGGGTAGGAGCGTTGGGCCGAAAGGTTGCTTTATCGAATCCCCGAGCTGACAAGGTAAAAATCAGTCGTTCTGCCCCTGAGCGAGGCAGTTAACCCACAGCCCCCCGCACATCGCTGATGCGGAAAACACATTTGAATGCATTCAGTTGTGCAACTGACTAGGTATCCCCCTTTCCCTTGATACAAATCATCATGATATCATTCTGCCAGGTAGGCCTACATCGAAGTCAACAATTAATTTGGAAGTTTTTTTGTAAAATGTTCATTCAAACAGCGCATGATGACTGAATTGCGCGTAGCAAAGTTTCTGCCAATACTTTTTGAATACCTGGTTTGCATACCCATCGCTGTTAGAATAAATCTTATTTTATTTTTACTATTTGTGACCCTAGCGATCAGGAAAAAGAGAGAGGTGCAAAAAGAGAAAGATAAACAGAGTACCTCCTCTACTCTGTGTTTCTGCGTGGGGGAAGACTCGGAGCAGGACCTCCAGCACCGTGGCCAGTGTGTTTGCCAGTAGGGGGCGCATGTTGGGGGCCAGGGCTCGGCCTGGAGGAGCCTGGGCTCTCTGGGAGGCTGGGACGATGGTCCGCAGAGCGTGGCTGAAGTCCCCAGGCCCCAGCACGATGGTACTGTTAGACACAGGTAAGATTGATCAATACTTGATCCAAAACTGAAATTTAGTGTCCACAGATTATAGAAATGTAATTGTTTAAATTTTCACTTAGTCATGCTTTGATGCCAATGGGAGAGATTACATTAATTGTAACTTAAATGGAAGTTAGGATTCACCCCATACAGACAAGACAATTGATTCCAGTCTATTACTATGGTCTTGTATCCGTTCAGTTTCCTTCTCCTCTGCATGGTTACCTGACGTCCAGCTGCAGCTTCACACTGCTGCCGTAGATCTGGGGATAGCGCCGCCGCAGTGCCACCAGGGCCGCCTCTGTGCAAAGTGCTTTGATGTCTGCGCCACAGTAACCTGGAACAGGGGAGTGGAGAGGTTAAATGAATGAACCGAAAAAGAAGTAGACTAAACATAAAGGTTCTAGTTGTAAATGTTAATAAATGTGAGTAAATATAAGTTTGTCTCCCTTACCGACACATTTCTCCGCCAGCTCATCTACAAACTGTTCAGCCAGTCTGGGATTCCAGTCCCGCGTGTGGATCTCAAGGATTTGTCTTCGGGCCTAGGGACAGAGATAATAAGACAAAGAGAAAGAGAGACAGACAGACACCGACAGACAAAGAGCGAGAGAAAGAGAGAAAAATATGTTTAGAAAAAAAACTGTCACTATCGACCCTGCTCACACCACAGTGGGTTTCTGATCAGCAAGGTTTCTCTCTGCTGAGCACTGCCGGCTGTGTGTCTTTATATTTGTGTGTCTCTGCTGAGGTCAGCTGACAGAAGCATACAGACTGGGCTTTGATTATCCAGAATCTCACTGTGAGGACAAACGACAGGAGTCAGCCAATTAGACAGCTCGACGGGTAGAGGGGATTGCTATGTACCACTGGGCTGGGACTGGCGCACAGTCTCACACACACCACTGGGGTTGAACTACACACGTAGCTGGGCTGGGACAGACACACGCAGACTCACCACTAGGCTGGGACTAATGTGTGTCGTACACGCTCACCCAGACACACAGGAGTGGTTGGAACACACACGGAAAGGATAAAACTCCAAAAACATATACTGAACTAAATTATAAACACAACATGTAAAGTGATGGTCCCATGTTTCATGAGATGATATAAAAAAAATCACTGAAAAGTTCCATACGCACAAAAAGCTTATTTCTCTCCAATTTTGTGCACACATTTGTTTACATCCCTGTTAGTGAGCATTTCTTATTTGCCAAGATAATCCATCCACCTAAAAGGTGTGGCATATCAAGAAGCTGATTAAACAGCATGATCATTACACAGGTGCACCTTGTGCTGGGGACAAAAACGCCACTAAAATGTTCACAATGCCACAAGTTGAGGGAGCGTGCAATTGGCATGCTGACTGCAGGAATGTCCACCAGAGATATTGCATGTTCATTTTTCTACCATAAGCCGCATCTGACATCATTTTAGAGAATTTGGCAGTATGTCCAACCGGCCTCACAACCGCAGACCACGTGTAACCACGCCAGCCCAGGACCTCCACATCTGGCTTCTTCACCTGCGGGACCATCTGAGGAGTATTTGTCTGTAATAAAGCCCTTTTGTGGGGAAAAACCCATTCTGATTGACTGGGCCTGGCTCCCCAGTGGGTGGGCCTATTCCCTCCCAGGCCCACCAACGGCTGCACCCCTGCCCAGTCATGTGAAATCCATAAATGATGGCCTACCTAATTTATTTCAATTGACTGATTTCCTTCCATGAACTGTAACTCAGTAAAATCTTTGATATTCTTGCACATTGTGTTTATATTTTTGTTCAGTATACTAGGACAGCCACAGACATACTTTTAAATGATTGGGATCACAGTATAAAACAAGTACTAACAATGTATTTCGTAGTGTATTCATCGTGCCATAATCCTATACATGATTGCTATTGGCAGGTGTGTTGAAGTTGGTAATCCCCCACTCCCTCACCTTCTTGTCAGGCAGGTTGAAGAGGAACTCCCTGTCAAAGCGTCCAGGCCTCCGTAGAGCAGGGTCTATGGAGTCCAGTCTATTGGTAGCACCGATCACCACGATTTCACCTCGGCTGTCCAGACCATCCATCAACGCCAGCAGAGTGGACACTATGGAGCTAAAGCAGGGAAGGAGAGAGGGATAGGGAGAGAGAGAGAGTCAAACCATACTAAAAACTGATCACTCACATTCATTATTGATTGTCAGAGACCATCATCAAATGGAGATGTCTAACAGCTCCTCCTGCTTCATATAGTACCTGTGTATCTGGTCCTGTCTGCTGGAGCGCACTGGGGCCAGCCCGTCTATTTCATCAAAGAAGATTATGGAGGGCCTCATCAGGTACGCCTAGAAGCAGAACATAAGTCTGGGCTAGAGGTGCATGAGCTAGCCTGAACACAGAGTGTTCTGGATGGCAACTGGTCCAAGTAAGCACACTACAAACAGATCAGGAATTATTTATTAAATACCTTCCCTGACGCTATCCAACTGATAAGCCTTGGCTCATTCCAAGGGCTGTGGCGGTCAATACATTTTGTTAACCGGTGATTGTCATGCAAAATACTGCCTATCGCACAGTACTTGACCGTTAACAAAAACATTTAGCATATCCAGGACTTTTCCTATTTTGTTGCCTTACAACCTGGAATTAAAATGGATTTTGGGGGGGTTTGTATCATTTGATTTACACAACATGCCTACCACTTTGAAGATGCAAAATATTTTTGGGGGTGAAACAAACAAGAAATAAGACAAAAAAACAGAACTTGAGCGTGCATAACTATTCACCCCCCCAAAAAAAATCAATACTTTGTAGAGCCACCTTTTGCAGCAATTACAGCTGCAAGTCCCTTGGGGTATGTCTCTGTAAGCTTGGTACATCTAGCCACTGGGAATTTTGCCCATTCTTCAAGGCAAAACTGCTCCAGCTCCTTCAAGTTGGATGGGTTCTGCTGGTGTACAGAATTTCCCTGTATTTAGCGCCATCCATCATTCCTTAAATTCTGACCAGTTTCTCAGTCCCTGCTGACGAAAAACATCCCCACAGCATGATGCTGCCACCACCATGCTTTACTGTGGGGATGGTGTTCTCGGGGTGATGAGAGCTGTTGGGTTTGTGCCAGATATAGCGTTTTCCTTGATGGCCAAAAAGCTCAATTTTAGTCTCATCTGATCAGAGTACCTTCTTCCATATGTTTGGGGAGTCTCCCACATGCCTTTTGGGGAACACCAAACATGTTTGCTTATTTTTTTCTTTAAGCAATGGCTTTTTCTGGCCACTCTTTCGTAAAGCCCAGCTCTGTGGAGTATACGGCTTGACGTGGTCCTATGGACAGATACTCCAATCTCCGCTGTGGAGCATTGCAGCTCCTTCAGGGTTTTCTTTGGTCTCTTTGTTGCCTCTCTGATTAATGCCCTCCTTGCCTGGTCCGTGAGTTTTGGAGGGCGGCCCTCTCTTCGCAGGTTTGTTGTGATGCCATATTCTTTCCATTTTTAATAATGGATTTAAAGGTGCTCCGCAGGATGTTCAAAGTTTTGGATATTTTTTTATAACCCAACCCTGATCTGTACTTCTCCACAATTTTGTCCCTGACATGTTTGGAGAGCTTCTTGGTCTTCATGGTGTCGCTTGCTTGGTGGTGTCCAATGCTTAGCAGCGTTGCAGATTCTGGGGCCTTTCAGAACAGGTGTATATATACACTGAGATCATGTGACAGATCATGTGACACTTAGATTGCACACATGTGGACTTTATTTAACTAATTATGTGATTTCTGAAGGTAATTGGTTGCACCAGATCTTATTTAGGGGCTTCATAGCAAAGGTGGTGAATACATATGCACGCACCACTTTTCCGTTATTTATTTTGTAGAATTTTTTGAAACAAGTTTTTTTTTTTTTTTCACTTCCCCAATTTGGACTATTTTGTGAATGTCCATTACATGAAATCCAAATAAAAATCAATTTAAAATTACAGGTTGTAATGCAACAAAATAGGAAAAACGCCAAGGGGGATGAATACTTTCGCAAGGCACTGTACCTTCACAATAAACCCATTATTTATTTTAGGCAGTCTAAAGAAACATTATGATATGAAGAAAATGTATTTCAGAAGAACAGAATACGAGTTGGCCTACTGTATGATATCTGGCTATGCGCCATGCCATATAGGCTTGTTCATTTAGCAGACAAGATATGCTTATAAATCCTGTGCCATTATTTTATATTACACGATTCTATAGTAAGAAGAATATAACTGAACTTAGCTGAATAAAACAGAAAGTATATTTTTTCCATTCCGGAGCGGGTGCGCATATGAAGTGGATATGTTGAGCGTAAAAGTGATCATTTGAAACAAGTCCTATACGCTAGATTTAGAGTTAATGGCAACTTAAGTTGTGAATGATACAAACCTTAGAATGTCTTAGAAATCAAAAACATATACAGTGCATTCGGAAAGTATTCAAACCCCTTGACTTTTTCCACTGTTACATTACAGCCTTATTCTAAAATTGATCAAATGTTTTTTTCCCTCATCAATCTACACACAATACCCCATAATGACAAAGCAAAAACAGGTTTTTAGAAATGTTAGCAAATTTTTATATTAAAAAAAGAAAACTTAAATATTACATTTACATACAGTACCAGTCAAAAGTTTGGACACACCTACTCATTCAAGGGTTTGTCTTTATTTTTACTATTTTCTATATTGTAAAATAATGGTGAAGACATCAAAACAAACAGTTAAACATCAAACAGTTAAACAAATATATTTTATATTTGAGATTCTTCAAAGTAGCCACCCTTTGCCTTGATGACAGCTTTGCACACTCTTGGCATTCTCTCAACCAGCTTCATGAGGTTGTCACCTGGAATGCATTCAAATTAACAGGTGTGCCTTGTTAAAAGTTTAATTTGTGGAATTTCTTTCCTTCTTAATGCATTTGAGCCAATCAGTTGTGTTGTGACAAGGTAGGGGGGGGTATACAGAATATAGCCCTATTTTGTCTATATTATGGCAAGAACAGCTAAAATAAGCAAAAAGAAACAACAGTCCATCATTACTTTAAGACATGAAGGTCAGTCTATCCTGAAAATTTCAAGAAGTTTCTTCAAGTGCAGTCGCAAAAACCATCAAGCGCTATGATGAAACTGGCTCTCATGAGGACCGCCACAGGATTGGAATACCCAGAGTTACCTCTGCTGCAGAGGATAAGTTAATTAGAGTTACCAGCCTTAGAAATTGCAGCCCAAATAAATGCTTCAGAGAGTTCAAGTCACAGACACATCTCAACATCAAATGTTCAGAAGAGACTGTGTGAATCAGGCCTTCATGGTCAATTTGCTGCAAAGAAACCACTACTAAAGGACACCAATAAGAAGAAGAGACTGCTTGGGCCAAGAAACACGAGCAATGGACATTAGACCGGTGGAAATCTGTCCATTGGTCTGATGAGTCCAAATTTTTTATATTTGGTTCCAACCGCTGTGTCTTTGTGAGACGCAGAGTAGGTGAACGGATGATCTCCGCATGTGTGCTTCCCACCGTGAAGCATGGAGGAGGTGGTGTGATGGTGTGTGTGTGTTGCTGGTGACACTGTCTGTGATTTATTTAGAATTCAAGGCACACTTAACCAGCATGGCTACCACAGCATTCTGCAGCGATACGCCATCCCATCTGGTTTGGGCTTATTGGGACTATCATTTGTTTTTCAACAGGACAATGACCCAACACACTTCCAGGCTGTGTAAGGGCTATTTTACCAAGAAGGAGAGTGATGGAGTGCTGCATCAGATTACCTGACCTCCACAATCACCCGACCTCAACCCAATTGAGATGGTTTGGGATGAGTTGGACCGCAGAGTGACGGAAAAGCAGCCAACAAGTGCTCAGCATATGTGGGAACTCCTTCAAGGCTGTTGGAAAGGCATTCCAGGTGAAGCTGGTTGAGAGAATGCCAAGAGTGTGCAAAGCTGTCATCAAGGCAAAGGGTGGCTACTTTGAAGAATCTCAAATATATTTTGATTTGTTTAACACTTTTTGGGTTACTACATGATTCCATATGTGTTATTTCATAGTTTTGATGTCTTCACTATTATTCTACAATATAGAAAATAGTAAACAAAGAAAAACCCTGGAATGAGTAGGTGTGTCCAAACTTTTGACTGGTACTGTATGTGTGAAATTAGTTTTGATTTAGAATGGACCATTATCATGACCCTGTATCGGAACAGGGGCATAAAAAAAATAATACATGTCATCTATTCACTTAAATAGCGAATGGAGGACGCTTTTCCCGTGGTTCATTTTCATGCCAGCCAGGTAGGCTATACTACTGTTGTAAAGCAAAGCAATGTGCTTAATATTAGGAAAGTTGATAAATAAATATAGTAGGCCTAGCCTATAGAAAGCTGATGGGATCCTCTTTTTAATAGAGGCCATCAAAACTCTGTTTTCTCACACAATTGCACAGCCTATAGAAATGTTGCGCAACATGAGCTCATGGGCTCTCATGAAGCGTTTGATTTTATATTCTAAACCATTTGCATTGATGTCAGAGTGTTTAGAGGGACAATAGAGTGCTGAGTACCAGGCAGTTAGAACGTTTGGTAGGCTACTAACGACCATCAGCAGAATCAGCGCTTGGAGAAGCCTAGTTACCGTGACTAAACGGTCACGTGGCATTTGACTGCGGTCATGACTCGTGACCGCCGGTAATAAGGTCACCGTAACAGCCCTGGTCATGCCTCATGACTGCGGGTGTGGCGGTAACACGGTCACCGCAAGCCCTACTCATGCTCACCTGGTCAAAGAGCAGGCGTAGCTGTCGTTCTGATTCGCCGACCCACTTGCTGAGGCAGTCGGCTCCCTTCCTCATGAAGAAAGACACTTTCTTGTCTCCTTGACTACACTCGTTAGCCAAAGCCCGCGCTACTAGGGTCTTCCCTGTACCTGGTGGGCCGTAGAACAGACACCCTCTGTAGGAGAGGAGGGGGGCAGAGAGAGAGCCAGAGGTAAATAAGTTTAAAGCAGACACAATCCTTTTTTTATTGACCTTGGAACTACATTGTGACCATGATGCAAAAACTGCAAAATTCTGTTTTTCCTCATATGTCTTGTTGTAATCAAATAACACAGTTCTAAATTGCAAACAAAAGAGGATACATGCTTGATATGTCTGAACATGAATGAATCCCCCTTTACCTTGGGGGCTGTATCTTGAACCTCTCGAAGACCTCTGGGTAGAGGAGTGGGAAGACCACCATCTCCTTCAGAGACTGGATGTGGTTGGACAGCCCTCCTACGCTGTCAAACTTCACTGAGCTGTCCAGATTCATGGGGTCCACATCAGCGAGGCTAGCTCCCACCTTGGCCCTGTCCCTCAGCACCCCACTGGCCAGGTCCTCTGCTCTCAGGTTCATAGGCAGACATCTTTACAAATAACAGAAATACAGGTGATAGAGATGACAGACACTCAATGTGTGGTGAGCTTCCTGGTGCATAACAGCTGCCGCGTATCACCGGGTTTGAAGTGAAGCTACTGTGCTATACAGTACGAACGGTGAATGGAAAGTCGTTTGACCTAGAGAAAAGCCATTTATGAACTGTATCTTATATCAAAATCCACTAGGTGAGTGACAGAGAAAAAGGAGGAGAGGTATTTACCTGTTCCTGGCCCGGGTCATGTTCTTGCTTTTCCTCCTCTCAAATCTGTCCTCGTCAGACGAAGACGTGGTGTCACTACTGTGGATGGCATGCTTCTTCACTCTGGACCAGAGGAGAGGGAAGTAAAACAAAAGACAGATCACTCCATATTAGACCATGTCAATGTAGGTAAGCAGTGTTTTCTTCAAAACGTATGTAGGTAAGCAGTGTTTTCAGGCGGGGTACAACACCCACCGTATATGGCTTCTCCTTGCTGGGGATCTGTGGGTGTCAAACAGGGAGGGGTTGGTTTGTTTTCTGTTGATGGGCTCTGGAATGCATTCAGAGAGACAGAAGATGTTAAAAGCAGAAGGACTCAAGAGGTATAAAACAAAGACAATATCAGGAAATGGTTTTATGCAAGAAAAGGAACGTTTCAGGCAGAGGGCCAGTTTCCCAGACCTACATTAAGACTACTCCTTAACTAAAAGGCACACTCAATGGTGAATCTGGGTCCGGGAAACTCCCCTTAGTGTTGCAGAAAAATCACACAATACTCTATGTTTGTCTTTACCAATAGGTGGCGCCTCGTATCTCTGTACGGTCTTGCGTTGTCTCAGGTTGTACGGTCTGTCGTTCTCCTCTCCAGCCTCCTCTGCCTCGTCTCTTTCATCATCATCATCCTCTGCTTCGTCATCCTCTTCCTCACCGTGAGATTCTGAGACAAGGAGGTAAAAAAGTAAGATATGCTTGTGAAAATATTATCTTGTGAACCGCAAGCAACACCGATATAAACTACAGTTCTCTCCAAGGCCCTGTACAGCTTTACAAGCAATCCAAATTAAGACAAACCTTCAGTCCCCTCTTCCTCTTCTGTCTTGCTCATGGCTTTGTGGTGTGTCTGCATGACAAAGGTGTTCCTGTGCAGTGCCTTCCTCCTCTTCACACGAGAATACATGTCCATGTTTTCCTAGAAGATCAGGAGTGGAAGGAATGCGCATTTAGCTTAGTCTGGCTAACACCTAACTCGAATTCCTTGCATCAGCCAGTTATATTTAGCTAGCTGGCTTGCCATCATAACGTCTACCACTGGAGATAGTTACTAACAACCCACTTTCATATGGCATAATACAGATTGACTGGCTGATTGACAGACTTACCACCTCAGTGTCGGTCCACATGCGGAGTCTCTCCACCTCCCTGTTCTGTCTGATGCTGCTGATGTTGTCCATCTCCTGAAGAACTGCCTCCGCCGTGCTGACAATACAGTTACATTTGAGTCATTTAGCAGACGCTCTTATCCAAAGCGACTTACAGTAGTGAGTGCATACAGTAGTGAGCGCATATATTTTCAAACAATTCACACATCATCAGTATCAATTCATACCGCCTACCTCTGACGTCTTCGCTTTCTATTTTACAGATCACCCCTCTCCACCCCGGCACCACCAGGTCTGAGGCCTCCACTTCCTATAGGGAAGTGTGTGTGTGTGTGTGTGTGTTACCTGTTGACGAGCTGGTCAAACAGCAGGCTCTGGTTGAGGTGTTCAAACTGGCTCTTCCTCACTTGGCAGCTCCTCTTTCTGTCAACATGGCCATTCATGTGAGAGTGGTCTCCTGCCCCTTCCTCCTTATGGGCTGCAGGGGTCAGAGGTAACAGGTCAAAACAAAGAGGTCCCATCTAACTAATACTCCAACTAATACTGTACCTACACACAAACAATGTTGACATGTCTTAAAAAAACTCAAATGAAAGCTTTGGAAACGAAAACGACGTTACCATTTCCATTTTGCAGGGCGCCAGATGACAACCTGAAACACATTGAGATGTGTAAATATAAACACATTGCAAGAAAAGACTGCCCCATTCTCAGACACAGTCAACAGATGGGTCTGAATCCAGTACACGCGGCCAGTACAGGAATTGAACCCAGAACTGTCTGTCAAAGAGGCTGTTATTTTGCCTGCTCACCTGGTGCGGTAGGTGGGCATGCCCCAGGAGACCCTCTGGCCCTTGGCCTGGGGGGAGGGAGAGGTGTCGCTGGAGCTGGTCTGTCTACGGGTTCGCTTCGAGGGAGGGGACAGTCCAGGACTGCTGGGACTGCTCACATCACTACTGGGATCCTTCTAGAGGGGAGGAGAGAGAGTTTGTAGAGAGATGGAGATGGGAGAGAGAGTGCGAGAGATGCCCACACATTCCACCACAAAGCACTCACCTACAGAGAGATTAACCATAGAGAAGAGTCCCCTCAGCCAACTGGTTCTGGGGCTCTGTTCACAAACACACAGAGCCCCAGGACAGCAACACAATTGGACCCAACCAAATTATGAGAAAACAAAAAGATAACTATTTAAAACACACTGGAAAGAATCAACCAAAAAACAGAGCAAACTGGAATGCTAACTGGCCCTAAACAGAAAGTATACAAACCCAAAATTAAGAAAGTCCTTGCTATGTAAGGACTCAGTGAGCATAGCCTTGCTATTGAGAGAGGCCGCCATAGCCTTTCTTCTCTCGAGAGCCAGGTCTGCCTACGTGCCCACTGCCTATAAAATGAAGTGGAAACTGAGCAGCACTTCCTTATTAGAAACACATACACTACCCATCAAAAGATTGGACACATCTACTAATTCAAGGGTTTTACTTTATTTTTACTATTTTCTACATTGTAGAATAATAGTGAAGACATCAAAACTATGAAATAACACATATGGAATCATGTAGTAACCAAATAAGTTTTTAACAAATCAAAATACATATTTTATATTTGAGATATTTTGCAACTTTTTCAAATCATAGTCACACACCTGATGTAGCCTAGCCCATAGACCTATATGTTTTGATAAGGTTTGTATCACAACTAAAGTGGCCAAATAACTTGTTAAAATTAAGCACATTAATCCACTTTATAACCAGTGTAGAGCCTAACTGGCATACATAGGCTGCTCGTGAGTTTCAAGTTTGGGAAGATCATTTCCACCATAGAAAAGCACCTTTATAATAAAGCATTACATGCATTATCACATTTGTCTCACTTTTGACAACAGTGCAAATACAATCGAAAATCACATCAAACACCATCAAAACAGCCATCATACTTTTAAAACTCACCTCACTGTGATGATCAATTTGAAGAAAGAAGTTCAACAGCAGGCTGAAACAGTGTAAACGAAAATGGACAGCGCTTTCTAAGGTGATAATTAATTCAAAACACCGATATACATTTTAGAGTTTATGCATAGACTTCTGAGCACAAGCCCGAAAAAATGACCAGAATTAAAATGATGATTGTGCCATTATACAATACATAGCCTACCTCATATTATGCATGGCAGAAAAACATAAAACAAAACTGATTTAAGATGTATTTGATACATAATTGGTCTAGCCTTTTGAGTGTGGACTGTATTATTATGCATACTGGATGGACTGGTTACCTTATGCTACGTTCCAAAATGTATATCCATGAATCTGGGAGAGAACGTATAGCCCTAGGCGATGCTGTTGGTTCATTGATTGTGCAGGGCGGCTTACAGTTAGCCTACGTGAACAGTGAATTTGTATTTGATTTTGAATAGCCTAGTAATAGGGATTTTATTTATTTACATAATGAATTACCTTTAGCGATACAGAATCTCACCACCATGCGTTTCTAGTTTATCCGCTATCCCTTTCTCGAGCACGCATGTCAACAGTTTAGTGAAATGTGTTTCGTTGCGAAAACATGTCACTATCGATGTTCCCGAACAGATTTTCACTTTTTCCAAATGAAGCACTGGGTAGCTGC
This sequence comes from Coregonus clupeaformis, assembly GCF_020615455.1. Taxonomy (NCBI): domain Eukaryota; kingdom Metazoa; phylum Chordata; class Actinopteri; order Salmoniformes; family Salmonidae; genus Coregonus; species Coregonus clupeaformis. Next base: position 22,577,914 of record NC_059227.1, on the reverse strand, counting down.
AGGAACAAGGTTGGAGCATACAGAGTTTGGGTGGAATATCACCTGTCGGGCAGCGAGAGCATACTCCTCAAACAACGGTTGATGCGTGGAGTGAAATAAGTGTTCTTGTATTTATTTCTCAGCTGCTCATATTATGCTCGGCTATAAAACCATTGTAGCCTAGAAAATGGACCGGCGGGAAAGCTCGCGGCCTCCATTCCCTATTCGAGCGCATACAGATGACATGTCCTGCCCCTTCTAAATCGAAATTAATTTTGACATACTAGTAAAGACAAGATTAAGTCGAGAATAGTCTGACGGGTGAAAATCAGTTGAGAGAACAGCTGTGCAGCCTGAGGCAAGGAACAGAGCTCAAACTTTGTTGCCATGGAGAATAAGAGCAATTCCTCCCAGCTGCCCACTGCACTGAGGCTAGGAAACACTATCACCACCGATAAATCTACAATAATCGAGAATTTCAACAAGCATTTTGCTACGGCTGGCCATGCTTTCCACCTGGCTACCACTACCCCGGCCACCAGCTCTGCACCCTCCGCTGCAACTTGCCCATGCCCCCCCGCTTCTCCTTCACACAAATCCAGACAGCTGATGTTCTGAAAGAGCTGCAAAATCTGGACCCCTACAAATCATCTGGGCTAGACAATCTGGACCCTTTCTTTCTAAAACTAGCCGCTGAAATTGTCGCAACCCCTATTACTAGCCTGTTCAACCTCTCTTTCGTAACGTCTGAGATCCCCAGAGATTGGAAAGCTGCCGCGGTCATCCCCCTCTTCAAAGGGGGTGACACTCTAGATCCAAACTGTTACAGACCCATATCCATCCTGCCCTGCCTTTCGAAAGTTTTTGAAAGCCAAGTTAACAAACAGATCACCGACCATTTCGAATCCCACCGTACCTTCTCCGCTATGCAATCCGGTTTCCGAGCTGGTCATGGGTGCACCTCAGCCACGCTCAAGGTCCTAAACGATATAATAACCGCGATCGATAAAAGACAGTACTGTGCAGCCATCTTCATCGACCAGGCCAAGGCTTTCGACTCTGTCAACCACCGCATTCTTATTGGCAGACTAAACAGCCTTGGTTTCTCAAATGACTGCCTCGCCTGGTTCACCAACTACTTCTCAGATAGAGTTCAATGTGTCAAATCGGAGGGCCTGTTGTCTGGACCTATGGCAGTCTCTATGGGGGTGCCACAGGGTTCAATTCTTGGGCCGACTCTTTTCTCTGTGTATATCAATGATGTCGCTCTTGCTGCTGGTGACTCTCAGATCCACCTCTACGCAGACGACACCATTTTGTATACATCTGGCCCTTCATTGGACACTGTGTTAACAAACCTCCAAACGAGCTTCAATGCCATACAACACTCCTTCAGTAGCCTCCAACTGCTCTTAAACACTAGTAAAACTAAATGCATGCTCTTCAACGAACGCTGCTTGCACCCGCCCACCCGACTAGAATCACTACTCTCGACGGGTCTGACCTAGAGTATGTGGACAACTACAAATACCTAGGTGTCTGGTTAGACTGTAAACTCTCCTTCCAGACTCACATTAAGAATCTCCAATCCAAAGTTAAATCTAGAATCGGTTTCCTATTTCGCAAACAAAGCCTCCTTCACTCATGCTGCCAAACATGCCCTCGTAAAACTGACTATCCTACCGATCCTTGACTTCGGCGATGTCATTTACAAAATAGCCTCCAACACTCTACTCAGCAAATTGGATGTAGTCTATCACAGTGCCATCAGTTTTGTCTCCAAAGCCCCATATACTACCCACCACTGTGACCTGTACGCTCTTGTTGGCTGGTCCTCACTACATATTCGTCGCCAAACCCACTGGCTCCAGGCAATCTATAAAATTACTGCTAGGCAAATCCCCGCCTTATCTTAGCTCATTGGTCACCATAGAAACACCCACCCATAGTGTGCGCTCCAGCAGGTATATCTCACTGGTCATCCCCAAAGCCAACATCTCCTTTGGCCGCCATTCCTTCCAGTTCTCTGCTGCCAATGACTGGAACAAATTGCAAAAATCTCTGAAGCTGGAGACACTTATCTCCCTCACTAACTTTAAGCATCAGTTGTCAGAGCACCTTACCGATCACTGCACCTGTACACAGCCCATCTGAAATTAGCCCGCCCAACTACCTCATCCCTATATTGTTATTTATTTTGCTCATTTGTACCCCAGTATCTCTATTTGCACATCATCTCTTGCACATCTATCATTCCAGTGTTAATACTAATTGTAATTATTTTGCACTATAGCCTATTTATTGCCTTACCTCCATAACTTGCTACATTTGCACACACTGTATATATATTTTGTTGTATTTTTGAATTTGTGTTTTGTTTTACCCCATATGTAACTCTGTGTTGTTGTTTTTAATCACACTGCTTTGCTTTATCTTGGCCAGGTCGCAGTTGTAAATGAGAACTTGTTCTCAACTGGCTTACCTGGTTAAATAAAAAATTAAATAAATAAATACAATTATTTCTCAAATCATCAATAGCCTATAGTCGCACCATGCAGACCATCTATGCTTTGATTTCTAAGACATTCTAAGGTTTGTATCATTCACAACTAAAGTTGCCAAATAACTATAAATCTAGCATACAGGACCTGTTTCAAGTGATTACTTTTACGCTCAATATAGCCACGTCATACAGTGCATTCAGAAAGTACTCAGACCCCTTGATTTTTTCCACTTTACATAAGTATTCAGACCCTTTGCTATGAGAATCGAAATTGAGCTCAGGTGCATCCTGTTTTCATTGATCATCCTTGAGATGTTTCTAAAACTTCATTGGAAAAACCAAGCCATGAGGTCGAAGGAATTGTCCGTAGAGCTCCGAGACAGGATTGTGTCGAGGCACAGATATGGGGACGGGTACCAAAACATTTCTGCAGCATTGAAGGTCCCCAAGAACACAGTGGCCTCCATCATTCTTAAATGAAAGAAGTTTGGAACCACCAAGACTCTTCCTAGAGCTGGCCGCCCGGCAAAACTGAGCAATCGGGGGAGACGGGCCTTGGTCAGGGAGGTGACCAAGAACCCGATGGTCACTGACAGAGCTCCAGAGTTCCTCTGTGGAGATGGGAGAACATTCCAGAAGGACAACCATCTCTGCAGCACTCTACCAAATCAGGCCTTTATGGTAGAGTGACCAGACAGAAGCCACTCCTCAGTAAAAAAAGGCACATGACAGCCCACTTGGAGTTTGCCAAAAGGCACCTAATGGACCCTCAGACCAACAAAATGCTCTGGTCTGATGAAACCAAGATTGAACTCTTTGGCCTGAATGCCAAGTGTCACATCTGGAGGAAACCTGGCAACATCCCTGCAGTGAAGCTTGGTGGTGGCAGAATCATGCTGTAGGGATGTCTTTCAGTGGCAGGGACTGGGAGACTAGTCAGGATCGAAGGAAAGATGAAAGGAGCAAAGTACAGAGAGATCCTTGATGAAAACCTGCTCCAGAGCACTCAGGACCTTAGACTGGGGTGAAGGTTCACCTTCCAACAGGACAACGACCCTAAGCACACAGCCAAGACAACGCAGGAGTGGCTTCAGGACAAGTCTCTGAATGAAATCTAGTGGCCCAGCCAGAGCCCGGACTTGAACCCGATTGAACATCTCTGGAGAGACCTGAAAATAGCTGTGCAGCAACGCGCCCCATCCAACCTGACAGAGCTTGAGAGGATCTGCAGAGAAGAATGGGAGAAACTCCCCAAATACAGGTGTGCCAAGCTTGCAGCATCATACCCATGAAGACTTGAGGCTGTAATCGCTGCCAAAGGTGCTTCAACAAAGTACTGAGTAAAGGGTCTGAATACTTATGTAAATGTGATTTCAGATGTTTTTTTTTGCAAAGATTTCAAAAAAACTGCTTTTGGTTTATCATTGTCAGATATTGTATAGATTGATTAGGGAAAAAAACAATTTAATCCATTTTAGAATAAAGGGTCTGAATACTCGCTCCGTAATGGGAAAAATATCCTTTATATTTTTTTCAGTTTAGTTCAATTATATTCTTCCTACTATAAAATCATATAAAATAAAATAATGGCACGGGACTTACAGTGAGGGAAAAAAAGTATTTGATCCCCTGCTGATTTTGTACGTGTGCCCACTGACAAAGAAATTATCAGTCTATAATTTTAAATGGTAGGTTTATTTGAACAGTGAGAGACAAAATAACAACAAATAAATCCAGAAAAACGCATGTCAAAAATGTTATGAATTGATTTGCATTTTAATGAGGGAAATAAGTATTTGACCCCTCTGCAAAACATGACTTAGTACTTGGTGGCAAAACCCTTGTTGGCAATCAAAGAGGTCAGACGTTTCTTGTAGTTGGCCACCAGGTTTGCACACATCTCATGAGGTATTTTGTTCCACTCCTCTTTGCAGATCTTCTCCAAGTCATTAAGGTTTCGAGGCTGACGTTTGGCAACTCAAACCTTCAGCTCCCTCCATAAATGTTCTATGGGATTAAGGTCTGGAGACTGGCTAGGCCACTCCAGGACCTTAATGTGCTTCTTCTTGAGCCACTCCTTTGTTGCCTTGGCCGTGTGTTTTGGGTCATTGTCATGCTGGAAAACCCATCCACGACCCTTTTTCAATGCCCTGGCTGAGGGAAGGAGGTTCTCACCCAACATTTGACGGTACATGGCCCCGTCTATCGTCCCTTTGATGCGGTGAAGTTGTCCTGTCCCCTTAGCAGAAAAACACCCCCAAAGCATAATGTTTCCACCTCCATGTTTGACGGTGGGGATGGTGTTCTTGTGGTCATAGGCAGCATTCCTCCTCCTCCAAACACGGCGATTTGAGTTGACGCCAAAGAGCTCGATTTTGGTCTCATCTGACCACAACACTTTCACCCAGTTCTCCTCTGAATAACCCTCCCCATTCAGATGTTCATTGGCAAACTTCAGACGGCCCTGTATATGTGCTTTCTTGAGCAGGGGGACCTTGTGGGCGCTGCAGTATTTCAGTCCTTCACGGCGTAGTGTGTTACCAATTATTTTCTTGGTGACTATGGTCCCAGCTGCCTTGAGATCATTGACAAGATCCTCCTGTGTAGTTCCTGGCTGATTCCTCACCGTTCTCATGATCATTGCAACTCCACGAGGTGAGATCTTGCATGGAGCCCCAGGCCGAGGGAGATTGACAGTTCTTTTGTGTTTCTTCCATTTGCGAATAATCGCACCAACTGTTGTCGCCCATTCCAGCCTTGTGTAGGTCCCTCACATCCTTGGAGAGCTCTTTGGTCTTGGCCATGGTGGAGAGTTTGGAATCTGATTGATTGATTACTTCTGTGGACAGTTGTCTTTTATAGAGGTAACAAACTGAGATTAGGAGCACTCCCTTTAAGAGTGTGCTCCTAATTTCAGCTCATTACCTGTATAAAAGACACCTGGGAGCCAGAAATCTTTCTGATTGAGAGGGGGTCAAATACTTATTTCCCTCATTAAAATGCAAATCAATTTATAACATTTTTGACATATGTTTTTCTGGATAAATTTTTTGTTACTCTGTCTCTCACTGTTCAAATAAACCTACCGTTAAAATTATAGACTGGTCATTTCTTTGTCAGTGGGCAAACGTACAAAATCAGCAGGGGATCAAATACTTTTTTCCCCTCACTGTATAAGCATAGCTTGTCAGCTAAATGAACAAGCCTACAGCCTTTGGCCTTGAGCATAGCCAGGTAACATACAGTAGGGCCAACTAATATTCTGTTCTTCTGAAATACATTTTCTTCATATCATGTTTGTTTATACCTGACTAAAATAAATAATGGATTTATTGTGATGGTGTATATTAAATTGATATAGACGACTTTTTTTTATGTAGATGTTCAAAAGACGCACATCAGCAGCTTGTATGTGCGGAGGCCTGGAGATGCTAAACGTGTTTATGTTTACGGTCAATTACCGTGAGACCGGCAGTCTTTTGCATGACAATAACCGGCTGACAAAATGTCATGACCGCCACAGCCCTACCGTCCCCCCACCCTCCCTACTGAACATTTATGTTGGTGACCATGTACATTAGCCTGGCCAATTACCGTAACCTAAAATTCCAAGACCGTCACAGCCCTAGCCCCAGAACAGCAACACAATTAGACCCAACCAAATCACCGCTTGGTATGGCAACTGCTCGGCATCTGACCACAAGGCGCTACAGAAGCCTATAACTTCTTGCCTATATTTCTTTTTGAAAAGACGATAAATAGAATTGCCGCTGACCAATTGTCCGGGAGAACAAGAAAAAATCCCATTACAAAATAATGCTTTTTAGCCTATTCATTGATGGAAATACATTTGACTGGTCATGCTTATAAGTCTATAGCTTAATTTGCATAATTTGATGGAATTAACTTGGCGCGTGTGTAGGCTACAGTATATTCTTTATGTACATTACCGTTCAAAAGTTCGGGGTCACTTACAAATTTCGTTGTTTTCCATGAAAACATACATGAAATGAGTTTGAATAGGAAATATAGCAAAATGAATAGGAAATGTAGTCATTGACAAGTTTAGAAATAATGATTTTTAATTGAAATAATAGTGTCCTTCAAACTTTGCTTTCGTCAAAGAATCCTCCATTTGCAGCAATTACAGCTTTGTAGACCTTTGACATTCTAGTAATCTGAAGAGATTTCACCCCATGCTTCCTGAAGCACCTCCCACAAATTGGATTGGCTTGATGGGCACTTCTTACGTACCATACGGTCAAGCTGCTCCCACAACAGCTCAATAGGGTTGAGATCCGGTGACTGTGCTGGCCACTCCATTATAGACAGAATACCAGCTGACTGCTTCTTCCCTAAATAGTTATTGCATAGTTGGGAGCTGTGCTTTGGGTCATTGTCCTGTTGTAGGAGGAAATTGGCTCCAATCAAGCGCCGTCCACAGGGTATGGCATTGCAAAATGGAGTGATAGCCTTCCTTCTTCAAGATCCTTTTACCCTGTACAAATCTCCCACTTTACCACCACCAAAGCACCCCCAGACCATCACATTGCCTCCACCATGCTTGACAGATGGCATCAAGCACTCCTCCAGCATCTTTTCATTTGGTCTGCGTCTCACAAAAGTTATTCTTTGTGATCTGAACACCTCAAACTTCGATCCGTGTGTCCATAACACTTTTTTTTCAATCTTCCTCTGTCCAGTGTCTGTGTTATTTTGCCCATCTTAATATTTACTTTTTATTGACCAGTCTTAAATATGGCTGTTTCTTTGCAACTCTGCCTAGAAGGTCAGCATCCTTCTTCACTGTTGATGTTGAGACTGGTGTTTTGCGGGTACTATTTAATGAAGCTGCCAGTTGAGGACCTGTGAGGCATCTGTTTCTCAAACTAGACACTCAAATGTATTTGTCCTCTTGCTCAGTTGTGCACCGGGGCCTCCCACTCCTCTTTCTATTCTGGTTAGAGACAGATTGCGCTGTTCTGCGAAGGGAGTAGTTCACAGTGTTGTACGAGATCTTCAGTTTCTTGGCAATTTCTCGCATGGAATAGAACAACATTTCTCAGAACAAGAATAGACTGATGAGTTTCAGAATAAAGTTATTTGTTTCTGGCCATTTTGAGCCTGTAATCGAACCCACAATTGCTGATGCTCCAGATACTCAACTAGTCTCAAGAAGGCCAGTTTTGAAACCACTTGCATGTCCGGTGCACTTTAGACAATGGTTAAACTAAACGTTCTGATCTGTTGCATCAGACTCATTGCTTTTTAACCCATAAGAGTCTAAACCAGGCCTGGGCAATTCCAGTCCTCGGGGGCCTGATTGGTGTCACACTTTTGCCCAATCCCTAGCAAACACAGCTGATTTAAACTAATTGCATTTTTAACTGAAGATCATGATCAGTTGATTATTGGAGTCAGGTGTGTTAGCTGGGGCAAAAGTGTGACACCAATCAGGCCCCCGAGGACTGGAATTGCCCAGGCCTGGTCTAAACCCTGTCTAAACCGGGGGGGAGGGGTTCTAATAAGCTACACTACCGGTCAGAACTTTTAGAACGCCTACTCATTCAAACGTTTTTCTTTATTTTTACTATTTTCGACATTGTAGAATAATAGTGAAGACATCAAAACTATGAAATAACACACGGAATCATGTCGTAACCAAAACAGTGTTAAACAAATCTAAATGTATTTTATATATTTGACATTCTTCAAATAGCCACCCTTTGCCTTGATGACAGCTTTGCACACTCTTGGCATTTAACCCCTTGTTTTTGGCACTAATCAGTCTCCATATATACTGTACTTCCATTAATTTTTTCAACTGGTACCGAGGGACCTTCAGACGAGTCTTGTGAGGCCTGTGGGCGTCCTAGATCAAAACAACTGACATGTGTTCGTGAGAGTATCACCTTTCCAAACTGTTCGGCCGCTACAGACAGAAGTTGGCAGATCGGCTGTACCAACTTCAGACGAGTCCCAATACGCTTGTGGGGTTTGTAGAGCAAAACAGAGAACACTATCGTGTTCGTGAAAGGCTCATCTTTCCATAGAGTGGTCATAATAGTTTTGTTGGCCAAACCGGTTCGACGCTAGACGATTTTGTGAGAAGACCGATTTTTGGGATGTCTCATGGTCTGACAAACATCGCTCTAGCTCTGTCACCTTTCACCGCAGATGGGATAGTGCGACAACGCAAAAAAAACAGATCTCTAGCTTAAAGTGACAGAATTTTATGGGGATTTTGTATTATGCTAATTAGATTTATGCTGAGGCGCAGACATCGACCTTAGTTAACTTTTTTTTAATGTAGCCTAGGCCTACTGGTTGTATGAATTTGGGATCTATCTTCCCACAACTGTCCCAGAGTCTGTTTGGAATAGGATATTTCTTTAATGACAAGCTGACCAATAGAATAGGTCAACTTTTCTACTATGGGGGATAATGTCACGATACCAACATTCTACAAATGATACGATACAGTGGGGAAAAAAAGTATTTAGTCAGCCACCAATTGTGCAAGTTCTCCCACTTAAAAAGATGAGAGAGGCCTGTAATTTTCATCATAGGTACACGTCAACTATGACAGACAAATTGAGAAAAAAAAATCCAGAAAATCACATTGTAGGATTTTTAATGAGTTTATTTGCAAATTATGGTGGAAAATAAGTATTTGGTCACCTACAAACAAGCAAGATTTCTGGCTCTCACAGACCTGTAACTTCTTCTTTAAGAGGCTCCTCTGTCCTCCACTTCGTTACCTGTATTAATGGCACCTGTTTGAACTTGTTATCAGTATAAAAGACACCCGTCCACAACCTCAAACAGTCACACTCCAAACTCCACTATGGCCAAGACCAAAGAGCTATCAAAGGACACCAGAAACAAAATTGTAGACCTGCACCAGGCTGGGAAGACTGAATCTGCAATAGGTAAGCAGCTTGGTTTGAAGAAATCAACTGTGGGAGCAATTATTATGAAATGGAAGACATACAAGACCACTGATAATCTCCCTCGATCTGGGGCTCCACGCAAGATCTCACCCCGTGGGGTCAAAATGATCACAAGAACGGTGAGCAAAAATCCCAGAACCACACGGGGGACCTAGTGAATGACCTGCAGAGAGCTGGGACCAAAGTAACAAAGCCTACCATCAGTAACACACTACGCCGCCAGGGACTCAAATTCTGCAGTGCCAGATGTGTCCCCCTGCTTAAGCCAGTACATGTCCAGGCCCGTCTGAAGTTTGCTAGAGTGCATTTGAATGATCCAGAAGAGTATTGGGAGAATGTCATATGGTCAGATGAAACCAAAATAGAACTTTTTGGTAAAAACTCAACTCGCCGTGTTTGGAGGACAAAGAATGCTGAGTTGCATCCAAAGAACACCATACCTACTGTGAAGCATGGGGGTGGAAACATCATGCTTTGGGGCTGTTTTTTCTGCAAAGGGACCAGGACGACTGATCCGTGTAAAGGAAAGAATGAATGGGGCCATGTATCGTGAGATTTTGAGTGAAAACCTCCTTCCATCAGCAAGGTCATTGAAGATGAAACGTGGCTGGGTCTTTCAGCATGACAATGATCCCAAACACACCGCCCGGGCAACGAAGGAGTGGCTTCGTAAGAAGCATTTCAAGGTCCTGGAGTGGCCTAGCCAGTCTCCAGATCTCAACCCCATAGAAAATCTTTGGAGGGAGTTGAAAGTCTGTGTTGCCCAGCGACAGCCCCAAAACATCACTGCTGTAGAGGAGATCTGCATGGAGGAATGGGCCAAAATACCAGCAACAGTGTGTGAAAACCTTGTGAAGACTTACAGAAAACGTTTGACCTGTGTCATTGCCAACAAAGGGTATATAACAAAGTATTGATAAACTTTTGTTATTGACCAAATACTTATTTTCCACCATAATTTGCAAATAAATTAATTAAAAATCCTACAACGTGATTTTCTGGAGTTTTTTTTCTCATTTTGTCTGTCATAGTTGACGTGGTACCTATGATGAAAATTACAGGCCTCTCTCATCTTTTTAAGTGGGAGAACTTGCACAATTGGTGGCTGACTAAATACTTTTTTTCCCCCACTGTACCAGGCCAAGTATTACGATACCGAGTAGTATTGCAATACTTCGGTGGAAGAAAATCTGTGGCCAAGCGTCCCGTTCGCCGGACACTTTCTCGTTTTCTAAACTTCTTCAATACAACACATTTAATTTAACTTTACACTGTTCAGTGTATAATAGAATGCTGCATAGAATGGCTGATTTGCTCATATTTGCAAAGGCCTACCTGTGATTTGGCTGGAGGAATGGGAGGAAGGAATAAACATGCATAATAATCTGCATGTCATTGTGTCAGTAAGGGGAAAACACTGCATTAAACCTTCTTTACTCTTCAGTTAACACAGACACACACTCTCCCTCCCTCACACACTCTGTTTCCCTCACTCTCATAAACACACACAACTCTCTCGCTCTCTCCCACAAACACACACTGCTCCCAACTTTTCAAAGGTTAGGCACCAAACAGAATTTAAGGAGCACCAGAAAGAAATAGATTTTTGATATAGTTTAGGATTACATTAGGCTTATATGAATCCTACCTTTGAAGCACATCTCATGAGTAGCAGACCCTTATCCTTTCTTCCTGTGCCAATCAAATTTGCCTAAACCTACTGTCAAGTTAACAAGTTGTTAGCTAGATAGGTAACATGACTGACCGTTGTTTGTAAACAAACCAATAATTAGCGACCCGAGATTAGTTTAAAAACAGCCCAGGACATGGTTTGTGAAATTATATAAAATGCGTGTGAATTCTGCTAGAAATAAAAAAGGTATTTCTGGTAATATGGGTCATATTCTTTTAACCGTTTAAGCTAGAGACAAGCCGTTGCTGTAAAGCTGCAAGCATGCCTGTTGCGAGCGGTGCTCAATTTAATTTTCCCTCTCTGACACTCAGCGGCTGCATGTCAGTGAACTTGAAAAGTCTACTCAGACTGATCCGTGCTCTTGGTTACAACAGGCGATTAAATGATACAATGTATCAACATTGCTCGCTGCCGCGCTGCTCCAATGTACAAATCTAACAACAGAAGACTCATCAGGGTCTGGCATCCCCACTTGCCATCACTGCTAAATTATATGTTTAAAAAACATTTGGAGGAATAGATACACATGAAGAGCGGCCAGAGAGAAGCAGGGGAAAAGTGCTGCATGGTAAATCCGACGTCTGCATTTATGGTGATATGGCCTCTGCAGATGTCAGGGCTTCGCCGAGCAGCGCGGAGCTGTTGTGACGGAACTTGTTAAGGAAGTGAGTTTGTGTTTATACAGGACCTCCCACCCTCACCTACCGTCAACCAATCATGTCAATGTGGAGCTATACGGAGCTCTCCGCATTGTTACAAAATTTGAGAGGTGCACAATGATGCGGTCCGGAGTTCAATTTGGCCTCTGCGTGCCTCTGGAGGTGCCGCATTTGCATAAGACAATCCATACCGCGCCTCCGACCACATTTTCAGATCAAGCATAAATTGGCTCTTACGGTAGTCCCCAGTCACCTGTCACATGGTGTTTGTTTACAAGCACACAACGACCAGAGCCTTGTGAGTCACTCACTGTCGTGCAGCATGCACTAGCTGATCTATTTACAGTATGCAATTCACAACCAAATATTTGTTTTGTGCGTGCAGCAAACTGCATCATTAAGTTTTGGTACCGTGACATTACCGTGGTAACGGTATATACCGTGCAACGCTAATGGGGAATAGTAGATTGACATAGGCTAGGGATTTTGCTGTTCATTACTGGCCTTATTGGCTGAAGAAAAGTAAATGTGGACATCTTCAAAGTGCACATCAGAATTTGGTAAGAAGGACCGCACATAGTTGCATCCTCGACTTGCGTGTTCTGTTAATATGAATTACCATAATCTAAATGTGATTTATGTCATTCTGAGCTCCGTGGGTTGACGCACTAATCAGGTTACGCACTCAATGCATATGGGTCTGGCAGATTTCTCAAATGTCCGGTCAAATGTTGCCGGTCAAATGTCCCAGCACATCACTGGGGCAGAGCTTCCTGTCATCCAGGACCACTGACACCGCCTGGTATAGAGGAAGGCCCTAAACATTGTCAAAGACTCCAGACACCCAAGTCATAGACTGTTCTCTCTGCTACCGTACGGCAAGCGGTACCGGCGCGCCAAGCCTGGGACCAAAAGATTCCTTAACAGCTTCTACCCCCAAGTCATAAGACTGCTGAACAGTTATCAAATGGCTAGCCGGACTATTTGCATTGACCCCTTATTTTATTATTATGTATTATTTTTGCACTGACTCTCTTGCACAGGCTTGATGTACACTCACTGGACTAACCTCACACACACACACGCATATTGACGCCACACACATTCACACACACTGCTGCTACTCTGTATATTATCTATACATAGTCGCTTTACCCCTACCTACACGTACATATTACCTCAATTATCTCGACTAACCTTAACCCCTGCACATTGACTCAGTACCAGTACCCATTGTATATAGCGTCATTATTGTTATTTTATTGTGTTCCTATTTTTCCTTTAGTTTATTTAACATTTGTTTTTTTGGTATTTTATTTTTTACTCTACATTGTTGGTTAAGGGCTCGTAAGTAAGCATTTCATAGTAAAGTCTACAGCTGTTGTATTTCACATATGTGACAAAAAAATTGTCACAACTACTTGACACATTGGAAAGAATAAACCAAAAACAGTGCAAATTGGAATGCTATTTGGCTCTAAACAGAGACTACACAGTGGCAGAATACCTGACCGCTGTGGCTGACCCAAAACAAAAAAAACAAAAAACTAACTATGTACAGACTCAGTGAGCATAGCCTTGCTATTGAGAGAGGGGTCGCCATAGGCAGACCTGGCTCTCAAGAGAAGACAGGATATGTGGCCACTGCCCACAAAATGAGATGGAAACAGAGCTGTACTTTCTAACCTCCTGCCATATTTCCCTCAAATTTCACAAACCTCAAAGAATTCAAACACAAATTGACAAACTCCAATATACATGTTAGGCGAAATACCGCAGTGCGCAATCCCAGCAGCAGAATTTGTGAACCGATGCCACAAGAAAACGTCAACCAGTGAGTCAGAAACACCAATGCAAATACAGCCTATATTTATCTGCCTATTCATTTCCTCCCCGTCAGTCGTACATTCTACTATTTGCACTTTGTCACAACACTGTACACAGCTTATGAAACTTTAAAATGTTATACTACATTTAACCGCTAATATATTATTTAAAAGTGGTTATTTTCTTGAAACTTTGTTTGTGTAATGTTTATACTGTTAATGTCTGATTAATATCGTTGTTTAATTTCGCAGTCGGTTTTTGTTGTTGTTTTGTTTATTTCGCTTGCTTTGGCAATGGAAACATGTTTCCCACGCCAACAAAGCCCCTTTGAATTGAATTGAATTGAGAGAGCGAGAAAAGCGATGGAGACGGGAAGAAAGGACACAAATAGCGAGACTCCTTAACGCACTGACTGTACCATAAAAACACAAAGGACTATAAAGCAATGGCATGTCCTTGGTACTTGTATGCCCTTCACAGTCTGTAAGCCTTCCTTCCTTATTGATACAACACAATAACCTGTCTGCTGCCATAGAATCCTGCTAGCAGCTTACAGGGAGACTAGTCTGACTATCGGCCACACACCAACGACTGAACAGAACACGGTCCTTAGGTGTCGATCAATAGTTACAGATCACAATATTATTTCTGGACGATCCAGACGCCTCCAAGTAACGGTTTACTTATTTTTTTATATACAGTGGGGAGAACAAGTATTTGATACACTGCCGATTTTGCAGGTTTTCCTACTTACAAAGCATGTAGAGGTCTGTGATTTTTATCATAGGTACACTTCGACTGTGAGAGCCGGAATCTAAAACAAAAAAACAAAAAATCACATTGTATGATTTTTAAGTAATTAATTTGCATTTTATTGCATGACATAAGTATTTGATACATCAGAAAAGCAGAACTTAATATTTGGTACAGAAACATTTGTTTGTAATTACAGAGATCATACGTTTCCTGTAGGTCTTGACCAGGTTTGCACACACTGCAGCAGGGATTTTGGCCCACTCCTCCATACAGACCTTCTCCAGATCCTTCAGGTTTCGGGGCTGTCGCTGGGCAATACGGACTTTCAGCTCCCTCCAAAGATTTTCTATTGGGTTCAGGTCTGGAGACTGGCTAGGCCACTCCAGGACCTTGAGATGCTTCTTACGGAGCCACTCCTTAGTTGCCCTGGCTGTGTGTTTCAGGTCGTTGTCATGCTGGAAGACCCAGCCACGACCCATCTTCAATGCTCTTACTGAGGGAAGGAGGTTGTTGGCCAATATCTCGCGATACATGGCCCCATCCATCCTCCCCTCAATACGGTGCAGTCATCCTGTCCCCTTTGCAGAAAAGCATCCCCAAAGAATGATGTTTCCACCTCCATGCTTCACGGTTGGGATGGTGTTCTTGGGGTTGTACTCATCCTTCTTCTTCCTCCAAACACAGCGAGTGGAGTTTAGACCAAAAAGCTATATTTTTGTCTCATCAGACCACATGACCTTCTCCCATTCCTCCTCTGGATCATCCAGATGGTCATTGGCAAACTTCAGACAGGCCTGGACATGCACTGGCTTGAGCAGGGGGACCTTGCGTGCGCTGCAGGATTTTAATCCATGACGGCGTAGTGTGTTACTAATGGTTTTCTTTGAGACTGTGGTCCCAGTTCTCTTCAGGTCATTGACCAGGTCCTGCCGTGTAGTTATGGGCTGATCCCTTACCTTCCTCATGATCATTGATGCCCCACGAGGTGAGATCTTGCATGGAGCCCCAGACCGAGGGTGATTGACCGTCATCTTGAACTTCTTCCATTTTCTAATAATTGCGCCAACAGTTGTTGCCTTCTCACCAAGCTGCTTGCCTATTGTCCTGTAGCCCATCCCAGCCTTGTGCAGGTCTACAATTTTATCCCTGATGTCCTTACACAGCTCTCTGGTCTTGGCCATTGTGGAGAGTTTGGAGTCTGTTTGATTGAGTGTGTGGACAGGTGTCTTTTATACAAGTAACGAGTTCAAACAGGTGCAGTTAATACAGGTAATGAGTGGAGAACAGGAGGGCTTCTTAAAGAAAAACTAACAGGTCTGTGAGGGCCGGAATTCTTACTGGTTGGTAGGTGATCAAATACTTATGTCATGCAATAAAATGCAAATTAATTACTTAAAAATCATACAATGTGATTTTCTGGATTTTTGTTTTAGATTCCGTCTCTCACAGTTGAAGTGTACCTATGATAAAAATTACAGACCTCTACATGCTTTGTAAGTAGGAAAACCTGCAAAATCGGCAGTGTATCAAATACTTGTTCTCCCCACTGTATACAGTACCGGTCAAAAGTTATAGAACACCTACTCATTCAAGGGTTTTTCTTTATTTGTACTATTTTCTACATTATAGAATAATAGTGAAGACATCAAAACTATGAAATAACATATGGAATCATGTAGTAACCAAAAAAGTGTTAAACAAATCAAAATATATTTGAGATTCTTCAAATAGCCACCCTTTGCCTTGATGACAGCTTTCACACTCTTGGCATTCTCTCAACCAGCTTCATGACGTTGTCACCTAGAACGCATTTCAATTAACAGGGGTGCCTTCTTAAAAGTTAATTTGTTGATTTTCTTAATGCGTTTGAGCCAATCAGTTGTGTTGTGACAAGGTAGGGGTGGTATATTTGCACTGCCCCCCCCCACCCCATCCTTTTTACGCTGCTGCTACTCTGTTAAGTATTTATGCATAGTCACTTTAACTCTACCCACATGTACATATTACCTCAACTAGCCGGTGCCCCCGCACATTGACTCTGAAACGGTACCCCCCTGTATATATAGCCTCCCTACTGTCACTTTATTTTACTTCTGCTCTTTTTTTTCTCGACACTTTTTTTGTTGTTGTTTTATTTTTACTTTTTTGTTTAAAATAAATGCACTGTTGGTTAAGGGCTGTAAGTAAGCATTTCACTGTAATGTCTGCACCTGTTGTATTCGGCGCATGTGACCAATAAAATTTGATTTGATTTGATTTATACCGAAGATTGCCCTATTTGGTAAAAGACCAAGTCCGTATTATGGCAAGAACAACTCAAATAAGCAAAGAGAAACAACAGTCCATGATTACTTTAAGACATGAAGGTCAGTCAATACGGAACATTGAGAACTTTTAAAGTTTCTTAAAGTGCAGTTGCAAAAACCATCTGTTCAAATAAACCTACCATTAAAAGTATAGACTGATAATTTCTTTGTCAGTGGGCAAACTTACAAAATCAGCAGGGGATCAAATACTTTTTTCCCCTCACTGTATGTATTCACCCCCTTTGCTATGAAGCCCATAAATAAGATCTGGTGCAACCAATTACCTTCAGAAATCACATAATTAGTGAAATAAAGTCCACCTGTGTGCAATCTAAGTGTCACATGATCTCAGTATATATATATATATATATATATATATATATATATATATATATTACACACACACACACAGTGGGGAGAACAAGAATTTGATTTACTGCCGAATTTGCAGGTTTTCCTACTTACAAAGCATGTAGGTCTGTAATTTTTATCATAGGTACACTTCAACGGTGAGAGACGGAATCTAAAACAAAAATCCAGAAAATCACATTGTATGATTTTTAAGTAATTAATTTGCATTTTATTGCATGACATAAGTATTTGATCACCTACCAACCAGTAAGAATTCCGGCTCTCACAGACCTGTTCGTTTTTATTTAAGAAGCCCTCCTGTTCTCCACTCATTACCTGTATTAACTGCACCTGTTTGAACTCGTTACCTGTATAAAAGACACCTGTCCACACACTCAATCAAACAGACTCCAAACTCTCCACAATGGCCAAGACCAGAGAGCTGTGTAAGGACATCAGGGATAAAATTGTAGGCCTGCACAAGGCTGGGATGGGCTACAGGACAATAGGCAAGCAGCTTGGTGAGAAGGCAACAACTGTTGGCGCAATTATTAGAAAATGGAAGAAGTTCAAGATGACGGTCAATCACCCTCGGTCTGGGGCTCGGTCTGGGGCTCCATGCAAGATCTCACCTCATGGGGCATCAATGATCATGAGGAAGGTGAGGGATCAGCCCAGAACTACACGGCAGGACCTGGTCAATGACCTGAAGAGAGCTGGGACCACAGTCTCAAAGAAAACCATTAGTAACACACTACGCCGTCATGGATTAAAATCCTGCAGCGCACGCAAGGTCCCCCTGCTCAAGCCAGCGCATGTCCAGGCCCGTCTGAAGTTTTCCAATGACCATCTGGATGATCCAGAGGAGGAATGGGAGAAGGTCATGTGGTCTGATGAGACAAAAATATGAGCTTTTTGGTCTAAACTCCACTCGCCGTGTTTGGAGGAAGAAGATGGATGAGTACAACCCCAAGAACACCATCCCAACCGTGAAGCGTGGCAGTGGAAACATCATTCTTTGGGGATGCTTTTCTGCAAAGGGGACAGGACGACTGCACCGTATTTAGGGGAGGATGGATGGGGCCATGGATCGCGAGATCTTGGCCAACAACCTCCTTCCCTCAGTAAGAGCATTGAAGATGGGTCGTGGCTGGGTCTTCCAGCATGACAACGACCCGAAACACACAGCCAGGGCAACTAAGGAGTGGCTCCGTAAGAAGCATCTCAAGGTCCTGGAGTGGCCTAGCCAGTCTCCAGACCTGAACCCAATAGAAAATCTTTGGAGGGAGCTGAAAGTCTGTATTGCCCAGCGACAGCCCCGAAACCTGAAGGATCTGGAGAAGGTCTGTATGGAGGAGTGGGCCAAAATCCCTGCTGCAGTGTGTGCAAACCTGGTCAAGACCTACAGGAAACGTATGATCTCTGTAATTGCAAACAAAGGTTTCTGTACCAAATATTAAGTTCTGCTTTTCTGATGTATCAAATACTTATGTCATGCAATAAAAAGCAAATTAATTACTTAAAAATCATACAATGTGATTTTCTGGATTTTTGTTTTAGATTCAGTCTCTCACAGTTGAAGTGTACCTATAAAAATTACAGACCTCTACATGCTTTGTAAGTAGGAAATATATATATATATATACACACACATACATACACACACACCTGTTCTGAAAGGCCCCAGATTCTGCAACATCACTAAGCCACCAAGCAAGCAGCACCATGAAGACCAAGGAGCTCTCCAAACAGGTCAGGGACAAAGTTGTGAAGAAGTACATATCAAGGTTGGATTATTAAAAAATACCAGAAACTTTCAACATCCCACGGAGCACCAATAAATCCATTATAAAAAAATGGAAAGAATATGGCACCACAACAAACCTGCCAAGAGAGGGCCGCCCACCAAAACTCACAGACCAGGCAAGGAGGGCATTAACCAGAGGCAACAAAGAGACCAAAGATAACCCTGAAGGAGCTGCAAAGCTCCACAGCGGAGATTAGAGTATCTGTCCATAGGACCACGTTAAGCCGTACACTCCACAGAGCTGGGCTTTACAGAAGAGTGGCCAGAAAAAAGCCATTGCTTAAAGAAAAAAATAAGCAAACACATTTGGTGTTCGCCAAAAGGCATGTGGGAGACTCCCCAAACATATGGAAGAAGGTACTCTGGTCAGATGAGACTAAAATTGAGCTTTTTGGCCATCAAGGAAAACGCTATGTCTGGCGCAAATCCAACACCTCTCATCACCCCGAGAACACCATCCCCACAGTAAAGCATGGTGGTGGCAGCATTATGCTGTTGGGATGTTTTTCGTCAGCAGGGACTGAGGTTCACCTTCCAGCAGGACAATGACCCTAAGCATACTGCTAAAGCAACACTTGAGTAGTTTAAGGGGAAATATTTAAATGTCTTGGAATGGCCCAGACCTCAATCCAATTGAGAATCTGTGGTATGACTTAAAGATTGCTGTACACCAGCGGAACCCATCCAACTTGAAGGAGCTGGAGCAGTTTTGCATTGAAGAATGGGCAAAAATCCCAGTGGCTAGATGTGCCAAGCTTATAGAGACATACCTAAAGAGAATTGCAGCTGTAATTGCTGCAAAAGGTGGCTCTACAAAGTATTGACTTTGGGGGGGGTAAATAGTTATGCATGCTCAAGTTTTTTTTTTTAACTTATTTGTTGTTTGTTTCACAATACAAAATATTTTGCATCTTCAAAGTGGTAGGCATGTTGTGTAAATCAAATGATACAAACCCCCCAAAAATCCATTTTAATTCCAGGTTGTAAGGCAACAAAATAGGAAAAATGCCAAGGGGGGTGAATACTTTCGCAAGCCACTGAAGCGTTCTCATGCTCTCGTCTCTTTGCAGCAGACATATAGTGAGCAATATGTTTGGAACATCCAATCGTAGTATCAAATCACAATGCATATAGAATTGTGAGAATGGCAATACATACACACACTACATGACCAAAAGTATGTGGATACCAGCTCATCAAACATCTCATTCCAAAATCATGGGCATTAATATGGAGTTGGTCCCCCCTTTGCTGCTATAACAGCCTCCACTCTTATGGGAAGGCTTTCCACTAGAGGTTGGAACATTGCTGCGGGGACTTGCTTCCATTCAGCCACAAAAGCATTTGAGGTCGGGCACTGGTTGGGCAATTAGGCCTGGCTCGGAGTCTGAGTTCCAATTCATCCCAAAGGTGTTTGATAGGGTTGAAAAGGTGGCATCCTATGACAGTGCCACGTTGAAAGTCACTGAGCTCTTTAGTAATGCCATTCTACTGCCAGTGTTTGTCTATGGAGATTGCATGGCTGTGTGCGCGATTTTATACATCTGTCAGCAAGGGGTGTGGCTGAAATAGCCGAATACACTAATTTGAAGGGGTGTCCACATACGCGATATATACAAAAGTATCTTATCGGCACCTAAGTATCTTTATAATATCGTATCATGAGGTCCCTGGAAATTCCCAGCCCTAACACCTTACCTATGAAGGACTGGAACCACTATCCTTGATCCAGATTACCCTTGTAAACACGAACCTCAGCGGCAGAGCTACAAGCTGCTATTTAGCCTTCATCTGAATCTTTTAGACTAACCTTTACTTGGCGTTGGAATTGAGAAAATGTTCATTTATTAAATTAAATAAATGTTAGCTCCATGAAGTAATCCAAACATGTATACTCCGTAGGGCTGACCCCAATTAGTCGACTTGTCAATTGTATTCAGACCCTTTAAAGTACTTTGTTGAAGCACCTTTGGCAGCGATTACAGCATTGAGTCTTCTTGGGTATGACGCCACAAGCTTGGCACACCTGTATTTTGGGATTCTCTCTCATTCTTCTCTGCAGATCCTCTCAAGCTCTGTCAGGTTGGATGGGGAGCGTTACTGCACAGCTATTTTCAGGTCTCTCCAGAGATGTTCGATCGGGTTCAAGTCCGGGCTCTGGTTGGGCCACTCAAGGACATTCAGAGACTTGTCCCGAAGGCACTCCTGTGTTGTCTTGGCTGTGTGCTTAGGGTCGTTGTCCTGTTGGAAGGTGAACCTTCACCTCAGTCTGAGGTCCTGAGCGCTCTGGAGCAGGTTTTCATCAAGGATCTCTCTGTACTTTGCTCCGTTCATCTTTCCTTCGATCCTGACTAGTCTCCCAGTCCCTGCTGGTGAAAAACATCCCCACAGCATGATGCTGCCACCACCATGCTTCACCGTAGGGACGGTGCCAAGTTTCCTCCAGACGTGACGCTTGGCATTCAGGCCAAAGAGTTCAATCTTGGTTTCATCAGACCAGAGAATCTTGTTTCTCATGGTCTGAGAGTCCTTTAAGTGCCCTTTGGAAAACTCCAAGCGGGCTGTCATGTGCCTTTTACTGAGGAGTGGCTTCCGTCTGGCCACTCTACCATAAAGGCCTGATTGGTGGAGTGCTGCAGAGATGGTTGTCCTTCTGGAAGGTTATCCCATCTCCACAGAGGAACTGTAGAGCTCTGTCAGAGAGTGACCATCGGGTTCTTGGTCACCTCCCTGACCAAGGCCCGTCTCCCCCGATTGCTCAATTTGGCAGGGCGGCCAGCTCTAGGAAGATACTTGGTGGTTCCAAACTTCTTCCATTTAAGAATGATGGAGGGCACTGTGTCTTGGGGACTGTTACGGATACAGGTATCCTGTGTCCTGTGTTTTTCTCTCCTTCTGCCCTAATCACAGGTGTCCTGTATGTTCCTGATTGGTGGTCGTTGAGGTGTCTGCTGATTGGACCAATCAGTGAACATTCCTGTTAATTGCACCACCTGTTATTCGTTGTTCAATCACACATCCCATGTTATAAAAACCAAACTTGTGTGTGTTGGTTAGAGAGAGATTTTGCCATATGTGAGTATGGACACGGTGGTGTCCTGTGTGTTGTGTACTCACTAAGTTGTTGGTTACCCTATTGGTAACTTTGTTAGAAGCCATTTCTTTATGTGAGTTTGGATACTGTTGTGTCCTGTGTATTGTGTACATACTTTATTGCTGATTACCCTGTTTTGTAGCTTGGTGTGTTTCTGGGAAAAGGGGAGTTTAAGCTAGATGCCCTTGGGCGTACATTACCCGTAGGAAGAAATCTGTCTATAAACACCAGTTAGACCTGAGCGGACCACCCACTGTATTTTTGTATGGTAGCAGTAGCCTAGCGGTTCTTGAGGCAGGCAAGATCAGTTTAGGGGTTTTACACTATTGTTTCATTTCTTGGGTCCTGCTCAGCCCTTTTTCCCAAACCTTTACCGTGTGTTTAGTAATAAACCATTTATGTTTGACGGTAGTTCATGGTTGTTGTGTCATTTTTTGGTTCTCACTGTTCCAGGTCACACTTATAATTTGCATAATTTATGTTACGGGTCTCATGTCCATCCACCCTAGACGTTTAGAGCCACGGGGTTCGTAACATAAAGTGGGGGTTCGTCCGGGATCTATCCCGTGTTACTCATGCAAATTAGCAAGTGTCTGGTTCAGTGTTGAGCTTGGCAGCTGTACTACCTGTTTTTTTTGTGTGTTCGGTAGTCGACGGCTCGTGTTGCTAGTAGGATGGCTACTTTTGAGTTGGAGGCATTTTTGGAAAACCCTACGTGGGAGGTTTTTGATAATTGCCGTAGAGTGGATCTACAGGCTTTGGCTGACCACTTTTCTGTACCCATACCGAGGGGTTTAGTGAAAGCAGAAGTTAGGGAAGTAGTGCTAGCGATATTGTTAAACGAGCGAGTGCTTGAGTTACCGCCGCCTGAGTCTGCTGCTCCTGTAGGGGATGTGGTTGCTACGCCTGTAAGCCCATCAGTGTCTGAGGACGAGACTAAGGCTCCAGCCACATTGCCCCGTTATGACCCACTCTCCCCACTGACTGACAGTGATGCCAGGATCGATGTCCGCTCGACACGGCTCCAAATGGAGGCGGAAGAGCGGGCACAAATCAGGCAAGACAAGCTGGAGATGCGTAAGCTAGAGGCAGAACAGGAGACGCGTAAGCTAGAGGTAGAACTGGAGACGCGTGAGGCTTGATCAAGAACTGGAGACGCGTAGGCTTGATCAAGAACTGGAGACGCGTAAGATGGAACTGGAGGGTGCGTAAAATGGAACTGGAGGCAGAAACAGCGAGGTTAGTCGCTGCTCATACTATGCCTGCTAGTGAGCCATCCTCACCAGCTGTGTCGGCTGCTACGTTTGATATTAGTAGGCAGATCACCTTGGTACCTGTGTTCAGGGAGTCAGAGGTTGATTCCTATTTCAGTGTGTTTGAACGTATAGCGGTAGCATTGAAATGGCCCGAAGAGGTATGGTGCCTATTACTTCAGTGTAAACTAACAGGTAAAGCTCAAGAGGTTCTGGCAGCGCTACCTCTTGAAGACAGTTTGAATTATGAAGTGGTCAAAGCTACTGTTCTTCGGGCCTATGAGCTTGTTCCTGAGGCATATCGACAGAGATTTAGGTCTCATAAAAAGTCTCCTACTCAGACTTATGTGGAGTTTGCTAGAGACAAAGGAAATCTGTTTGACAAATGGCACAGTGCTAGTAAAGTAACTGATTTTAACTCTCTACGGGAGTTAATCTTGTTAGAAGAGTTTAAAAATTGCTTACCGGAACGCATTGTAGTTTATCTGAACGAACAGAAAGTATCCTCACTGTCGGAAGCGTCTGTTTTGGCAGACGAGTTTGTGTTGACGCATAAGAGCGTGTTTTCGGCTCGGTACGGAGAGCAGGGCTGCGGAGTTGCTAACTTTTAGTCCTAGTCGACCAGCAGTACATCCAGCACGCCCAAAAGATGTGCGTCACTGTTTCTATTGTCATAAGGTGGGACATATGGTTAATGATTGCTTTCTGCTAAAACGCAAACCGGGGATACCTCAGCACGCCAGGCCGCCAACGGGTGTTGGGCTGATTCGACGCGTTGTCAGGCCGGAATCAAGACAGAAGCCTCATAGTGAATGTGGTTTGAAAGTCCCTGTCCCAGATCACAGTTATGAACCGTTCATTTTGAGGGGTTTGTTTCTATATCAGATGACGAGCGTCTCAGCGTCCAGTTAGAATCCTCAGAGATACTGGTGCGGCGCAGTCGTTCATACTAGCTGATGTGTTGCCCTTGTCTAATAATACATATTGTGGTTCCAATGTGTTAGTACAAGGAATTGAAATGGGATTTGTCCCAGTGCCATTGCACTTTGTGAACGTACACTCTGAGTTAGTCAGTGGATTGTTCAGAGTGGGCGTACGTCCTATGTTGCCAGTAAAAGGTGTGACATTTATAATGGGCAACGATATTGCCGGAGGAAAGGTAATACCCGTATTGGAGGTAATGGATAAAAGTGACCAGTCTCTCTCCGAGGAGCTGGCACAGGGTTATCCAGATGTGTTCCCCGCTTGTGCTGTCACACGTGCTCAAGCACGACAAGTGGGTGAAGTGGGTAGATTTGTCAGACACGATTCTTTTCAGAGAGTGTGACCCAGAGGATAGTTCGGGTGCTACCTCTGGTAAGCTGGTGCAGTCTGACCAACAGCCCAGAGAAAGGAAGAAGGATGTGGAACTTGTTGCTGAGGCAATACAGTTACCAGTTACTCGTGAGCAGCTGATCGCTAACCAACAGGTTGACATTAGCCTGGCTAAATGTTTTTCTAGTGTTGTCTCAGAGGAGGAGCTAAAGAAGAAAAACATGGCATACTTCATTGATGGTAATCTCTCATGCGTAAATGGACATCCCATGTTGACGCTGGCGGAGATTGGAATGCTGTTTACCAAATAGTGATTCCTACAGCCTTTCGACAAAATGTTTTATCCCTCGCTCATGATCACCAGTGGTCCGGACATCTGGGAGTCACCAAGACGTATGATCGAGTTTTGCGACATTTCTTTTGGCCTGGCTTAAAGCAAGATGTGGCTCAGTTCTGTCGGACTTGCCACACCTGTCAAGTAGTTGGGAAACCGAACCAGGTTATTTCCCCGCGCCTCTTTGTCCCATACCGGCCATAGGTGAACCATTCGAACATGTGATGGTTGATTGTGTTGGACCATTACCAAAAACAAAATCTGGTAACCAGTTTATGTTGACAATTATGTGTGTGGCCACCAGGTACCCAGAGGCCATTCCTCTGCGAAGGATTACTGCTCCAGTGGTGAGTAAAGCGTTGATCAAATTCTTCTCAACTTTTGGATTACCTAAGGTGATACAAACTGATCAGGGTACGAATTTCCTTTCTACACTTTTCAAACAAGTGTTAAAATCCTTGTCAGTTACACACCGTGTGTCAAGCGCATATCACCCAGAGTCTCAGGGTGCGCTGAACGCTGGCATCAGACACTGAAGTCTATGCTCCGTAAATATTGCATGGAATCTGAGAAAGATTGGGATGAGGGAGTTCCTCTAGTGTTGTTTGCTGTCCGTGAGACAGTACAGGAATCCCTAGGGTTCAGCCCAGCTGAACTGGTGTTTGGACACACCATGAGAGGACCTATGAAAGTCCTTAAGGATCAGTTTTTGTCACAAGAGTTGTGTGTGAAAGAAAATGTGTTGGACTACGTTAGTCGCTTTCGTGAGCGCCTCACATGCTGCCTGTGCTCTAGCAAAGGAAGCACTGTCTTCCTCACAGAAACGGATGAAACGACACTATGACACACAGGCTGTTTCTCGTTCACTGCAGCCAGGTGACCGAGTTCTTGTGTTGTTGCCTGTGCCAGGAGCGTCATTGTCAGCACGTTTCTCTGGTCCTTATGTCATTGAAAAGAAACTAACTGAAACTGACTATGTGATACAGACTCCTGATAGAAAACGCCAATCTCGTGTGTGCCACGTTAACATGTTGAAGACATACCACACCAGACCCGTCCACTCAGGTAGACAGTCCAGAGAAACTGGCCGAGTTGGCTTTCTCTGTTGCTGCTACGGCTGTAGTGGGAGGTCATGTTAATGATGTGGACGGAGATGGTTTGGAGTTGCGCAATACTCAGCAGCAGTGTGCTAGATTGCCCAATTCAGAGATGCTGCTGTCTCTCCCGGTCAAGCCTGATTCATTTAACGGACAGACAGTCAGATGATATTGTGAGACTATTACACAGTTTTCCGTGTCTTTTTAATGATGTTCCTACATGTACAAATGTGTTAGAACATGACATTAATGTTGGAAACGCTGCACCTATCAAGCAACATCCTTATCGTGTCAACGTCGCTAAGAGAAAGATAATGAGGGGGTGAGGTCGGTTATTTGCTGGAGAATAACCTGGCTATGCCAAGTTCAAGTCCTTGGAGTTCTCCGTGCATTCTGGTTCCTAAACCTGATGGGACATCCAGATTATGTACGGACTATCGGAAGGTCAATGCTGTCACAGTGCCCGACTGTTCCCGTTACCCAGACTGGATGACTGTATTGATACTGTTGGTGCTGCTACTTATGTAACCAAATTAGATCTTCTAAAAGGTTACTGGCAGGTGCCGTTAACCCCACGTGCCTCCGACATCTCTGCCTTTGTGACCCCAGATCACTTCCTACAATATGCTGTCATGGCATTTGGGATGCGGAACGCACCAGCCACTTTCCAACGCCTGGTTAACACAGTATTGGCTGGAGTTCTAATTGTAGTGCTTACCTTGATGATCTGGTAATTTATTCAACTGAGTGGGCTGATCATGTTAACACTCTAAGGGTAGTGTGTGAACGTCTAGCAACCGCTTCTCTAACCCTGAACTTAGCAAAGTGCGAGTTTGGGAAGGCCACTGTTACGTATCTTGGTAAACAGGTCGGCCATGGTCAGGTGCGCCCTGTAGATGCCAAGGTCTCAGCTATAAACGCATTTCCCGCACCTACCACCAGAAGAGAGCTACGCCGTTTTTTTAGGGATGGTTGGCTACTACCGTAGTTTCTGTAAAAATTTCTCTGCGGTAGTTGCTCCATTAACGGATTTGCTCAGTCCGGCGAGGAAATTTGTATGGTCTGAAGATTGTTGTACTGCTTTCAACACTGCTAAAGCACTCTTGTGTAGTACTCCTGTTCTTGCTGCGCCAGATTTTGAACGGCCGTTTAAACTGGAGGTAGATGCAAGTGCCAGAGGTGCTGGTGCTGTTCTACTGCAGCAAGACCAGAGTGGAGTGGACCATCCTGTCTGTTATTTTTCACGGAAATTTAACAAATGTCAGACAAACTATTCCACCATTGAACAAGAAGCTCTAGCTTTGTTGTTAGCTCTGCAGTACTTTGAAGTTTATGTTGGTTCCAGTGCATTACCAGTAATAGTGTATACTGACTATAACCCCTTAGTTTTTCTCCACCGGATGTACAACCAGAACCAACGCCTTATGCTGTTGGGCACTTGTCGTGCAAAATTATAATTTGGAGATCCGCCACAAAAAGGGGTTGGATAATGTGTTGGCAGATGCTTTGTCTCGTGTGTAATGATCTAGGTTTTTTTTTGTTATCCCGCAGGATGATTTGTGAATTTGGGTGTTGTGATAGTACGTGTGTCGCAAACCATTGTGGTTTGCTCTTTTAAGGGTGGGGAGTGTTACGGATACAGGTATCCTGTGTCCTGTGTTTTTCTCTCCTTCTGCCCTAATCACAGGTGTCCTGTATGTTCCTGATTGGTGGTCGTTGAGGTGTCTGCTGATTGGACCAATCAGTGAACATTCCTGTTAATTGCACCACCTGTTATTCGTTTGTTCAATCACACATCCCATGTTATAAAAACCAAACTTGTGTGTTGGTTAGAGAGAGATTTTTGCCATATGTGAGTATGGACACGGTGGTGTCCTGTGTGTTGTGTACTCACTAAGTTGTTGGTTACCCTATTGGTAACTTTGTTAGAAGCCATTTCTTTATGTGAGTTTGGATACTGTTGTGTCCTGTGTATTGTGTACATACTTTATTGCTGATTACCCTGTTTTGTAGCTTGGTGTGTTTCTGGGAAAAGGGGAGTTTAAGCTAGATGCCCTTGGGCGTACATTACCCGTAGGAAGAAATCTGTCTATAAACACCAGTTAGACCTGAGCGGACCACCCACTGTATTTTTTGTATGGTAGCAGTAGCCTAGCGGTTCTTGAGGCAGGCAAGATCAGTTTAGGGGGTTTTACACTATTGTTTCATTTCTTGGGTCCTGCTCAGCCCCTTTTTCCCAAACCTTTACCGTGTGTTTAGTAATAAACCATTTATGTTTGACGGTAGTTCATGGTTGTTGTGTCATTTTTGGTTCTCACTGTTCCAGGTCACACTTATAATTTGCATAATTTATGTTACGGGTCTCATGTCCATCCACCCTAGACGTTTAGAGCCACGGGGTTCGTAACAGGGACCTTCGATGCTGCAGAATGTTTTTGGTACCCTTCCCCAGATCTGTGCCTCGACACAGTCTCTGAGCTCTAAGGACAATTCCTTTGACCTCATGGCTTGGTTTTTACTCTGACATGCTGTCAACTGTGGGACCTAATATAGACAGGTTTGTGCCTTTCCAAATCATATCCAATCAATTGAATTTACCACAGGTGGACTCAAATCAAGTTGTAGAAACCTCAAGGATGATCAATGGAAACAGGATGCACCTGAGCTCAATTTCGAGTCTCATAGCAAAGGGTCTGAATATTTATGTAAATAAGGTATCTGTTTTTATTTTTAATAACATTTCTAAAAACCTTGTTTTCAATTTGTCATTATGGGGTATTGTGTGTAGATTGCTGAGGATTTGTATTTATTTAATCCATTTTAGAATAAGGCTGTACCACAACAAAATGTGGAAAAAGTCAAGGGGTCTGAATACTTTCCGAAGGCACTGTATTTGTGCCCATCTCAGTGAACTAATCCATTGCGGAGCCAATTTATGCTTGATCTGCCTTTGTGGTCGGACGCGCCATATGGAGGGTGTGACGCAAGGCATGCAGATGCAAAATTGAGTTTTGTACCGCATCGCCATGCGCCTCCCAAATTTTGTAACAATGAGAGGGCTCCACATTGACATGACTGGTTGACGGAAGGTGGGGGCGGTACATCCTGTATAAACACAAACTCACTTCCTTGACAACAGCTCTGCACTGCTCCGTGAAGCGCAAGTAGTATGAATGCGCAAGAGTATGAAGGCATTCAACATGAGTAAGGTTGCCGACTCTTCGTGTAGCCTATTACCGGCAACTTCAGGACAGTAATGGCAGAATATGCGAAAGCCAACAGGAGCGGGAGGAGAAGTTGGGGGCAGGTTAAGGTATTTTTCATCTGGTTATCTAGATCTCTGGCGCCCTCGTGAGGCATCAAACCGTAAGCATCAGACCAGCTCAATGCTTATAGTGATTTTTTAAAAAACACATACCAAATGTCTATATGGAAATATACACGTTAAAAAATGTCGACCAATCGTTTCATCTAAAGAACAGACGACTTTCGGTCGACCAATATTTTTTTAGTCGGGGACAGCCCTAATACTCCGCCATGTTTGAGTATCTTTGTTTTCTCTCATTGATCGGGTCAGGTGGGTGTCCACCCCAAAGTGCTGCACATCATATGTGCCACTCAGAAATCAAGCTTAGCTTTGAATGACACTCACCTGTCTTGATCAATGAGAGAAGACAAAGATACTCTAAGATTGCGGCGTATACATCGTCAAATTATTTGATGGAGCAAAAATTGATTAAACTTAATAACGGAGCATTTTCAAAATTCAAACGTTCCACCTGCAACTAGCGATGGGAGTTTAGAAGATACCGGTGTTTTTCAAGTCGAGAATGACGAAAGTATCGCCATGTAAAGGATTATTTAAAATGTGTTGCTTATGCTAAATAGATCACCGTTATCAACGGCTATCACTGCTGAGCCGTTTGATTACATCAGCTAGCTCCAGATCTGATGGTCTGTCCTGCTTTGTTGACAAATGGCAAGAGGTGATACAAACCTGAATTTAACTTGAATATAATATATAATAATAATAACTTGAAGACTCATCTCCTCCATTTCAAATACATGTACAGTACATTTGTTCAGGTATCCAATTAAACCTGCTAAGTGCCGAAAAGTTTGAACTTACTGAACACCTAACTAACTACCTGTTACACAACTCATGCCATATTTGCATGATGATCATTCATGACAAAGTAGCTAGCAAAATGACAATATAATCACAAATGCTTCAATTTAATACACTCAAGAGGGTAGCTAACCAAATAACAATTGTGTCCCTATTCATTTTGCGATGTGTAATTGTATCCACAACAGCCTGCTAGCTTAATGTACCTCTCATCATATTGTTTACATTTGTAGCTACTAGTATTGTTGTGACTTAACATTACTGCTCCAAATCCTAGAGAAACCCTTGACGCAGTTAACGTTAATGAATATCTTTACCAGACAATTTAAACCTGAATATTGTGTCAACAGTATCCCGTATAGCTTAACACTTCAAGTTTCTTTCAAACACAAAAATTCAGCCAGTTCAACTTCAAGCTAACTATAGCTAGTTAACGTTAGCTAAATAGCTAAGGACGTTTGCCAGCCAACTGTTGTGAACCATAGGGGTTCATCGAGTTCCCTTCCCCCACAACCACATAGCTAACACTACTAGCCTGCAATTTATTGACTTTACATATAAACACGGTTAGCAATACAACATGCTTATCGATAACACGTCAACTGCACAGTGTCTCTGTTTTGGGATGTCGAGCGACACACTAAAACAGGCTAGCTAGCAGGCTTAATGATCTCCTGCAGCCGGCGGTAGGCATATTAACACAGGCGCAACACAAAGGGAACTCCGGCAACTTGGATGTGGCAGTCAGTTAGGAAGCTAACGTTCATGCAATGGCGTCAGTGCTTATGGCAAACATACAAAGCCACATTTATTCGTGAAATCAATTATGTTGGTGTCAAACATTGTAGACAGGTTTATGACAACAAAAACACGGAGAACCGGCTTGAGGCCAAAGCTAACTAGTTAGCATAACATTAGCTATATTATAGCTAACGTTACATTAGCCGGGCAGAGAATAAAATAACCCGGCTTACATGTTCTTCGGAGTTGGGGGGATTTCTCGCGGAAGACCGGGTCCTGGACGAGATGAAGGGACTGCTCTGCTCATGCCGAGAGTTCTTTCTTGTGTTCACCATGATTTGTCCGTTTATTTGCACTTGTTTAATCTGTCTATCTGTCTGTACACTGCCTCAGTAAGCACCGCATTGAGGCGCCATTTCTCTTTCTCTTTAGTTCGCTCTCCTGTCACTCACTACGCAAAATTCACTCGCGGACCATTTCCGCTTTGCAATACTAGCAGTTGTCAGTGTGGCAAGGCATCAGAAATACAAAAATTACACAATACACACATAATTGCAACACAGCAAAAAAATACATTTAGCAATTTTAATAGAAGACATCAAATGTTCAATTGAACGAATTTAATGTAGCTATATAGCTATCACACGAAACAATGTTTTTAAGTTTGCGGCTTGCTAACGTTAGTGCTGTTTGTACTGTCACGGTATTTCAGTTTTCCAAAAACGTAAAACCAATTACTGGTGTACTAGCTAGCTAACGTTATAACTTACGTTTTCTTTGTATATTTTCAGCGGCTCTTCAATGGTCTCGTTTAATATTAATAAAGGATAATACGGAGTTAAATTCGACTAATGTGACATTTGACTTAATAAGATGATAGCTAAACGTGCACAGACTGCAATTTGCAGTCCAGGCACGTGAGCGTGTGCAGCTGTTGTTTTGGTTTGTATTGCAGCCAGAGCACAACACAGGATGGAAATTATGAACATGTAATAGCCTGTACTGTACTGAATTTTATAAAAGAAAAAGCTAATTCTATACCAAACGTATTGCTTAGCCTATAACTAGCTACATGTTTATTTTTGGACTGCAGTCCAATCGGCTGCCGTGAAAAATCATAGGCTGTTCTACCATTTGTCCCTCTATACTTTAATGTAGCTTATTCCTACAATTCTGAAAGTGTCAATCCCTGATTCACTATGCATATATGAAAATAGTATATATAATTATATATACTACTTCACCTCTTCCTCTCTGATATAGCCTAGGGGCCACAAAACATAATCTTTAGCATTACCATGCATTGTGAGAGAGAGAGAGAGAGAGAGAGAGAGAGAGAGAGAGAGAGAGAGAGAGAGAGAGAGAGAGAGAGAGAGAGAGAGAGAGAGAGAGAGAAGCCAACAGAACAGCCCACTTCAGACCCCGAACACACAGCTTTGACACCACAGCAGGACAGACAAGACAGAACCTGGACCAACCCAGCAGACTCTCCCTCCTGGCACCCCCACTGTCAGCCCCCCAGACAGCTCTCCTGACAACACCCCCACTCCCACAGAGGACACACAAAAGTCAGAGATTGTGCTCCTCATTGACTCAAATGGGAACTACATTGATGAGGATAAACTGTTTCCAAACTACAGTGGCTGAACTCTGGTGTCCAAACACCTGAGGTGCCCTGGAGCTGCTGTCAGAGGACCGACTAGGGTCCCCCAGCCCCATCATAATTCACACAGACACAAATTAGCTGAAGGTGCAGCAGGAAAGGGTGGCCACAGCACTCCAGGGAGTGATTGAAAAAGCTTCTTCCTCATTCCCTAACTCACTAGTGGGTCATCTCCACCCTGCTACCACGGAAAGACGTTCACCCTGCCACCATACAGGGGTGAATGCAAGCATTTCCCAGGATTGTGCTTCAAAACCTAACATCTACAAGGCCCACCACTCCATCATGGACTTGAACAGCCTTTACGACCAGGTCCACCTCTACAAGGCAGCAGTCCCCATCTTTGCCAGGACCCTGAAGGACATCACCCTCAACCGCAGCCCCAGCACCTCACACAGGAGCAACAGAGCAATGGACACCCGCCCAGACCAGCGAGACACCCTCCCAGAACTGTGAGACACCCTCCCGGAAGACCTGCACCAATAGGATCCACACTAGGGTTGAATTGCGGGAACCTGGTTACCGGGATTTACCGCCGAAAACCACTCCCTTTTCCAGGGATAAATAACTGCGAGAAACCGTTAAATTATAATACATTATTTATATGAAAAGCATGTCATGAAATGGAACTGTTAAATTATATGCAATGTCTAAATCTGGCTTCTCTACGGCCTCTGCATGATGAATCATCAACGCTCAGGGTGGGGACAGACTGCCCATCTCAACATGGAGCGCAGTTCACAATGCATGTTGACCTACTGTATCATCTCATCATGGTCACTTTTTTTGACAGGTAGGCCTGCATTTGCAGCAAGATCTACGCTACAGTACTATAAAAATAGAATGCTCGTCTTTTTTTATTACCGCTGCAGAGTTTTAAAACAGCCTATCACTCGAATATCGTTGCTTTAAATCAGTGCACGCGTGAGCACTCTCTCGCAGTCTTTCTCTCTCTCCATCAACTCCATTCAAATTGCATCCAAAATAGATAATCCTGTTCTAAATTGATATATAGCCCTATATATAGATGTCCTAGCCTACCTCTTTCAGGTAATAAATTCAATGCAGTATTAGCCTATTATTTAGCTAAATATGGGGTTATGCATAATAAGCTTATAATTTGTGTCTTGCGCAATATGCACGCACCTGTGCTCCGCTGGCCTCTCCTTAAAAAACTATCATTAGCTCTTGGAAAAGCTATACTAGAATAGCTTGCTGGACTTTTTTTTTTTTCATTTCTCATACGAATAGGCTATTCGAAGAGGGACGCAAGCTCTTGCTTCCTGAATGTTAAATACATCAGCTAATATAACTCACCGGTATTTTGAAAGAAGAGCGAACGCGCGATGGCGGTAGGCTATAGCAGTTATTTATTCAGACACATAACGATTCAATCTTCGTCAAGAGAAGTGAAAGCCTTCTGCATCTAATTCTAGTCCTATATTATTCAAGGATGTCATTAGAATGATGAAGATAAGGACAACGAAACTTATTTCATTTAACTGTTGAAAGCGAGGAAGGAATGAAGCACCAATAGAGAGAGAATGAGGAGGTAGGCTAATAACATTAGGGGAAATATTATGAAAGGTATATTCGTCAGCCTACTAATTATACAAATAGGCCCTATTATATTCCAAAATTAAAATCAAATTCGCTAGCCTATACTTGTAACTTTGTAGGCTGCATGTGCTGCACCATAATCCCATGTGCTCTCCCTGCTTTATCATGGTTTGAAAAATATGCATAATTCCAGTCCATATAATACAGTATAATACAATACAGTACAGTAATACAGTTCACACTCAAAAAGATTAGCCTACTTGAGCTAGTTTCATTTATTTACCCAAGAGAGCATATAGCTAGCTACACCTATGGGCATTGATGTTTTTCTGTCCTGTATAATATGCAGTAGCCTATATCATATACACTGAACAAAAATATGAACACAACATGCAACAATTTCAAAGATTTTACTGAGTTACAGTTCATATAAGGAAATCAGTCAATTGAAATAAATTAGGCCCTAATCTATGGATTTCATATGACTGGGAATACAGATATGCATCTGTTGGTCACAGATACCTTTTTTTTTAAAGTAGGGGTGTGAATCAGAAAACCAGTCAGTATCTGGTGTGACCATCATTTGCCTCATGCAGCGCAACACATTTTCTTCGCATAGAGTTAATCAGGCTGTTGATAGGGGCCTGTGGAATGTTGTCCCAATCCTCTTCAATGGCTGTGCGAAGCTGCTGGATATTGGCGGGAACTGGAACACGCAGTCGTAGTCGTCGATCCAGAGCATCCCAAACATGCTGATGAAAGGCATGACAATGGGCCTCAGGAACTCATCACAGTATCTCTGTGCATTCAAATTGCCATCGATAAAATGCAATTATGTTCGTTGTCCGTAGTTTATGCCTGCCCATACCATAACCCCACCGCCACCATGGGGCACTCTGTTCACAATGTTGACATCATCAAACTGCTCGCCCACACAACGCCATACACGCTGTGTACATACTGTCTGCCATCTGCTCGGTAGAGTTGAAACATGGAATAATCTGTGAAGAGCACAGTTCTCCAGCATGCCAGTGGCCATTGAAGGTGAGCATTTGCCCACTGAAGTCGGTTACGATGCTGAACTGCAGTCAGGTCAAGACCCTGATGAGGACGACGAGCACGCAAATGAGCTTCCCTGAGACGGTTTCTGACCGTTTGTGCAGAAATTCTTCTGTTGTTCAAACCCACAGTTTCATCAGCTGTCCGGTTGGCTGGTCTCAGACGATCCTGCAGGTGAAGAAGCCGGATGTGGAGGTCCTGGGCTGGTGTGGTGCACGTGGACTGCGGTTTTGAGGCCGGTTGGACGTACTGCCAAATTCTCTAAAATGCTGTTTAATCAGCTTCTTGATATGCCACACCTGTCAGGTGGATGGATTATCTTGGCAAAGGAGAAATGCTCACTAACAGGGATGTAAACACATTTGTTCAATGAGAGAAGACATTTGTAGCTACTAGTATTGTTGTGACAAATCCAGACATAGGCCTGTTTATATGGTTTATAATGCTTTTGAATGACACTTCCGGTTTTGGCGGGAAATACCGGGGTACCCGGGAGAAAAGTGATGTATTCTTGGGATGGAACATTTATAAAATACCAGGAAAATATTCAACCCTAATCCACACCAGTAGCGGTGTGTGGGTAAAATCGCTGGGGAAGCCAAGCCATACCTTTGTTTTATCACAAAACTGGATAGCAACCTCTGTGAGTGAAGTCCACAAAGCATATTGCATGTACAGTAACAGACAGTTACATGACCTACAGCATGGTGAAGCAAGTTAATGTTTCCGACATTTTCGGACCACTAAACAACTATTGATTTAGAACCACAGAGAGTTACCGCAAGTCGCAAAGAAAACAGGAGCTGCCTCCACTATTCCAGCACCATTTAAACTTCAACCTTCAACATCATTAAATCACCTTTTGTCACGATCGTCTAATGAGGACCAATGCGCAGCGTTGAAGGTGAACATCTTTTATTAGATAAATGATCATACGATCAAAATAACAAACGAAACGTCTACAGTTGACCACAACCCAACGAGAACAAGAAACCACAAAACACAAAGTGAAAACCGACAGTTTAAATATGGCTCCCAATCAGAGACAACGAGCCAACAGCTGACACTCGTTACCTCTGATTGGGAGTCACTCACACAAAGAAATACAATAACCTAGACCCACAACAAAACATAGAAACTAACACCCTGGCTCAACATACGAGAGTCCCCCGAGCCAGGGCGTGACAGTACCCCCCCCTAAAGGCGCGGACTCCGACCGCGCCAACGAAACACAACAGGGGAGGGACCGGGTGGGCACTCCGCCTAGGCGGCGGATCAGGCTCCAGTGGAACAGGCACGTGCCGTGCCGAACCGACGACGCACACCACTGGCTTGGTGTGGGGAACAGGCACGGGCCGGACAGGGCTGACGAAACGCCCCACAGACTTGGTGCTGGGAGCAGGAGTGGGCCGGACTGGGCTGGCGACGCGCACCACAGACCTGGTGCGGAGAGCAGGAACGGGCAGAGCCGGGCTGACGAGACGCACCACAGACTTGATGCGGGGAGCAGGAATGGGCCGGACTGGGCTGGCGACGCGCACCACAGACCTGGTGCGGAGAGCAGGAACGGGCAGAGCCGGGCTGACGAGACGCACCACAGACTTGATGCGGGGAGCAGGAATGGGCCGGACTGGGCTGGCGACGCGCACCACAGACCTGGTGCGGAGAGCAGGAACGGGCAGAGCCGGGCTGACGAGACGCACCACAGGCTTGATGCGGGGAGCAGGAATGGGCCGGACTGGGCTGGCGACGCGCACCACAGACCTGGTGCGGGGAGCAGGAACGGGCAGAGCCGGGCTGACGAGGACGCACCATAGACTTGATGCGGAGAGCAGGCACGGGCCGTGCCGGACTGGACGACGCACACCACTGGCTTGGTGCGGAAGCTTGGATGGGCCGGACTGTACTGGGGACACACACCACTGGCCCTACACCGGGATCTGGAACGGGCCGGACCGGGACTGGCAACACACGCCAGTACCTCTCGCCGTGCCTCTACTTCCTCCATCCCCTCTT
Source organism: Coregonus clupeaformis (assembly GCF_020615455.1). Taxonomy (NCBI): domain Eukaryota; kingdom Metazoa; phylum Chordata; class Actinopteri; order Salmoniformes; family Salmonidae; genus Coregonus; species Coregonus clupeaformis. The sequence goes on along the minus strand of NC_059227.1, from coordinate 22,540,820 downwards.
CGACCAGTGGCCCCCGTAACCCGGCGGCCTTCTCCGGCAACCCACTGGGCCGCTCTATCGCGGCCTCCTGCTGGTCCGACGTCGTGAGCCCCCCTAAAAATGTTCGGGCGTCTCTCCTACCCGTGGACCAGGTCTCCATGTCCCTCGCCAGCCTTTCGCCCCTTCTGCCATAATGTCAAGCCCTTCTCTTCCTCACTCGGCTTGACCCAGTCCAGGAGGCGAAGGAGATCTGTCAGGGATCTCCTGGCGATGGCTCCTGGACACGCTGCTTGGTCACATCTTGGTGGTTTCTTCTGTCACGATCGTCTAATGAGGACCAATGCGCAGCGTTGAAGGTGAACATCTTTTATTAGATAAATGTGAGTGAAGTCCTCTGTGAGTAGTCACAAAATATTGTACAGTCGACAGTTTGACCAGATGTGAAGATTATGTTTCCACAAAAACTGCCTCCACTATTCCACACCAAACTTCAACCTTCAACATCATTAAATCACTTTTGTCACGATCGTCTAATGAGACCAACGAGCGTTGAAGGTGAACATCTTTATTGATAAATGATCATACGATCAAAATAACAAACGAAACGTGACGTCTACAGTTGACCACAACCCAACGAGAACAAGAAACCACAAAACACAAAGTGAAAACCGACAGTTTAAATATGGCTCCCAATCAGAGACAACGAGCCAACAGCTGACACTCGTTACCTCTGATTGGGAGTCACTCACACAAAGAAATACAATAACCTAGACCCACAACAAAACATAGAAACTAACACCCTGGCTCAACATACGAGAGTCCCCCGAGCCAGGGCGTGACACCTTTGCTTAGTCTAATACAGTGACAACTAAAGGATACCAAAAACTATTTAGTCAAATCAACTTAAGCTAAATATGATGTGGCTGTCCATGGTTCTGATTTCTTTGTGTGTGTGAGCGTGCGTGCGTGCGTGTGTGCGCATCGTGCAAGTAGAAAAACATGTTGACTCACCCTACTTGTAGAGAAACGCCAATGCCATCCTCCTCTCTTTCATGTTGATGAAACAGTCTATCCCTCTTTCAGACAGTACACGCTTTTAGTTTTTGTTGTCCTAGGCTACCTGGCTAAAATGCTTGCTCGCTAGCCTAACTTCCATTAATGGGCAACATTAGCTTGTTAACATTAGCCTTCTACACCTAGCTAAATATTGAACTTCCATCCTCTTAAGCCAGGGACTGTAACGATTCCGGCAGTCTGAGTCGGTTCCTGTCTGTGTATTAGTTTTTCTGCTCGGGATCTCCAGTTTCCCGAGGGTTCTGGAACGCTCCCTGCCTGGTTGCCGGGCTACGTTGCTAGGCGGGAGCTCTCCTGATTTCCACACCTGCATTCCATCAGCAATCTGCACACCTGGCCCTGATCATCACCTTCATAAGCTCTGACCTGACATCCATTCCCTGCCGGATCGTTAGCCATGAACAGTATGTTTATCAGTGGATCAGCCTTAGAGCATGTAGCGTTAGTTTTGTTGTTTTGCACCTTGTTTGCTTGTTTTGTACTTACCTCCGTTTTGTTCCATCTGCAGTCACTCATCCGGAACCTTCACCCAACCTCTGCCTGATGGTCGGCGGCTGCCGAGCCATTACTGGACCTACCACTGCACCCTCAACAACCCATCCACGCCACCCGCTCTGTTCCCTGGATTATTCAGCCTCACTCGTGGATCTATTAAATAAACACTCACCTTTGTTTCAACCTACCTTGTCCTGGTCTGCTTCTGGGTTCTGGCTTAGTAAACCGTGACAGAACGATCCGGCCAGTAATGAACCCAGCGGACCTGGACTCTGTTCGCCATGCCATTACCCATCAGGAGAAGATGTTGGGCCATCATAGCACGGTACTACAGGAGATCGCGTGTCAGTTCGGAACCTTTCTACCGGTCTGACGGAGGTCCAGAACCAGCGCAAGTTTCCGGTGGAGGATCCACTACCGGTTTCACCCATCTCGCCTGCCGCTTCTGGAGCTGTGTCCTTCCGTGAGCCCAAGGTTCCGACGCCGGATAAATATGAGGGAGCTGGGAAGATGCCGTTCCTTCCTTATGCAGTGTGGGTTAGTGTTCGATCTACAGCCCTACTCTTATGCCACAGACAAGGCTAGGATAGCCTTTGTGATTGAGTTGCTGCGTGGTCGAGCGCTGGAGTGGGCTTCAGCCGTTTGGGAACGACAGGATCCCTGCATGGCTTCATACCAGGGGTTCACGGCCGAGATGAGGAAGCTCTTCGACCATTCCGTCCGAGGGAGGGACGCAGCTAGGCGCCTGTTTCGCTTCGCCAAGGAACTCGCAGCGTGGCCGACTTCGTGATCGAGTTCAAGACGTTGGCTGTGGAGAGTGGGTGGAATGAGGAGTCTCTGCAAGCGGCCTTTTACCAGGGTCTGTCGGAGCAGCTCAAGGATGAGTTGATCTCCTATCCGGAGCCTAGTGACCTGGACAGCTTGGTAGCCTTGTCTATTCGGGTGGATAATCGAGTCCGAGAGCGAAGGAGGGAGAAGCAATGGGTCCCGTCCAACCGATCAGCTTCTCAGGTTCCAGTCGGGTCGGGATTGGACCAGAATACGTCGATCATCGTCCCACCACACAGGATTAGTGGAGAGGTCCTGTCTCCCGATTCTGAACCCATGCAAGTGGGGCGGCACGGGTTAACCAAGGAGGAGCGCCAACACAGACGTAGGACGAACTGTTGCCTCTACTGTGGTGGTTCGGGACATTACCTCGCCACTTGTTCCCGGCGGTCGCTCAAACTGCGCGGCTCGCTAAAGTTGGGAGGACTTTTAGCGAGCCAGTTTCGACCTCTCAATACCTCTGTCAGACCCCGTTTCCCGGCTACCCTTATGAACAGGAATCAGAGCTTAGCGATTAACGCTTTTATCGATTCAGGTGCCGATGGAAGCTTTCTTGATGCCGAGTTGGTGGAACAGCTGGGGCTTTCCAAGGAGCAATTGCCGGAAGCCATTGAAGCTACCACTCTGGACGGCAGTAGTCTGGCACGTATCACGATGAGGACTGAACCGGTTAAGATGCTGTTGTCGGGGAATCATTCTGAGATGATTTCATTCTTCATTCTGCCGTCTTCCCATGTTCCTCTGGTCCTTGGATACCCCTGGCTGAAGGAACACAATCCCACGTTCGATTGGGTGACGGGCAAGGTAACGAGTTGGAGCCTTGATTGTCATGCTAACTGTCTCAAGACTGCCTGTCCCCATTCGGTTCCCAGTCAGGTGATTGAGGCTAAACCCCCAGATTTGTCCCTGGTTCCCGAGACATATCACGATTTGGGGGAAGTGTTCAGTAAGCAGAAGGCTCTGTCACTCCCTCCCCACCGACCATATGATTGTGCCATCAACCTGTTCCCTGGAGCTGTCTACCCCAAGGGAAGGTTATACAGTATCTCCCGACCTGAACGTGAGGCTTTGGAGACCTACATCAAGGAGTCCCTAGCTGCTGGTCTCGTTCGTCCCTCGTCATCACCCCCTGGGGGCAGGATTCTTCTTTGTGGGTAAGAAGGATGGCTCTCTTCGACCGTGTATTGATTATCGGGGGTTGAATGACATCACGGTCAAGAACAAGTATCCCCTGCCCTTGATGAGTTCTGCCTTCGACTCCTTACAGGGTGCTACGGTGTTCACCAAGCTAGACCTACGCAATGCGTATCACATGGTCCGGATCAGAGAGGGGACGAGTGGTTGACGGGTTTCAATACACCGATGGGTCACTTCGAGTATCAGGTGATGCCGTTTGGACTGACCAATGCTCCAGCGGTATTCCAGAGTATGGTGAACGACGTCCTGAGAGATATGATCGGTCTCTTTGTGTTTGTTTACCTGGATGACATTCTGATCTTCTCGAAGGAACCTTCCGACCACGTCCAGCATGTCCGGCAGGTTCTGCAGCGATTGTTGGAGAATCGCCTGTTCGTGAAGGCCGAGAAGTGCGAGTTTCACGCCCACACGACATCCTTCCTCGGGTACATCATCTCCAGGGGAGAGATTAGGATGGACCAGGAGAAGGTTAGAGCGGTTCTGGAATGGGCCCAGCCCGGTACGAGATTGCAGCTCCAGAGATTTTTGGGGTTTGCGAATTTCTACCGCAGATTCATCCGGGATTACAGCCGTGTGGCCGCTCCGTTAACTGCCTTGACTTCCAGTATCAGGACCTTCAAGTGGAATCCGGAGGCGGATCGAGCGTTTCTGGATTTGAAGAGGCGATTCACCAACGCACCGATTCTCTCTCAACCGGACACGGCCCGTCAGTTCGTCGTTGAAGTGGACGCGTCTGATGTGGGAGTTGGCGCCATCCTGTCGCAGCGATGCTCCACGGACAGTAAACTCCATCCCTGCGCCTACTACTCTCGTCGCCTTTCGCCTGCGGAGAGGAACTACGATGTGGGTAACCGGGAGCTTCTCGCGGTGAAACTTGCCTTGGAGGAGTGGCGCCACTGGTTGGAGGGGCGGAGCAACCGTTTATTGTCTGGACTGACCACAAGAATCTTGCTTACGTGCAATCGGGCTAGACGCCTCAACTCCCGTCAGGCCAGGTGGGCGTTGTTTTTCGGACGATTCAATTTTTCCCTGACGTTCCGACCTGGATCTAAGAACGGCAAGGCGGACGCCTTGTCCCGGATGTTCTCCAAGACGGAAGAGAGTGGGTCCAAGACCGAGACAATTCTCCCCCGGAACTGCGTCGTGGGAGCAGTTATGTGGAAGATTGAGGAGGAGGTGATGGCGGCCCTTCGGACGCAGCCCGGTCCCGGTAACGGTCCACCCGGTCGGTTGTTTGTGCCTGAGTCGGTTCGTCCTGCTGTCCTCAAATGGTCCCACGCCAGCAAGATGGCTTGTCACCCTGGCGTGGCTCGGACGATGGCGTTTCTTCGCAGACGTTTTTGGTGGCCTGCCATGGCCGAGGATACTCGGGGTTTTGTTGCTGCCTGTCCAGTGTGTGCGCAGAATAAGAGTACCAATCGGCCCAGCTCTGGACTACTTCACCCCCTTCCTATTCCCCGGCGACCATGGTCGCATCTGGCCCTGGACTTTGTCACTGGGTTGCCCTCTTCTGAGGGGAACACGGTCGTTCTGACTATCGTGGACAGATTCAGCAAGTTCGCCCACTTTGTGCCAATTGCCAAGCTTCCCTCTGCCTCGGAGACGTCCGAGATCCTGGTTAGGGAGGTTTTCAGGGTCCACGGTTTGCCCAGTGATATCGTTTTCCGACCGTGGCCCTCAGTTTACCTCTGCTGTCTGGAAGTCCTTCTGTTTGGCCATTGGAGCTACAGTCAGTCTCACATCTGGTTTTCACCCCCAATCTAATGGTCAGGCGGAGAGAGCCAACCAGAAGATGGAATCCACGCTACGCTGCCTTGTCTCCTCCAACCCCACCTCCTGGGTCTCTCAGTTGCCTTGGGTTGAGTATGCCCACAATACTCTCCCTACATCTGCCACTGGGATGTCTCCCTTCCAGTGCCTGTATGGCTACCAACCTCCCTTGTTCCCTTCTCAGGAGAAGGAGCTCTCAGTGCCCTCTGTTCAGGCCCATATTCGCGCTGCCACCGGACCTGGCATCGGGCCAGAAAGGCACTCCTTAGAGTTTCGGACCGGTATCAGCTCCAGGCGAATCGTCGCCGGATCCCCGCTCCCACCTATACCATCGGAGATAGGGTCTGGTTGGCCACACGGGATCTTCCTTTACGGACTGAGTCTAGGAAGTTGTTACCGAAGTTCATTGGTCCGTTTGTGGTGGAGAAGGTGATCAATCCGGTGGCAGTTCGACTCAAACTACCGAGGACGCTCAGAGTCCATCCCACCTTTCATGTCTCCTGCCTCAAGCCTGTTTTCCTCAGTCCTCTGTTGCCTCCTCCGCCTCCTCCTCCTCCTCCTCGGATGATCGGAGGTGGTCCTGCCTACACGGTGCGACGCATCATGGATTCCAGACGGCGGGGCCGGGGTTTCCAGTATCTCGTGGACTGGGAGGGGTATGGTCCTGAAGAGAGGAGTTGGATTCCGCGGCGACAGATCCTAGATGCTGACCTCATTCGTGACTTCTACCGCCTCCATCCTGGCGCTCCGGGGAGTCCGCCCGGTGGCGTTCGTCGGAGGGGGGGTACTGTAACGATTCCGGCAGTCTGAGTCGGTTCCTGTCTGTGTATTAGTTTTTCTGCTCGGGATCTCCAGTTTCCCGAGGGTTCTGGAACGCTCCCTGCCTGGTTGCCGGGCTACGTTGCTAGGCGGGAGCTCTCCTGATTTCCACACCTGCATTCCATCAGCAATCTGCACACCTGGCCCTGATCATCACCTTCATAAGCTCTGACCTGACATCCATTCCCTGCCGGATCGTTAGCCATGAACAGTATGTTTATCAGTGGATCAGCCTTAGAGCATGTAGCGTTAGTTTTGTTGTTTTGCACCTTGTTTGCTTGTTTTGTACTTACCTCCGTTTTGTTCCATCTGCAGTCACTCATCCGGAACCTTCACCCAACCTCTGCCTGATGGTCGGCGGCTGCCGAGCCATTACTGGACCTACCACTGCACCCTCAACAACCCATCCACGCCACCCGCTCTGTTCCCTGGATTATTCAGCCTCACTCGTGGATCTATTAAATAAACACTCACCTTTGTTTCAACCTACCTTGTCCTGGTCTGCTTCTGGGTTCTGGCTTAGTAAACCGTGACAGGGACACAACAATGTATGAACTAATGGTTGGATCAGAATCGCCGTTATAATCATTGGCCAGTACGGAGAATTAAGTAAAACCAGAAGTCCAAATCCCTATCTCCATCCATGGCAAATTTAGGAAAGGGACAATTTTAGCTAGCTGGCTAGCTAGCCACCGGAGGACAACAACACAACGAGATGCAACAATTAAAGTTTTTCTGTCAATGATGTATGCTCTCAATGGGATTTGATAGGAGTGACGCCAAATCCAAGCTGGCTTCCCTTGACACTTTTTTTTGGTGTGCCAGGACCATTCACAGTTGAGCAGTTTTAGCTCAATGCTGATTAGCACATTTTTAATACTTTTTTTGTCATGGGAGGCAAGATGCTCGCTGGCTTCCCTTGCCTTCAATCCTACGGGCAGCAACAATGTCCTACTTGTTTGGACCAGACAGCATCAGATAGATAGCTTACACGTAGAGAGACAGAGGGCCGCTGTTTCGCTCGCTCGATTGCGTTCTCCTGTGAAATACATTTATCCTCTTGCGAATTGAAGGAAAATTATAAAACACAGGGAGGTAAATTATTATTATTATGTATTTCTTTTTTGTCATTTTTTTGGAGAAGCCTAGCTTCTTGGCATCCATGAATACACGCCACTGATCCACAACAAGAGGACCTACACCCCGACCACAGCAACACCAGTAAAATCCCCCCACCCCAACCTGTCGACCCTCGCCCCCCCCAAACAAACCCTAGGCCCACCCAGATCAGGCCTATGCCCCTTCTGCCCCCCCTCCCCCCCATGCCCCCCACCTCTGCAGCAAGGACCTCAACATAACAGCCACACATACTGTATGCCCAGGCCGTGAGCAAAAGGCCCAACCCCCACTAATACACCTGACCAAGCCCCATCCTGCAACCTAAGAGGCATGTACAACATGCTCAGCATGCTCTACTCACAGCTGATGGTGCGAGCCTAAACCACACAAATAACAACACTGGACACTATGGAACACAAAGCTTTTACTATCTCATCCTGGAATATACAAGATCTGAGGTCATCTGCATTTGGACTAAAGAACAACAGTGGTGGAAAAAGTTCCCAATTGTCATACTTGAGTAAAAGTAAAGATACCTTAATAGAAAATGACTCAAGTTTAAAATACACTTAAGTATCAAAAGTAAATGTAATTGCTAAAATATACTTTAGTATCAAAAGTAAAAGTAAAAGTACGAATAATAAAACAAATCCTAATATTAAGCAAACCAAACAGCACAATTTATTGTTTTTTAAATTTACGGATAGCCTGGGGCACACTCCAACACTCAGACATAATTTACAAACAAAGCATTTGTGTTTAGTGAGTCCGCCAGATCAGAGGCCGTAGGGATGACCAGGGATGTTCTCTTGATAAGTGTGTGAATTGAACCATTTTCTGTCCTGCTAAGCATTCAAAATGTAACGAGTACTTTTGGGTGTTTGGGAAAATATATGGAGTAAAATGTACATTATTTTCTTTAGGAATGTAGTGAAGTAAAAGTTGTCAAAAATATAAATAGCAAAGTAAAGTACAGATGCCCAAAAAAACTACTTAAATACTTTAAAGTATTTTTACTTAAGTACTTTACACCACTGAAGAGCAGTAACCAAGACTTCACCAAAGAAATCGGAAATACAGACATTGTCTGTCACGCCCTGGCTCTGGGGACTCTGAAATGTTGAGCCAGGGTGTGGATTTTCTATGTTTAGTTTCACGGGGTAGCTTCTATGTTGTGTTTTCTATGTTTTGGGTTTTGTTCTAGATCATATAGATCTATGTTGGTCAGGGTGGTTCCCAATCAGAGGCAGCTGTTGCTCGTTGTCTCTGATTGGGAGCCATACTTAGGTAGGCTGTTTTCAGCTATTCTTTGTGGGATCTTGTTCTGATTTGGTTTGTGTTATACCGTAGACGTCATGTTATCGTTGTTGTTTTGATCGTGTGATCAGTCTAAATAAATAATATGTTCACCTTCAACGCTGCGCCTTGGTCCGCTTCATCATGTGTCAACGAACGTGACAGAAGATCCCACCTCGACTGGATCAAGCAGCGTGACGAGGAGAGAGGATGGACGTGGGAGGAGATGAGTGCGAGTCTGGCAAGAGGGATGGAGGCCTTGGCCACGGGGAGGAGTGAAGCCCATACATTTTTTAGGGGGGGGCTAACGCCGTGGACGACGGGGCAGCAGGAGGACGCCAGGTTACGGGAGTCACTGGTCACCAGGGGGAAGGAGGTTGTAGAGGCACGGCGAGAGGTACTGGCGTGTGTTGCCAGTCCGGTCCGGCCTGTTCCTGATCCCCCACGTAGGGCCAGTGGTGTGTGTTCCCAGTACGGTCCGGCCTGTTCCTGCCACTCGCACCAAGTCAGTGGTGCGTTTGCGTCAGCCCGGCGCGCCCGTTCCTGCTCCCCGCACCAAGTCAGTGGTGCGCTTCGTCAGCCCGGCTCGGCCCGTTCCTGCTCCCCGCACCAAGTCAGTGGTGCGCTTCGTCAGCCCGGTCCGGCCCATTCCTGTTCCCCGCACCAAGTCAGGGGTGCGCTTCGACAGCCCGGCTCGGCCCGCTCCTGCTCCCCCACACCAAGCCAGTGGTGTAGCGTCGCCAGTCCGGCACGGCCCGTGCCTGTTCCCCGCACCAAGTCAGGGGTGCGCTCGACAGCCCGGCTCGGCCCGCTCCTGCTCCCCACACCAAGCCAGTGGTGTGCGTCGTTCAGTCCGGCACGGCCCGTGCCTGTTCCCCGCACCAAGTCAGGGGTGCGCTTCGACAGCCCGGCTCGGCCCGCTCCTGCTCCCCACACCAAGCCAGTGGTGTGCGTCGTCAGTCCGGCACGGCCCGTGCCTGTTCCCCGCACCAAGTCAGGGGTGCGCCCGACAGCCCGGCTCGCCCGGCTCCTGATCCCCACACCAAGCCAGTGGTGTGCGTCGTCAGTCCGGCACGGCCCGTGCCTGTTCCCCGCACCAAGTCAGGGGTGCGCTTCGACAGCCCGGCTCGGCCCGCTCCTGCTCCCCACACCAAGCCAGTGGTGTGCGTCGTCAGTCCGGCACGGCCCGTGCCTGTTCCACCGGTGGCTGGTCCGGCACCGGTCAGATGCTTCACGTCGGAGCTAGAGCAATCCGCTCCACCAGTGTTCAGTCCAGCTCCGGCCAGCAGGGCCAGACCGGACCAGGGGTACTGTGGGGGGTTAGAGAGGGAGTGGGGATCATGCCCAGAGCCGGATCCGCCGCCAAGGCGGAGTGCCCACCCGGTCCCTCCCCTGTGGTGTTCTGTTGGCGCGGTTGGAGTCCGCGCCTTTGGGGGGGTACTGTCACGCCCTGGCTCTGGGGACTCTGAAATGTTGAGCCAGGGTGTGGATTTTCTATGTTTAGTTTCACGGGGTAGCTTCTATGTTGTGTTTTCTATGTTTTGGGTTTTGTTCTAGATCATATAGATCTATGTTGGTCAGGGTGGTTCCCAATCAGAGGCAGCTGTTGCTCGTTGTCTCTGATTGGGAGCCATACTTAGGTAGGCTGTTTTCAGCTATTCTTTGTGGGATCTTGTTCTGATTTGGTTTGTGTTATACCGTAGACGTCACGTTATCGTTGTTGTTTTGATCGTGTGATCAGTCTAAATAAATAATATGTTCACCTTCAACGCTGCGCCTTGGTCCGCTTCATCATGTGTCAACGAACGTGACATTGTCATCTTATAAGAAACATGGTATAGAGGAGATGGACCCACTGGTTGCTCTCTAGGTTACAGCGAGCTGGTAGTCACATCCACCAATAAATTAGGTATGAAACAGGGAAGAGACTCAGGGGGTATGCTAATTTGGTATACAGCAGACCTAACCCACTCTATTAAATGAATAAAAACAGGAACATTTTACATTTGGTTAGAAATAAATAAGGAAATAACCTCAACCGAGAAAAATGTCCTCCTGTGTGCTACCTATATCCCCCACTAGAATCCCCATACTTTAATGATGACAGCTTCTCCATCCTAGATGGGGAGATCAATCATTTCCAGACCCAGGGACATGTGCTAGTCTGTGGCAACCTAAACGCCAGTGTAAGGTTCTGTATTTATTTTCTTAGTTCACCTTGTGTTCTTGAACGTAGCCATGTTTCTTTGTGTTCTTGAACGTAGCCCAGTCTTTCATTTTTGTTCATTGATTTGACCTGTGTTGGTTACTCACCTAGTCTCATCAGCTCCTTATTTAGTTCAGTTCATTCTGTTTGTGCCTTGTGAGGTATTGTTTGTTTTGACTCTACTAAGGCTTTTCCTAGCTCGTTTGCGAGAACCAGTTATAGCCTTCAGTCCTAGTTTTGATTCACCTGCCTGTTTGCCTACCTGTGTATGACCATTGCCTGCCTGTGACCATGATTCCTGCCTTCTGCGAAGGCGAAATAAACACCTGCTGCACTCTGCGTGTGAATCTACACATTTTTCTCCCTGAGTATTCATTACAGAATAGCTCACCTAAAAACGGAATGGATTCAGCGGAGCTACAGCGGCGCCTAACCCAGCAAGAGTAGCGTATGGAGGAAATCTGCCATCTTCTCCGCCAGTCTATCCCTACTCCACCAATGCCAGGTATCGTAACCGATAGCCCTCCTTCATTCATATCCATGCCTGGAAAATATTACGGTTCACCTGGGAAATGTCAGGGATTTCTGATGCAATGCAGCAAATACAGTGAGGAAAAAAAAAGTATTTGATCCCCAGCTGATTTTGTACGTTTGCCCACTGACAAAGAAATGATCAGTCTATACTTTTAATGGTAGGTTTATTTGAACAGTGAGAGACAGTATAACAACAAAAAAATCCAGAAAAACACATGTCAAAAATGTTAGAAATTGATTTGCATTTTAATGAGGGAAATAAGTATTTGACCCCCTCTCAATCAGAAAGATTTCTGGCTCCCAGGTGTCTTTTATACAGGTAACGAGCTGAGATTAGGAGCACACTCTTAAAGGGAGTGCTCCTAATCTCAGCTTGTTACCTGTATAAAATACACCTGTCCACAGAAGCAATCAATCAGATTCCAAACTCTCCACCATGGCCAAGACCAAAGAGCTCTCCAAGGATGTCAGGGACAAGATTGTAGACCTACACAAGGCTGGAATGGGCTACAAGACCATCGCCAAGCAGCTTGGTGAGAAGGTGACAACAGTTGAAGCGATTATTTGCAAATGGAAGAAACACAAAATAACTGTCAATCTCCCTCGGCCTGGGGCTCCATGCAAGATCTCACCTCGTGGAGTTGCAATGATCATGAGAATGGTGAGGAATCAGTCCAGAACTACGCGGGAGGATCTTGTCAATGATCTCAAGGCAGCTGGGACCATAGTCACCAAGAAAACAATTGGTAACACACTACGCCGTGAAGGACTGAAATCCTGCAGCGCCCACAAGGTCCCCCTGCTCAAGAAAGTACATATACAGGGCCGTCTGAAGTTTGCCAATGAACATCTGAATGATTCAGAGGAGAACTGGGTGAAGGTGAGTCAGATTTGGTCGGATGAGACCAAAATGGAGCTCTTTGGTATCAACTCAACTCGCCGTGTTTGGAGGAGGAGGAATGCTGCCTATGACCACAAGAACACCATCCCCACCGTCAAACATGGAGGTGGAAGCATTATGCTTTGGGGGTGTTTTTCTGCTAAGGGGACAGGACAACTTCACCGCATCAAAGGGACAATGGACGGGCCATGTACCGTCAAACCTTGGGTGAGAACCTCCCTCCCTCAGCCAGAGCATTGAAAATGGATCGTGGATGGGTATTCCAGCATGACAATGATTCAAAACACACAGCCAAGGCAACAAAGGAGTGGCTCAAGCAGAAGCACATTAAGGTCCTGGAGTGGCCTAGCCAGTCTCCAGACCTTAATCCCATAGAAAATCTGTGGAGGGAGCTGAAGGTTCGAGTTGCCAAACGTCAGCCTCGAAACCTTAATGACTTGGAGATCTGCAAAGAGGAGTGGGACAAAATCCCTCCTGAGATGTGTGCAAACCTGGTGGTCAACTACAAGAAACGTCTGACCTCTGTGATTGCCAACAATGGTTTTGCCACCAAGTACTAAGTCATGTTTTGCAGAGGGGTCAAATACTTATTTCCCTCATTAAAATGCAAATCAATTTATAACATTTTTGACATGCGTTTTTCTGGATTTTTTTGTTGTTATTCTGTCTCTCACTGTTCAAATAAACCTACCATTAAAATTATAGATGATCATGTCTTTGTCAGTGGGAAAACGTACAAAATCAGCAGGGGATTAAATACTTTTTTCCCTCACTGTACATTGAGCACAACCCCACTAACTTCGCCACCGACAAGAGCAGGGTGTATTTTGTTGTCTCTACTCACAGGCAAAGCCCTGGATTGGGCCATCGCCATATGGACTGCCAACAGCACGGAACTCGGAGCCAAGACCCATTTCCACACCCTCTTCAAATAGGTATTCAATCACTCTCCTTCCGGTCATCTTATAGGAGACCTCCTCATAGAACTTCAACAAGGACGCAATTCAGCTTCCGAGTATGCCCTCGAGTTCCGCACCATGGCTGCAGGGAGTGGATGGAGTGTGGCTGCTTTACTTACCGTCTACCGAAGAGGGCTCAACAGAGAACTTCAGGCGGAGATGACCTGTAGAGGTGACCTTCAGGATTTAAATCAATACATTCGTATGTCTATCTCCATCGACCGCCGAAGAACTCTGCCACCCAGGAACCCGAAACCTTCTCTTTCCATGATTCCGTCATCCTGTCCGACTCTTCCAGAGCCCATGCAGTTGGGCCATGCTCCTCTCCCGTGTATCGAACGTCAAAGGCGGCTCCATGAAGGGCTCGGCTTAAACTGTGGAGGGAAAGATCATCTACTCAGTCATTGCCCTGTTCGCCCCCCACGGAGAGATGAGAAGCGTCCCTCCGCTGCCAGGCCGGTAGGCGTGTCCGTATTTCTAAATATCTCCCAGAAACAATTCTCCATCCCAGTATTGATAACCGTGAAGGGGGTTACTAAGTACGTAGAGGGCTTGATGGATTCGGGAGCAGCAGGTAATTTTATCGATCACCAGCTAGTACAAGAGCTTGACATTGATCTAACACCTGTCACCCCTCCCTTAAAGATGAACACCCTGGATGGGCAGCCATTGGGCACGGGCTTCATTACGCACCTGACACAGAGCGTCACCCTCCAGATTGGAGTCTTCCACACCGAAACCATTCAACTCATGGAACTCTCATCCCCCAAACAGCCACTCATCCTCGGACACCCCTGGCTTTGTCACCACGACCCTACCATCTCGTGGCGACAAGGTGAACTACTGTTCTGGTCTTCTACCCGCTTCACCAGTTGTCTCAGCCTACCCTGCAGAGCCACCACCATTGAGGAATATGCCTCTGCAGTGCCACCCACCATACCATCTGAATACGCCCAGTACAGCAATGTCTTCAGCAAAATCAAGGCCTCCACTCTGCCACCACATCGCCCAGGGGACTGTACTATTGACTTACTCCCTGGAGTGTCCCCACCGAAGGGCCGTGTTTATCCCTTATCTATCCCGGAAAATTAGGCAATGGAGAACTACATTGATGAAGCACTCAAAAACGGTTTCATTCGTCCTACTTCTTCCCCGGCTGCGTCCATCTTCTTCTTTGTTGGAAAAACGGGCGGTGGTCTCCGTCCATGTATTGATTACCGTTCCCTGAATGACATCACGGTCAAGAACCGTTTCCCTCTGATCCCAGCGACCCTTGAACAAGTGGGCTGCGCCAACATCTATACAAACTCGACCTGAGAAGTGCATATAACATTGTCCGTATACGTGAAGGCGACGAATGGAAGACGACCTTTATCAACTGCTTTCTCATCGTCTACATTGATGACATCCTGATTTACTCCCACTTCCTTGATTAACACATACAGCATGTACAAAAGGTTCTTCAACGGCTCCTTGACCATAACCTTTATGTGAAGACTGAAAATATCACCTTCCATGTAACCTCAGTAAACCTCCTCAGTTTCGTACTGACACCTGGAGGGATCAGCATGGATGAGAACAAAGTCACCGCTGTCAATAACTGGCCCAAACACACCACCGTTAAGGAACTCTGTTTCATTGGGTTCTCCAACTACTATCGCCGGTTCATTCGGAACTTCAGTTCTACCGCCGCTCCCCTCACTGCCCTTACCAGCCAAAAGACCCAGACCCTTCAATGTACTGATACCGTCCTGACTTCTTTCAACATCTTGAAACGCCTCTTCACCTCAGCTCCTATCCTTCGCCAACCTGATCCGACCCTTCCTTTCACCCTGGAGGTGAATGCCTCCAAAGTAGGAGTAGGAGCAATACTCTCTAAGCGGGTGGGAACACCCCAAAATCACATCCCTGTGCCTTCTTCTCCAGGAAGTTATCCTCCGCTGAGAGGAATTATGATGTTGGGAACAGAGAACTCCTCGCTATCAAGCTGGCCCACAAGGAGTGGCACCACTGGTTGGAGGGCGCACAACATCCCTTTCTCATCCTAACAGATCATCGTAATCTGGAATATATCAGAGGGGCCATGAGGTTAAACTCCAGACAAGCCCGCTGGGCTCTCTTCTTCACACGCTTCCATTTTCATGTTACTTACATCCCTGGAAAGAAAAACGTAAAAGCTGATGCTCTCTCTTGCCAGTTTGACCTTCCGACCAATAACTCAGACCCTACACCCATTTTTCCTTCCTCTTGCATTATGGGACCGGTACAGTGGGAGGTTCACCATACAAGAAGCCCTAACCTCAGACCCAGCTCCTCCTGAGACACCAGCTGGGAAGAGTTACGTACCAGCAGCTGTTAGACCCCAACTGATGCAATGGTGTCACACGTCCTTGCGGTCAGGACATCCGGGCATTACACGAACCACCGACCTTCTAGCCCGTAAATTCTGGTGGTCCTCACTGGCATCCGACATAAGGGATTACGTACTCTCCTGTCCAGTCTGCGCCCAAACCAAAAGCCCTCGTCATCTCCCTTCCGGTAAGCTTCAACCTTTCCCAATCCCTCAAAGACCTTGGTCCCACATAGCTGTTCACTTCATCACAGACATTCTTGAATCCTCTGGTAACACCACCATCCTTGTCATAGTAGACCATTTTCCAAAAATGTGTCGTCTGGTTCCTCTTCAAATCAAATCAAGTTTGATTTGCCACATGCGCCGAATACAACAGCTGTAGACATTACAGTGAAATGCTTACGTACAAGCCCTTAACCAACAATGCAATTTTTTAAAGAAAAGCTCAAATAAAATGTAAGTGTTGAGTAAAGAAATAAAAGCAAATAACTAAAGCGCAGCAGTAAAATAAAATAACAGTAGGGAGGCTATATACAAGTGGGTACCGGTACAGAGTCAATGTGCGGGGGCACAGGCTAGTCGAGGTAATTGAGGTAATATGTACATGTGGGTAGAGTTAAAGTAACTATGCATAAATAATAAACAGAGTAGCAGCAGGTAAAAGAGGGGGGTGGGGTGGGGTGGGGGGGCAGTGCAAATAGTCTGGGTAGCCATGATTAGCTGTTCAGGAGTCTTATGGCTTGGGGGTAGAAGCTGTTGAGAAGCCTTTTGGACCTAGACTTGGAGCTCCGGTACCGCTTGCCATGCGGTAGCAGAGAGAACAGTCTATGACTAGGGTGGCTGGAGTCTTTGACAATTTTTAGGGCCTTCCTCTGACACCGCCTGGTATTGAGGTCCTGGATGGCAGGAAGCTTGGCCCCAGTGATGTACTGGACCGTACGCACTACCCTCTGTAGTGCCTTGCGGTCAGAGGCCAAGCAGTTGCCATACCAGGCGGTAATGCAACCAGTCAGGATGCTCTCGATGGTGCAGCTGTATAACTTTTTGAGGATCTGATGGCCCATGCCAAATCTTTTCAGTCTCCTGAGGGGGAATAGGATTTATCGTACCCTCTTCACGACTGTCTTGGTGTGTTTGGACATTGATAGTTTGTTGGTGATGTGGAAACCAAGGAACTTGAAGCTCTCAACCTGTTCCACTACAGCCACGTCGATGAGAATGGGGGCATGCTCAGTCCACTTTTTTTTCCTGTAGTCCACAATCATCTCCTTTGTCTTGATCACTTTGAGGGAGAGGTTGTTATCCTGGCACCACACGGCCAGGTCTCTGACCTCCTCCCTATAGGCTGTCTCATCGTTGTCGGTGATCAGGCCTACCACTGTTGTGTCATCGGCGAACTTAATGATGGTGTTGGAGTCGTGCCTGGCCATGCAGTCATGGGTGAACAGGGAGTACAGGTGGGGACTGAGCACGCACCCCTGAGGGCCCCTGTGTTGAGGATCAGCGTGGCAGATGTGTTGTTACCTACCCTTACCACCTGGGTGCGGCCCATCAGGAAGTCCAGGATCCAGTTGCAAAGGGAGATATTTAGTCCCAGGGTCCTTAGCTTAGTAATGAGCTTTGAGGGCACTATGGTGTGGAACGCTGAGCTGTAGTCAATAAATAGCATTCTCACGTAGGTGTTCCTCTTGTCCAGGTGGGAAAGGGCAGTGTGGAGTGCAATAGAGATTGCATCATCTGTGGATCTGTTGGGGCGGTATGCAAATTGGAGTGGGTCTAGGGTTTCTGGGATAATGGTGTTGATGTGAGCCATGACCAGCCTTTCAAAGCACTTCATGGCTACAGACGTGAGTGCTACGGGTCAGTAGTCATTTAGGCAGGTTATCTTAGTGTCCTTGGGCACAGGGACTATGGTGGTCTGCTTGAAACATGTTGGTATTACAGACTCAGTCAGGGACATGTTGAAAATGTAAGTGAAGACACTTGCCAGTTGGTCAGCGCATGCTCGGAGTACACGTCCTGGTAATCCGTCTGGCCCTGCGGCCTTGTGAATGTTGACCTGCTTAAAAGACTTACTCACATCGGCTACGGAGAGCGTGATCACATAGTCATCTGGAACAGCTGATGCTCTCATGCATGCTTCAGTGTTGCTTGCCTCGAAGCGAGCATAGAAGTGATTTAGCTCATCTGGTAAGCTTGTGTCACTGGGCAGCTCACGGCTGTGCTTCCCTTTGTAGTCTGTAATAGTTTTCAAGCCCTGCCACATCCAACAAGTGTCAGAGCCGGTGTAGTATGATTCAATCTTAGTCCTGTATTGACTCTTTGCCTGTTTGATGGTTTAGAGTCCCGCTCCTTGAAAGCGGCAGCTCTACCCTTTAGCTCAGTGCGGATGTTTCCTGTAATCCATGGCTTCTGGTTGGGGTATGTACGTACGGTCAGTGTGGGAACGACGTCATCGATGCACTTATTGATGAAGCCATGTGGTGTACTCCTCAATGCTATCGGAAGAATCCCGTAACATATTCCAGTCTGTACTAGCAAAACAGTCCTGTAGCTTAGCATCTGCGTCATCTGACCACTTTTTTTATTAACTGAGTCACTGGTGCTTCCTGCTTTAGTTTTTGCTTATAGGCAGGAATCAGGAGGATAGAGTTATGGTCAGATTTGCCAAATGGAGGGCGAGGGAGAGCTTTGTATGCGTTTCTGTGTGTGGAGTAAAGGTGGTCTAGACTTTTTTTCCCTCTGGTTGCACATTTAACATGCTGGTAGAAATTAGGTAGAACGGATGACTGTTAGTCGCTTTGGATAAAAGCGTCTGCTAAATGGCATATTATTATTATTAGTATTATTATTATTTAAGTTTCCCTGCATTAAAGTCCCCAGCCGCTAGGAGCGCTGCCTCTGGATGAGTGTTTTCCTGTTTATTTATGGCCTTATACAGCTCATTGAGTGCGATCTTAGTGCCAGCATCGGTTTATGGTGGTAGATAGACAGCTACGAAAAATATAGATGAAAACTTTCTTGGTAAATAGTGTGGTCTACAGCTTATCATGAGGAACTCTAGCTCCGGCGAGCAAAACCTTGAGACTTCCTTAGTATTAGATTTTATGCACCAGCTGTTTACCTAACGCCATGTAATTGGCTGAGTGTACAGTGAGGGAAAAAAGTATTTGATCCCCTGCTGATTTTGTACGTTTGCCCACTGACAAAGAAATGATCAGTCTATAATTTTAATGATAGGTTTATTTGAACAGTGAGACAGAATATCAACAAAAAAATCCAGAAAAACACATGTCAAAAATGTTATAAATTGATTTGCATTTTAATGAGGGAAATAATTATTTGACCCCCTCTCAATCAGAAAGATTTCTGGCTCCCAGGTGTCTTTTATACAGGTAACGAGCTGAGATTAGGAGCACACTCTTAAAGGGAGTGCTCCTAATCTCAGCTTGTTACCTGTATAAAAGACACCTGTCCACAGAAGCAATCAATCAATCAGATTCCAAACTCTCCACCATGGCCAAGACCAAAGAGCTCTCCAAGGATGTCAGGGACAAGATTGTAGACCTACACAAGGCTGGAATGGGCTACAAGACCATCGCCAAGCAGCTTGGTGAGAAGGTGACAACAGTTGGTGCGATTATTCGCAAATGGAAGAAACACAAAATAACTGTCAATCTCTCTCAGCCTGGGGCTCCATGCAAGATCTCACCTCGTGGAGTTGCAATGATCATGAGAACGGTGAGGAATCAGCCCAGAACTACACGGGAGGATCTTGTCAATGATCTCAAGGCAGCTGGGACCATAGTCACCAAGAAAACAATTGGTAACGCACTACGCTGTGAAGGACTGAAATCCTGCAGCGCCCGCAAGGTCCACCTGCTCAAGAAAGCACATATACAGGCCCGTCTGAAGTTTGCCAATGAACATCTGAATGATTCAGAGGAGAACTGGGTGAAAGTGTTGTGGTCAGATGAGACCAAAATCGAGCTCTTTGGCATCAACTCAACTCGCCGTGTTTGGAGGATGAGGAATGCTGCCTATGACCCCAAGAACACCATCCCCACCGTCAAACATGGAGGTGGAAACATTATGCCTTGGGGGTGTTTTTCTGCTATGGGTATTCCAGCATGACAATGACCCAAAACACACGGCCAAGGCAACAAAGGAGTGGCTCAAGAAGAAGCACATTAAGGTCCTGGAGTGGCCTAGCCAGTCTCCAGACCTTAATCCCATTGAAAATCTGTGGAGGGAGCTGAAGGTTCGAGTTGCCAAACGTCAGCCCCGAAACCTTAATGACTTGGAGAAGATCTGCAAAGAGGAGTGGGACAAAATCCCTCCTGAGATGTGTGCAAACCTGGGGGCCAACTACAAGAAACGTCTGACCTCTGTGATTGCCAACAAGGGTTTTGCCACCAAGTACTAAGTCATGTTTTGCAGAGGGGTCAAATACTTATTTCCCTCATTAAAATGCAAATCAATTTATAACATTTTTGACATGCGTTTTTCTGGATTTTTTTGTTCTTATTCTGTCTCTCACTGTTCAAATAAACCTACCATTAAAAATTAAAGACTGATCATGTCTTTGTCAGTGGGCAAACGTACAAAATCAGAAGGGGATCAAATACTTTTTTCCCTCACTGTATGTTCTAGCAGGTGTTCCGTCTGTATGGGATTCCAGAGGACATCGTCTCTGACCGCGGGCCCCAGTTTGTCTCCCGGGTGTGGCGAGCCTTCTGTGACCGACTGGGGGTCGCCCTCAGCCTCTCCTCCGGGTACCATCCCCAGACCAACGGGCAGACGGAACGCCTGAACCAAGAAATAGGGAAGTACCTCCGCCAACAATGTTCTGCCTCTCCACACGACTGGATTCGGTATATGGCCTGTGCCGAATACGCTCAGAACTCATTCATGCATTCATCCCTCCGCCTTACTCCGTTTCAGTGTGTACTTGGTTACCAACCCCCCATGTTTCCCTGGGAGGCGGAACCTGGTACTGTCCCAGCTGTTGACGACTGGTTTCGGCATAGTGAGCGTGTATGGGAGACCACTCACCGGCATCTTCAGGAAGCCTCTAATACCCAGAAACGCTTTGCTGACAGACGCAGCCGACCTACTCCACTCTTTCACTCCGGACAGCGTGTGTGGCTCTCTACCAGAGACATCCGGCTCTGCCTCCCCTGCAAAAAGTTCTGTCCTCACTTCATTGGTCCATAAAATCTCCTCGTCCTTCCATGTGTCTCTGTTAAAACCGGTCACCTACAGTCCTCTTCATCCTCCAGTCTCAACCCGCAGTGCGCCCCCACCGTTGGACGTCAGAGGGGCACCTGCCTACGCCATTCAGGCCATCCTTGATTCCAAATGCCTGAGAGGTCGCATCCACTATCTAGTGGATTGGGAAGGTTATGGGCCTGAAGACCGGTCCTGGGTCCCCGACCAGGACATCCTCGACCCAGAGATGATTCAGGCATTCCACCGTAACCGTCCGGATCGTCCCACTCCCCAGCCTCGGGTTCGACCCCCGAACAGACCCACTAGACATCAGCCTCGACGCAGAACATCAGGTCAGTCCACGACCTTGTCGAACCAGCCTGCCGGTTGATTTTATCTGTGTTGGTTACTCACCTGGTCTCATCAGCTCATTATTTAGTTCAGTTCATTCTGTTTGTGCCTTGTGAGGTATTGTTCGTTTGGACTTTACTAAGCCTTTTCCTAGCTCGTTTGTGAGAACCAGTTATAGCCTTCAGTCCTAGTTTTGATTCACCTGCCTGTTTTTGAAGTGTGTATGAACATTGCCTGCCTGTGACCACGATTCCTGCCTTCTGCGAAGGCGAAATAAACACCTGCCGCGCTCTGCACGTGAAACTACACCTTTTTTTCCCTTAGTATTCATTACAGCCAGAAATGGACACAAACCTGACATCCTCAGCACACGGGGGGACAAACACCTACCTGGAGGTGACAGTATTTCCTCGCCAATATAAAAATGTGGGGCTGCCTTAATCGATGTCCATGTCATCGATGCCCAGGGAGCAGTTTTTGTTGGAGGGTTAACTGCCTTGCCGGCTCGGGAATTCGAACCAGCGACCTTTCTGCCCAATGCTCTTAACTGCTAAGCAACCAACCGCCCCTGAAACACTTTCTGTAAGACTTACACATTGCAAGTCACTTTTATCAGCTACCTTCATAATTGTTCCAGGTGTGATGGGACAGAGAATGAGGAAGAGGAGCTCCCTATTAGAAGAAGTTTCTCTGTGGAGGATCTTCTGGATGAGGCGGAGAAGATCAGCAATGTGGCCTCTGGAGGGTCAAAGGTCAGGCCAATTTACCCGAAGTCCATGTCTTTACATTTCTGCTGAATATGAGCTTGTTCTTTTACACATAACAATCTTAAACTTTAGTATTATGATGTACTGTCACGCCCTGACTCAGGGGACGCTTAAATGTTGAGTCAGGGTGTGTATATTCTTTGTTGTGCGTTTTCTATGTTTGTATTCTAGTATGTGTAGTTCTATGTTGGCCGGTGTGGTTCCCAATCAGAGGCAGCTGTCGCTCGTTGTCTCTGATTGGGGATCATACTTAGGCAGCCTATTGGCACTAGTGGGTTGTGGGATCTTGTTCCGTGGAAGGTATGTTGTGTGTGCTACCTTGGACTTCATGTTTCGTTTCTTGTTTTGTCGTGGTGTTTATTCAGTGAAAATAAACATGTATGCATATGATGCTGCGCCTTGGTCTGACCTGTCATTAGACGAACGTGACAGAAGATCCCACCAAACACGGACCAAGCAGCGTGCCCAGGAGCAGCAGACACCCTGGACACAGGTAGTGGAGCAGAGATCATGGACTTGGGAGGAGATAAGAGAGGATCTGGCCAAGCATATGGAGGCCCTGAAAGGGATGAGGAAGAAGGAGGTGAGATTAGCCGATAGCGGACCCTGGGCGAAGGAGGAAGCCCAGGCAGGAGAGGTGAAACGGAGACCCGAGAGGCAACCCCAAGAAAAAATGTTGGGGGTGCACACGGTGTGGACGACGAGGCAGCAGGAGGCTGTTAAAGGGCGGGTCTGCAGGTTAGGAGAGGAGGCCACCATGTTACGGGGGCTATTGGTTCAGAGGGAGCAGGAGTTATTCGGTCAGAGGGAGGCGCTACAGGAGGCTAAGAGGGAGAAGGAAAGTGTAGAGGCACGGCGAGAGGAGCTGGTTAGCCAGCAGAAGGAGTGGGGGTTAATAAAGGAACCCAGTCCTGCTCCTCGCACCAAGCAAGTGGTGCGTGTCGCCAGTCCGTTCCGGCCCGTTCCTGCTCCCCGCACTAAGCCAGTGGTGCGTGTTCCCAGGACGGCCCGACCCGTTACTGCTCCTCGCACCAAGCCAGTGGTGCGCGTCGCCAGCCCGGCCTGTTCCTGCTCCTCGCACCAAGCCAGTGGTGCGCGTCGCCAGTCCGGCCCGGCCTGTTCCTGCTCCTCGCACCAAGCCAGTGGTGCGCGTCGCCAGCCCGGCCCGGCCTGCTCCTGCTCCTCGCACCAAGCCA
The DNA here is from genome assembly GCF_020615455.1 of Coregonus clupeaformis. Lineage (NCBI taxonomy): Eukaryota > Metazoa > Chordata > Actinopteri > Salmoniformes > Salmonidae > Coregonus > Coregonus clupeaformis. Next base: position 22,517,765 of record NC_059227.1, on the reverse strand, counting down.
GTGGTGCGCGTCGCCAGTCCGGCCCGGCCTGTTCCTGCTCCTCGCACCAAGCCAGTGGTGCGCGTCGCCAGCCCGGCCTGTTCCTGCTCCTGGCACCAAGCCAGTGGTGCGCGTCGCCAGTCCGGCCCGGCCTGTTCCTGCTCCTCGCACCAAGCCAGTGGTGCGCGTCGCCAGTCCGGCCCGGCCTGTTCCTGCTCCTCGCACCAAGCCAGTGGTGCGCGTCGCCAGCCCGGCCTGTTCCTGCTCCTCGCACCAAGCCAGTGGTGCGCGTCGCCAGTCCGGCCCGGCCTGTTCCTGCACCTCGCACCAAGCCAGTGGTGCGCGTCGCCAGCCCGGCCCGGCCTGTTCCTGCTCCTCGCACCAAGCCAGTGGTGCGTGTCGCCAGCCCGGCCCGGCCTGTTCCTGCTCCTCGTACCAAGCCAGTGGTGCGCGTCGCCAGTCCGGCCCGGCCTGTTCCTGCTCCTCGCACCAAGCCAGTGGTGCGCGTCTCCAGTCCGGCATGGCCCGTGCCCGCTCCACCGGTGCCTGATCCAGCTCCGGTCAGCTGCGCCACTCCGGAGCCAGAGCAGTCCGCTCCACCGGGGTCCAGTCCAGCTCCGGTCAGCGGCTCCACTCCGGAGCCAGAGCAGTCATTCCACCGGTGCCTGATTCAGTTCCGGTCAGCGGCTCCACTCCGGAGCCAGAGCAGTCCGCTCCACCGGTGCCTAGTCCAGCTCCGGTCAGCGGCTCCAGTCCAGACCATGACGTCAGCCCCTCTCCAGGTTCGGGGTCTCCCACACCATGGTCCAGACAGGGCCTGGCGTATCGTGGGAGGAAGGAGAGGGGAAGCAGCGCACCGAGGTCCAGACCAGACCAGGGGCGCAACAGGGAGACGGAGAGTGAGAGGTCGTCATGCCACGAGCCGGATCCGCCTCCGAGGCGGAATGCCCACCCGGCCCCTACCCTGTTATGTTTATGTTGTGCGGTCGGAGTCCGCACCTTTGGGGGGGGGGGGTACTGTCACGCCCTGACTCAGGAGACGCTTAAATGTTGAGTCAGGGTGTATATATTCTTTGTTGTGCGTTTTCTATGTTTGTATTCTAGTATGTGTAGTTCTATGTTGGCCGGTGTGGTTCCCAATCAGAGGCAGCTGTCGCTCGTTGTCTCTGATTTGGGATCATACTTAGGCAGCCTATTGGCACTAGTGGGTTGTGGGATCTTGTTCCGTGTAAGGTATGTTGTGTGTGCTACCTTGGACTTCACGTTTCGTTTCTTGTTTTGTCGTGGTGTTTATTCAGTGAAAATAAACATGTATGCATATCACGCTGCGCCTTGGTCTGACCCATCATTAGACGAACGTGACATGTACACCTTTTCTATTCATATACTGTCTTTACACACCATTATATGTATGTATATACAGTGCCTTCAGAAAGTATTCATACCCCTTGACTTATTCCACATTTTGTTTTGCTACGGCCTGAATTCAAAATGGATAAAAAGTTACTTTTTTCACCCATCTACAAACAATAACCCATAATGACAAAGTGAAAACATGTTTTTAGAATTTTGCTAATTTATGGAAAATGAAATACAGTAATATCTCTTTTACATAAGTTTTCACACCCCTGAGTCAATACTTTGTAGAAGCACCTTTGGCAGCGATTACAACTGTCTTTCTGGGTAAATCTCTAAGAGCTTTCCACACCTGGATTGTGCAACATTTGCCCGTTTATTATTTTCAAAATACTTCAAGCTCTTTCCAATTGGTTGTTGATCATTGCTAGACAACCATTTTCAGGTCTTGCCATAGATTTTCAAGTAGATTTAAGCCAAACTGTAACTCGGCCACTCAGGATCATTCACTGTCTTCTTGTGCTTTACGTTATTGTCCTGCTGAAAGGTGAATTCATCTCCCAGTGTCTGGTGGAAAGCAGACTGAACCAGGTTTTCCTCTAGGATTTTGAATGTGCTTTGCTCCATTCCATTTATTTCTTATCTTGAAAACCTCCCCAGTCCAAGGAGATGCTTGGGGAAAATGGTTACAACGGGGGACCAGAGTGTTTGTGTCTCAGGTGAAGAGGGTGGATCTGTTCTCCATCACCTAGGACTTGACATAGATTAATCAAATCTCACATTGTTGTCAATTTTTGTTCAATCTTGCATGCTTTCTCAAACAGCTGTAACTGTATACAGTATGCATTCGTAAATCAGGTCCTTTCTTGAGTTGGGCTCTGGGATGTAACAACCGTTGAGCATCTGATCTTATGGTTGATTGTGGAGGAAAGGGGTTGAGTGTGTTAGTATGTGCGTGTGTGTTTATCCCACATCTGTTGCAAGGGGGTAAGGATGTTAGGAAGAATATAGGATGAACCACAATAATTTTGAACCACATTTACGTCATTTAGCAGACGCTCTTATCCAGAGCGACTTACAAATAGGTGCATTCATCTTATAGCCAGTGGGATAACCACTTTACAATGTTTTTTTGTTTTGTTATTTTTTTTATTTTTTTTTGGGGGGGGTGGAGGGTGGGTTGGGGTAAGGGTGGGGTAAGGGGGGGTAGAAGGATTACTTTATCCTATCCCAGGTATTCCTTAAAGAGGTGAGGTTTCAAATGTCTCCGGAAGGTGGTATTGGACAATTAACAGATATGGCTCATTAACTTTTACCGGACCAAATAATGATGATCCACACTTCTTTGACAATATATATAATACATGATCAACCCTGCAAGCAATTCAAGACTCTGTTATTATGGTGGGAGATTATAATACCGTTTTAAATAGCTCAATGGACCGTAAAGGAAATCACACTACAAACTATCACCCTCATGCTCTTAAGGAAATCGTGAATGTCATGGATACATTAGAACTAGTAGATATATGGAGGCTTAAATATCCTGATCTAGTGAGATATACAGTGGGGAAAAAAGTATTTAGTCAGCCACCAATTGTGCAAGTTCTCCCACTTAAAAAGATGAGAGAGGCCTGTAATTTTCATCATAGGTACACGTCAACTATGACAGACAAAATGAGAATTTTTTTCCAGAAAATCACATTGTAGGATTTTTAATGAATTTATTTGCAAATTATGGTGGAAAATAAGTATTTGGTCAATAACAAAAGTTTCTCAATACTTTGTTATATACCCTTTGTTGGCAACGACACAGGTCAAATGTTTTCTGTAAGTCTTCACAAGGTTTTCACACACTGTTGCTGGTATTTTGGCCCATTCCTCCATGCAGATCTCCTCTAGAGCAGTGACGTTTTGGGGCTGTCGCTGGGGAACACGGACTTTCAACTCCCTCCAAAGATTTTCTATGGGGTTGAGATCTGGAAATGCTTCTTACGAAGCCACTCCTTCGTTGCCCGGGCGGTGTGTTTGGGATCATTGTCATGCTGAAGGACCCAGGCACGTTTCATCTTCAATGCCCTTGCTGATGGAAGGAGGTTTTCACTCAAAATCTCACGATACATGGCCCCATTCATTCTTTCCTTTACACGGATCAGTCGTCCTGGTCCCTTTGCAGAAAAACAGCCCCAAAGCATGATGTTTCCACCCCCATGCTTCACAGTAGGTATGGTGTTCTTTGGATGCAACTCAGCATTCTTTGTCCTCCAAACACGACGAGTTGAGTTTTTACCAAAAAGTTATATTTTGGTTTCATCTGACCATATGACATTCTCCCCAATCCTCTTCTGGATCATCCAAATGCACTCTAGCAAACTTCAGACGGGCCTGGACATGTACTGGCTTAAGCAGGGGGACACGTCTGGCACAGCAGGATTTGAGTCCCTGGCGGCGTAGTGTGTTACTGATGGTAGGCTTTGTTACTTTGGTCCCAGCTCTCTGCAGGTCATTTACTAGGTCCCCCCGTGTGGTTCTGGGATTTTTGCTCACCGTTCTTGTGATCATTTTGACCCCACGGGGTGAGATCTTGCGTGGAGCCCCAGATCGAGGGAGATTATCAGTGGTCTTGTATGTCTTCCATTTCATAATAATTGCTCCCACAGTTGATTTCTTCAAACCAAGCTGCTTACCTATTGCAGATTCAGTCTTCCCAGCCTTGTGCAGGTCTACAATTTTGTTTCTGGTGTCCTTTGACAGCTCTTTGGTCTTGGCCATAGTGGAGTTTGGAGTGTGACTGTTTGAGGTTGTGGACAGGTGTCTTTTATACTGATAACAAGTTCAAACAGGTGCCATTAATACAGGTAACGAGTGGAGGACAGAGGAGCCTCTTAAAGAAGAAGTTACAGGTCTGTGAGAGACAGAAATGTTGCTTGTTTGTAGGTGACCAAATACTTATTTTCCACCATAATTTGCAAATAAATTCATTAAAAATCCTACAATGTGATTTTCTAGATTTTTTTTCCTCAATTTGTCTGTCATAGTTGACGTGTACCTATGATGAAAATTACAGGCCTCTCTCATCTTTTTAAGTGGGAGAACTTGCACAATTGGTGGCTGACTAAATACTTTTTTTCCCGACTGTACATGGCGGAGACTCAATCAAGCTAGTCGTCTTGACTTCTTTCTTATGTCATTCTCGTTGGCACCAAAAGTTTAAAAAGTCTTGATAGGGGACAGAATGCGGTCGGACCATCATATAATTGGCATATGCATTACTCTTACTGAAATTCCACGTGGGCGAGGATATTGGAAATGTAATCAAAGCCTATTGGATGATAACCTGTTTTTAACTTGGACAGAGGAATTTATAACTGTTTTTTTCCGACATAACATAGGCACAGCAAATCCCCTTATTGTATGGGACAACTTTAAATGTGCCTTTAGAGGCCATGCAATTCAGTACTCATCTCGAAAACAAAAGCAATATAGGTCAAAAGAGTCCATATGTCACGACTTCCGCCGAGGCTGCCTCCCCTCCTTGTTCGGGCAAGCTTCGGCGTTCGTCGTCACCGGCTTACTAACCACTGCCGCCCCAATTATCATCACATGTGTCTTGTCTTGTCAATCACACACACCTGGTTCTAATCCTCTCATTAGTCTGTGTATAAGTGTTCCCTCTGCCCCCCTTGTCCTTGTGGGTGATTGTTTGTATGTGAGAGTAGTGTGGCTCGGTAGAGCTACTCGTACCATTTTGTTGCCAGGGTAGATATTTCCCCTGTGCCTGTTTTGTTTGCCGCTATTCCAGCGTATTTTGTGTAACGAAGGAATAAACTCTGTATTCGATTATTGAGTCTCCTGCTTTCCCTGTGGTATTAGGTATCCCTTGGCTAGCACTCCACAACCCCACCTTCTCATGGCCGCAGAGGGCTCTCACGGGGTGGTCGCGAGAGTGTCAGGATAGGTGTCTAGGTGTTTCCGTTGGTGCAACCACGGTGGAAAGTCCAGACGGTACCTCCACCGTGCGCATTCCCCCCGAATACCTCAATTTGGCGCACACTTTTTTCAAGACGCGTGTGCGACTAAATTACCACCTCATTGGGCGGGGGATTGCGCGATAAACCTTCGGGTAGACGCTGTACCTCCCAGGAGTCATGTGTATCCCCTGTCGCAGGCTGAAACAGAGGCTATGGAAACATACGTCACCGAGTCCCTGCACCAGGGGTTTATACGTCCCTCCACTTCACCCGCCTCCTCAAGTTCCTTCTTTGTGAAGAAGAAAGACGGTGGTCTGCGCCCGTGCATTGATTATCGATCACCTGAAGAAGGAGACGATTAGATTTAGTTATCCTCTTACCCTCATTCCTTCAGTGATTGAGTCAATGCATGGGGCGCGCTTTTTCACTAAGCTAGATCTCAGGAGTGCATACAACCTGGTGCGTGTTCGGGAAGGGGATGAGTGGAAGACAGCATTCAGCACAATCACGGGGCATTATGAATACCTGGTGATGCCCTACGGTTTGATGAATGCTCCATCCATCTTCCAGTCCTTTGTGAACGAGGTGTTTCGGGACATGCTTGGTCGCGGTGTGGTGGTCTACATCGATGACATCCTGGTGTATTCTGCTACGCGCGCCGAGCATGTGTTCCTGGTTCGCAAAGTGCTGGCCCGACTGTTGGAAAATTACCTTTATGCCAAGGAAGAGAAGTGTATGTTTTTCCAGCAGTCCGTCTCCTTCCTCGGATACCACATTACCACCTCAGGTGTGGAGATGGAGGGAGATCGCATTTCAGCCGTGCGTAATTGGCCGACTCCAACCACGGTAAAGGAGGTGCAGCGCTTCCTTGGCTTTGCCAACTACTATCAGAGGTTTATCCGGGGCTTTGGCAAGGTCGCAGCTCCCATTACATCCCTGTTGAAGGGTGGGCCATCCCGGCTCCGCTGGTCTGCTGAGGCTGACCTGGCCTTCAGGAGACTGCGGGGTCTGTTCAACTCAGCCCCGGTACTGGCCCACCCCGATCCATCACTACCGTTCGTAGTGGAGGTGGATGCGTCCGAGGTAGGGATAGGCGCTGTCCTGTCCCGGCTGTATGACACAGAGGAGAGGCCCAGAGACAACACCCCCATACTCCCGGCCTCCTGCATTGTGGCGCCGGTAGTATGGGCGATGGACGCAGTTATAGAGCAGGCATTACGTACAGAGCCATCTCCACCTCAGTGTCCAGCTGGGCTGCGGTACGTGCCTGCTCTTATCCGTGATCGTCTGATCTTCTGGGCACACACGTCACCCTCCTCTGGTCACCCAGGTATCGGTCGTACAGTGCACTGCTTGATCGGAAAGTACTGGTGGCCTACCTTGGCTAAGGACGTGAGGGTGTACGTCTCCTCCTGCTCGGTGTGCGCCCAGAGTAAGGCACCTAGGCACCTTCCAGCGGGTAAGTTACAACCTTTACCAGTTCCACAACGACCATGGTCTCACCTTAGTATAGATTTTTTGACTGATCTTCCCCTCTCCCAAGGTAACACTACCATCCTGGTCGTTGTGGACCACTTTTCCAAGTCCTGCCGCCTCCTTCCTTTGCCCGGTCTCCCCACGGCCCTGCAGACTGCGGGGGCCCTGTTTACTCACGTCTTCCGGCACTACGGGGTGCCAGAGGATATAGTGTCCGACCGAGGTCCCCAGTTCACGTCCAAGGTTTGGAAGGCGTTCATGGAACGTCTGGGGGTCTCATCAGCCTGACCTCTGGTTTCCACCCCGAGTCAAATGGGCAGGTGGAACGGGTGAATCAGGATGTGGGTAGGTTCCTGCGGTCCTACTGTCAGGACCGGCCGGGGGAGTGGTCGGTATTCTTGCCATGGGCAGAATATGCCCAGAACTCTCTCTGCCACTCCTCTACTAACCTAACACCATTCCAATGCGTTTTAGGTTACCAACCGGTTAGAAGGCTAACGCTGACCGTCACCGCAGTGAGGCCCCGGTCTTCATACCGGGGGATCCGGTCTGGCTCTCGACCCGGAATCTGCCCCTCCGCCTGCCCTGCCGGAAGCTGAGCCCGCGGTTTGTGGGGCCGTTCAAAGTCCTGAGGAGAATCAACGAGGTCACGAATAGGTTATTATTTCTCCCTGATTACCGTATTAACCCCTCGTTTCATGTGTCTCTCCTCAGGCCGGTGGTGGTTGGTCCGTGCCAGGAGTCTGAGGGGGCCCCGGCGTACTCTGTCCGTGCCATCCTGGATTCGAGGCGTCGGGTGGGGGGCCTTCAGTACCTCGTGGAGTGGGAGAGGTACGGTCCGGAGGAGCGGTGCTGGGTCCCGGTGAGGGATATCCTCGATCCCTCCCTGTTGCGGGATTTCCACCGTCGTCATCCGGTTCGCCCTGCTCCGCGTCCTTCTGGCTGTCCCCGAGGCTGGTGTCGGCGCGCTGCTGGAGCTGCGCGTCAAGGGGTGGCTACTGTCAAAACTTCCGCCGAGGCTGCCTCCCCTCCTTGTTCGGGCAGGCTTCGGCGTTCGTCGTCACCGGCTTACTAACCACTGCCGCCCCAATTATCATCACATTTGTCTTGTCTTGTCAATCACACACACCTGGTTCTAATCCCCTCATTAGTCCGTGTATAAGTGTTCCCTCTGCCCCCTTGTCCTTGTGGGTGATTGTTTGTATGTGAGAGTAGTAGCTTGGTAGTAGCTTGGTGGAGCTACTCGTACCATTTTAATAATATAATATATAATATGCCATTTAGCAGACGCTTTTATCCAAAGCGACTTACAGTCATGTGTGCATACATTTTTTCATATTTTGTTGCCAGGGTAGATATTTCCCCAGTGCCTATGTATTGTTGGAGATACTGTTACAGTGTATTGCCAGGGTAGATAGTTTCCCTTGTGCCTGTTTCGTTTGTCGCTATTCCAGCGTATTTTGTGTAACGAAGGAATAAACTCTGTATTCGGTGATTACCCTCCTGCGCCTGACTCCTTTCCATCACACTCATCACACCATACTAACAAAGGAAGTAGGTCTACAGAACAGATAGATAGCAATAAAAAATGTAACATAGAGGCTCAGAATAAATTAGAGGAAAAACTAAAAGAAATGGAGAAACTTATTTAAGAAAGATCAAGTGTGATATATTATAAAAATAAAGCAAACTGGATGGAATATGGGGAAAAATGCACCAAATTCTTTTTTAAGACACCAACCTCTCCACAATGGCCAAGACCAGAGAGCTGTGTAAGGACATCAGGGATAAAATTATAGACCTGCACAAGGCTGGGATGGGCTACAGGACAATAGGCAAGCAGCTTGGTGAGAAGGCAACAACTGTTGGCGCAATTATTAGAAAATGGAAGAAGTTCAAGATGACAGTCAATCACCCTCGGTCTGGGGCTCCATGCAAGATCTCACCTCGTGGGGCATCAATTATCATGAGGAAGGTGAGGGATCAGCCCAGAACTACACAACATGACTTGGTCAATGACCTGAAGAGAGCTGGGACCACAGTCTCAAAGAAAACCATTAGTAACACACTACGCCGTCATGGATTAAAATCCTGCAGCGCACGCAAGGTCCCCCTGCTCAAGCCAGCGCATGTCCAGGCCCGTCTGAAGTTTGCCAATGACCATCTGGATGATCCAGAGGAGGAATGGGAGAAGATCATGTGGTCTGATGAGACAAAAATTGAGCTTTTTGGTCTAAACTCCACTCGCCATGTTTGAAGGAAGAAGAAGGATGAGTACAACCCCAAGAAAACCATCCCAACCGTGAAGCATGGAGGTGGAAACATCATTCTTTGGGGATGCTTTTCTGCAAAGGGGACAGGACGACTGCACCGTATTGAGGGGAGGATGGATGGGGCCATGTATCGCGAGATCTTGGCCAACAACCTCCTTCCCTCAGTAAGAGCATTGAAGATGGGTCGTGGCTGGGTCTTCCAGCATGACAACGACCCGAAACACACAGCCAGGGCAACTAAGGAGTGGCTCCGTAAGAAGCATCTCAAGGTCCTGGAGTGGCCTAGCCAGTCTCCAGACCTGAACCCAATTGAAAATCTTTGGAGGGAGCTGAAAGTCCGTATTGCCCAGCGACAGCCCTGAAACCTGAAGGATCTGGAGAAGGTCTGTATGGAGGAGTGGGCCAAAATCCCTGCTGCAATGTGTGCAAAACTGGTCAAGACCTACAGCAAACTTATGATCTCTGTAATTGCAAACAAAGGTTTCTGTACCAAATATTAAGTTCTGCTTTTCTGATGTATCAAATACTTATGTCATGCAATAAAATGCTAATGAATTACTTAAAAATCATACAATGTGATTTTCTGGATTTTTGTTTTAGATTCCGTCTCTCACAGTTGAAATATACCTATGATACAAATTACAGACCTCTATATGCTTTGTAAGTAGGAAAACCTGCAAAATCGGCAGTGTATCAAATACTTGTTCTCCACACTGTAGATTGCAAAATAGTTGGGAAGAGATTTTTGACGTACCGATTCCATGGCATAGTGTTTATGAACTGATACGCAAAACGACGCTGGATTCAAAACTTTGAATTTTTCAATTTAAATTATTATATAAGATACTTGCTAACAATATAATGTTATTTATATGGGGGATACAATCTTCCCAGCTCTGCAGATTTTGCTGCGAAGAGACAGAATCATTAGATCATTTGTTTTGGTACTGTCCATTTGTAGCTTGTTTTTGGACACAGGTCCAGGAATGGCTAAAGGATTGCAATATTTACCTGGAGCTAACCCTGCAGATAGCACTACTGGGTGATCTGAAAAGTCATAGTCAATCGATTTTAGCAAAAAAATTTATTTTCAATTTACAATCTGTAGAAACAATGAGAATAGAAAGGTGCAGAACTTTTGTAAAACATCACAGTACAGTTGAAAAATATATGGCAAATAGAAATACAATATGGATGGTGTTAAGAGATAGATGGGTGGTGTTGAATGGAGTTGAAGGATGGGACTAATAACAACTAACAACAACTAATAACAACAAGATAACTAATGTAAAGCATACTGTGTCCATAATAAGTATATAGGTTATAGGTTGAGAGCTTTTGTGAAAGAGCACAGTTAGAAAGATATGGCATATAGAAGCAAACCGGATGGACATCATGAAAATGATCGGAGGTTGAGGGTAGAGGAAGTTCAGGAATAAAAACAAACAAAATATAATTATTATGAAATTGACTGTGTCCATAAAATGTATATATTATGTATAAGCTGTAAGTAGAGGCCTAAGCATTGTTGTTCACTAGTTTACTCCAATTAGGGAAGGGGTGGTGGGATTGGAAAGTAATAAAGGGAAATATACAGTAGGGGAAAAAAGTATTTAGTCAGCCACCAATTGTGCAAGTTCTCCCACTTAAAAAGATGAGAGAGGTCTGTAATTTTCATCAGAGGTACACGTCAACTATGACAGACAAATTGAGAAATGTTTTCCAGAAAATCACATTGTAGGATTTTTAATGAATTTATTTGCAAATTATGGTGGAAAATAAGTATTTGGTCAATAACAAAAGTTTCTCAATACTTTGTTATATACCCTTTGTTGGCAATGACACAGGTCAAACGTTTTCTGTAAGTCTTCACAAGGTTTTCACACACTGTTGCTGGTATTTTGGCCCATTCCTCCATGCAGATCTCCTCTAGAGCAGTGATGTTTTGGGGCTGTCGCTGGGCAACACGGACTTTCAACTCCCTCCAAAGATTTTCTATGGGGTTGAGATCTGGAGACTGGCTAGGCCACTCCAGGACCTTGAAATGCTTCTTACGAAGCCACTCCTTCGTTGCCCGGGTGGTGTGTTTGGGATCATTGTCATGCTGAAAGACCCAGCCACGTTTCATCTTCAATGCCCTTGCTGATGCAAGGAGGTTTTCACTCAAAATCTCACAATACATGGCCCCATTCATTCTTTCCTTTACACGGATCAGTCGTCCTGGTCCCTTTGCAGAAAAACAGCCCCAAAGCATGATGTTTCCATCCCCATGCTTCACACTAGGTATGGTGTTCTTTGGATGCAACTCAGCATTCTTTGTCCTCCAAACACGACGAGTTGAGTTTTTACCAAAAAGTTATATTTTGGTTTCATCTGACCATATGGCATTCTCCCAATCCTCTTCTGGATCATCCAAATGCACTCTAGCAAACTTCAGACGGGCCTGGACATGTACTGGCTTAAGCAGGGGGACACGTCTGGCACAGCAGGATTTGAGTCCCTGGCGGCGTAGTGTGTTACTGATGGTAGGCTTTGTTACTTTGGTCCCAGCTCTCTGCAGGTCATTCACAAGGTCCCCCCGTGTGGTTCTGGGATTTTTGCTCACCGTTCTTGTGATCATTTTGACCCCACGGGGTGAGATCTTGCGTGGAGCCCCAGATCGAGGGAGATTATCAGTGGTCTTGTATGTCTTCCATTTCATAATAATTGCTCCCACAGTTGATTTCTTCAAACCAAGCTGCTTACCTATTGCAGATTCAGTCTTCCCAGCCTGGTGCAGGTCTACAATTTTGTTTCTGGTGTCCTTTGACAGCTCTTTGGTCTTGGCCATAGTGGAGTTTGGAGTGTGACTGTTTGAGGTTGTGGACAGGTGTCTTTTATAATGATAACAAGTTCAAACAGGTGCCATTAATATAGGTAACGAGTGGAGTACAGAGGAGCCTCTTAAAGAAGAAGTTACAGGTCTGTGAGAGCCAGAAATCTTGCTTGTTTGTAGGTGACCAAATACTTATTTTCCACCATAATTTGCAAATAAATTCATTAAAAATCCTACAATGTGATTTTCTGGAGAAAAAAAATCTCAATTTGTCTGTCATAGTTGACGTGTACCGATGATGAAAATTACAGGCCTCTCTCATCATTTTAAGTGGGAGAACTTGCACAATTGGTGACTGACTAAATACTTTTTCCCCCCACTGTATTTAAAAAAAGGATATGTAGATGTGTATGTATATGTATTTATGTGTATGTATGTGTATGTGTATGTATATTTGTATTTTTGTGAGAGGAAAAACATATGGGGGATTGGAAGTTGTCACGGTTTCGGCCGAGGCTGGTCCTTCTCCTTGCTCGGGCAGGCTTCGGTGGTCGTCGTCCCCGGAGTACTAGCTGCCACCGTTGTATGTTTTCGATGTTTGTTTGGTTTTGTCTTCTTCGTACAGCTGTTCCCTGTTAGTGTTAATTATGTACCCTATAAGTGTTCCATTTGTTAGTCATGTGTTGTGTGTAATTGTTTTCACCTGTCTGTTGGTGCTGTTCATTTTTGGCCAGACGCTAGTGTGTACCGTCGCACTGTTGTTTTCGTGCGCAGTCGGTTTTGGTGTTTTACGCACTGTTGCGTATTGTTCGCCTCCGGGTTGGTTTAGACCCGTTTGTTATTTTGTCTTTTCAAGTAAAGTCTGGTTTGACTTAGCTCCTGTGTCCTGCACTTGATTCCACACCACATCCGCATCAGATACCTTGACAGAATTACACACCTTCCCATGGAATCAGCAGGAGCAACAGCAGCGCCTGAGTCGTTGGAGGAGCGCGTCCGCAGCCAGGATGATCAGATCCATCGACTTGGGACCGCTCTGCAGGACGTCATCAACACCTTACACCGATGGGAGTCCAGAGGGGTACCCACACCCACACCTACCTCACCACCACCATCGGTCGGTCCGCCCGTCCAAGGTCCGGAACCCAGTGGGATTCGGCTCTCGCTCCCGAGGGCGTATGACGGCACAGCTGCCGTGCAGGTGGAGCTCTACCTGGCCACTGTACACCCGGTGCCCTCGGGACACGAGAGCGTTTCCGCCCTCATCTCCTGTCTCACGGGCAAGGCGTTGGAATGGGCCAATGCAGAATGGAGGAGGATAGACGCCACCACCATCTCCTATGCGGAGTTCTCCCGTCGCTTCAGGGCCGTGTTCGACCATCCACCTGAGGGGAAAGCGGCGGGGGAGCGTCTATTCTACCTCCGACAGGGGAGGAGGAGCGCACAGGAGTTCGTACTGGAGTTCCGGACTCTAGCGGCAGATGCAGGGTGGAATGAACGGGCCCTCATCGATCACTTTCGATGTAGTCTACGGGAGGATGTCCAACGTGAGTTGGCTTGCAGGGACACCAACCTCACGTTCGACCAGTTGGTCGACATGTCCATCCGTCTTGACACCCTGCTGGCCACCCGTGGACGTCCCGAGTGGGGTCCGTCCATTCCATCCTCCAGCACCTCCGAGCCGAGCCCTATGGAGCTCGGGGGTGCTGGCGCTAGAGAGAGGAGGAGAAGGAGCCCGAGGGGGGCTGTCCCCTGCACCAATTGTGGCCGTGGAGGGCACACTGCGGCCAGGTGCTGGGGAGGGTCTCCAGGAGGAGGGGACAACAGGCCACGCACTGGGGAGCCTTCCCAGGTGAGTAGACGCCTGTTAAGTGAATTATTTAACAAACTATTTTAGTGTCTCTGTGCGTCTCCCAAAAGGTTGTAAGTCTTTTGGGATTTAAGTAACGGCCAGAGTCCCGGTCTGCATAGTCAGAGATATTTATTCATTGAGAATTCTGCCATCACAATTTCAGAGTCCATCTTTTATACTCATACATCATACAAAAATAAATCCCTTCCCTCTGTAGGCGGGCTGTAGTTTTCCACTCTAAAACTGCTCTACTGACCTTCAGTTCACACACATACACACACATATACACACATGCATACACACACACACACATATCCTACTCCCTGCTTTACTCAGTTATTGCCGTTCTCACAATATTCTGCACCATGTTTTCATAACAGTTTCTCCCCTCCCTAAATTGGGAGGCCTCTTTATCTTAGTTTCTCAGTTGTCTTTGTTGTCTGGCCTAACTCTTACTCACATTGCTAAATAGTGGCTCAATGCCATAGCCTTTACTGGTCCTACACTCACACATTTCTAACACATTATACACAGTTTCAGGGTGTAATAATTAGTCATTAATAATTAATCTATCAATTCCACCCTTTGACTAAATATTACACACATACAACATATATGTTGTTATAGAAATGAATCACACTCATTGAAGTATATAAGATGGTTTGCATATAAAAACATTACAGGTTCATCAGTGTTACCCCATGATTAAAAGCGTAACGTTACTTTTTAGCAATGGTAACTAGTACATCATACTTAAAACGAGACTTTAATACACAAAAGATCATTACAATATATTTTAAACTAGAGATTTATAGTTCTAGGAAAACATCCAGTCTCAAACTATCTGGATCGTCGTCGTCCTCCACCAAGCCTGGTAGGTCATATCCTTAATTCCTTAGGTCGGAGTCTGGTATTGGGCCGTATCTCACCATCTGTTGGGAAACCACCTTCTCCATCTCCTTTTCTCACCAACCCTCAGACACAGGAAATAAGACAACATCCACAAAGAACAAGTATACCCATAGAAGCTATAACTTCACCCAGAATAGTTACAACAATAGTTTTCCATTTACCAAATATGTTATCAAACCAACCATTTATGGAGCTATCAATACCAGAGTTCTCAGCCAGTTCGTTCGCCAGCGTGGTGAGTCCCTGAAGCGCTTTGGTCACGGACCCGTCCGGTGCTGTATTGTTGGGGATGAAAGTACAGCACATAGATCCAAACAGAACACAAACTCCGTCCCGCTCAGCCAAAAGCATATCTAAAGCTATTCTATTCTGCCATGTCATTAAGCTAGTTGCCACTGTCTGCTCAGCTAATCCCTTTATTGCATCACGAGTGTGGTTTATAAATCTTTGCTGGTTATAGTAAACATAATTCATCCAATCTAAGTTTTTATTAATTGTTGACCACCAGAAAATACTTGATTCAAACCCAGCTGCGATCTGATTCCTAGCTTTAAATTGTTCTGGAACCCTCGAGGTACTGCTATCCCATCAATATATATCCTTTCATCAAAGGATCCCAGGAGGAGGTCCTACTTTCTACGTGACAACTCACCAGTCTCTGACACGTTTGATTTTTTGCATATGTAGGTGAGTTCACAATCTGTTATCACCACACAACCATCAGATGTCAGCACGGGCCTGGTTTTGGTTCCTAAAATCCTCTGGCTGCAACAAAGAGGAGAGATTAGTCATGGTCTCTTTAGGTGTGACATTCTCTGTGTGGGAGCAGGAGCTAAGATGCCCTACCCTGTATCCTATCCTTACTAGTCCTAGAAAAACAATAATAAGAATCCCCTGAGACTTCAAACGGAGGCAACCTAGGTCGGGGTGACTTTGTTATCAGGGGATACAGAAAGCGCAAGTTACTACAAGACTCTTTCACCACATTCCCAGGTGGCTTGCATGGAGGATAAACCTGACACAGAGTTAAAGCCTGTCAAGGGGAACGGAGTAGTTGTTAACCTTGGTTTGGCTGTCCTACAGGCATAACAGTCCTCTTTAGACCGTATACTGAATCCATTCCAACCACAGGTTAAAATCTATTTACTCCGTCTCCATCTGTACTACTTCCTTCAGGTCTATAGTTTGCACTGTCTCACTACCTCCCTCAGAGAGGTTTACTCTATAGGGTGCCCCAGTTGAAGAAGATATCTCACTTGTCAGGTCTGTAATCTGTTTTAGCATAATTCAGACTTTCAGACAGTACCTACCCTCATATGGGTCGCACTGCCATTTCTGATAATTCCCTACTTTCACAATACTACACCTGTCCCTAAACTGTGTATGGAGATTGACATATCCCCCCCGCTTGGTATAAGCAACTACATAGTCCCAGGATGTACATGGTGACATACATATGGTGATGTCCTTCCCTAAAGTCCCTAGTATTTTCCCTTTCCCTACGTCTAGCTGTCTCCTATGCCTTTTCAACTTGTGTTAGGTTAACTACCACTTCTGGCTGAAACAGGAGGGTCCGTGTGTGTTAGGAATATGGCCCCCACAATCAGACAGCTACCTACCGTCGGGAGACCTGTGAATCCCCACCCTCGCCCTGAGAACATGTCAGACGCCAGAGGCCAACCCATTGCTTCACCTTCTATCGAACTCACACAGGGATGATCAGACAGGGTAAGGGAATCTTCGTTAAGAGCCAAACCCCGAGCCCTAGTGGTGATCGGTTCTTTCTCCTAACTCTGTGTTTGTTCGTCAGGTGTAACTGGGTTTACCTTTTTGCCGTGTGTGACATGCACCCAGGTGGATCTAATAGGACTTGGTAGGGCCCTTCCCAACAGGCCTGCTTCCAGTTTTTCTTCTTTAGGGACTGGATCCACACCTAGTATCCTGGTTAGATAGAGTGGGTCACCTTCTCCTTTAGTTCACCTGTGGGGCACAAAACCTCTGACATACAGGTGTGGTTAATAAACTACCTTCTCACGTGTTCTGCTAGGGTGCTCTCTAGTTCTATGTCTGCCTGTCTGGTCCTGCCAACTGTGGCATTCTGTAAGGTCTTCCAAACACTTTCTCAAAGGGGGATAACCCATCTTCATCTGGGGTTACTCTAAATTTCTTCCCTTCACTCCGTGATAACTCTATAAAATCCATTTCCAATTGCTGGAAAGGGTACTTAGCCGGAGGATACTCACCCTGAGGTGCCCTTTGTCTGCCCTGGTGATTATTTTGAGCACAGATAACACATCTTTTTTTTATAATTAGTCATCCCATGTGCAACAAAGTGTTGTCTAATCTGTTCTACCATCCATCCCTCCTTTTGACACATGTCACTGCCCATGTGTCAATATTATCACCTACCTAACAATCACTTAGGTAATATTGGTAATTTATCATCCAATTGCCATCCCTTATTTTTATTTATTGGTAAAATAAACTATCTTAAAGTCCTCCTCTCATGCCTTTAGAATTTACCAGTGTGGATGATTAATTAACACCAAAAAGTTAAAACAGAGTTCAGAGGCAATTGAAATTCCATCCCATAGTATACCAAACATTACCATTATTCTAAATATTTAATAAATGTTACTTATCCCAAGTGTTCATTAATCCTCATGACATTCATTCTCATAAGAAATCATATATACCCCAAACTCAGCCAAAACCTAAAAAACTCCATAAAATTCACTGTGTGCCTAAGACCTATCACCCTTGACCTGCTGAAAACCCCCCAAAATTGAAACAACAAGGCTTTATAAACATCATACTAGGTGTGTTGTTTTTTATTTGAAAACCCCAATTAAAAAACAACAACCAAACAGCCAGGTCATGAGGACTCCTGATTTCTCTCTTCCCCTTCTGCCTACAGTTTCTTAACTGGTGCCCTTTCCTTGCACAGTAACTACACGGTTCCTCACATTCTCTAGCAAAATGTCCCGTTTTGTCACAATTGTAACACTTCCACTCACTCCTGTCTCCACTATTACCATTTCCTTCTTGTCTGTCTTTGCTACCGTAACCTCTCTTCTCTCCTAGGTATTGACTAATAGTCTCACTGTCTCTAATTCAACACAAAACCCCATCATCAAATGTACTCCGAGCAGAACTGAAAAAAACAAAGCAGACTGTGATTTATAGGACACTGCACCTTTGTTTCTGGCCTCACAATCTCCCCGGGAATTGGCCCTCCCTCAAGGTCCCTCCCAATCTGCTCTTGGTAAACTGCAAACCTTTTATTGCTTCTGATTTCATAGGGTATTGCTTCTGATATGGCTATGATTAGATTTGGGTATCACCTGTACTGGAATTACCCCTTTTATTAATCCTACGTCTGCTGGACCCCGGGACCACAAATGCTCTGGAACTTATTTTAAGTCTGACTCCTGTTGTTCTGTCAACAGGTATTCCTCTCCTCAGCATCTGCCATTCTCATCTAAATGTACTATCTGTGGATGGGCTGTGTTGATCGCCACTCACAATATTGACCCAATCAGTGATCCTCTTACCCTTGGATACCCACTGGCCCATGTCTTTCCAGTACTCTGCTGGCTCCTTTGCTAGGGACACATGTGGGCTCCATCTTTCCCTGAACTTTGGGGCCCTAGTTCCACCTCCACTGCTGCGTGGGTGTTGTCATAGTGAAACCATTTCAAGGCTATAGTCCTTTCTGTGGTTTTAAATAATGCTTCCTCATAGATTGCATCTGGACCTGGGTGTTTGCTATACCAGAGAGTACAGTGTAGGTCATCGGGGGACATTTTAGTGGGGCCTGGTACTACATCATCAGCAAGTTCCATCAAGGTTCGGGGAATATCAGTTATTCCCCCCCTTAACAAATCTTGCCTATACCAATAACATGGCTCCCCTTCCCCACAGACCACCATATTATCTCTGACTATGTGTACTTTCATTCCCCTCTCAGCGGAAATGACAGCCACATTCAATTTAGTCATTACATCACGTCCTAGTAAATTTACCCGACACAGCTTAGATATCAGGATGGGTATGGTTGCCTCTCATCCTGATTGGTCATGTTTTAGGGTTATTGGGGCTGATAACCTTTCAATAAATTGATGACCAGAGGCAGATCGCACTATGATTTTCTCCCCATCAATCCTGACTCCATCTGGCTTGTCTGTTGCACAGGTTGCTGTACTGCAGGCTCCCGTATCACAAAGGAATTTAATTTTTATACCCATTACTGTCAATGTCAAATAAGGTTTCTGTTCCTGTTGAAGTGCTAAGTCAATAGTAGCCCATTCAAACACCTCACAATTTGGATCAAAGGGTTCCTTAGTCTTCCCCCCACTAGAGTCTACTATTTCTCCCTCAAGGACTAGTCACGCCTTATCTTCCTCTTCCTCACGCTCAAAGCTGGGGGATGGACTTCTCTCTCTCTCTCTTCTATCTTTTCTCTCTTTTCTCTCCTGTCTGACTTTCTCTGCCCTTGTCCCGTACTCCTCTACCTCTGGCTCTTCCTCACCTTCATCTTCCCTTCCTCCTCCAGCCCCTTCTTCCTCATAGGGAGGTGGGGCCGGTGGGGGCAACATTATTCCCCTGCACTCTCCTTCTCCTCCCTACGTATTCATCATCTGGATTTTCTCTCCATGCCTGGTCTGCCAAGTTTGGATATAACCTTTCTGCCCTCTGCTCTGGGGGAGGCACGGAGACCTCAACCTTCACTTCTCTTTCCCTCTCACTCACTTCTCTTTTCTTCCTGCCTTCTTTCTTGGCTCTGTCCTGTCTGTTATTCTGCTCATGATGGATTGCATGTCTCTCTGAGGCTATTACACAATTCAGTTATTTTCCCAACATACTCTCCGTGATCGGCCCATGGCAAAGTGTCCTCTGGGCATCCCCTGAAACCCACTGCCCTCTAACGGCAGCCCAAACCTTACTATTCCTGTTTCGGGGTGGGTCATTCCTTCTACCGCTCTGGCCACGTCCTCTGTGTTCATGGCCTGTCTGCTAAATGGCATATTATTATTATTACTGTATACATCTAAGGTTGCTGGGGCCCCTTTCATTCCCCGCCAATAGATTAGGTAAGGCTATCAGTGGGTACTGGCCCCCTCCTACTCTCTCTCTCTCTCACTGCTTATTTCTCCTTTACACACCTTATGTATCTGTTTAAGCATGGATTCGAGTTTATCTGCGTCTAGACGTCCCTCAAAACCATACCTCTCCCTCCACCTGGTTACATAATGGAGATTTCTTCTATCCCTGGATTCCATTTTAATTACATCAAGCATTTCTCGTCCCCAGTAAATTCTGGGACCTCTTGTGAGGATTTGCCCCCCATGGTTGGTACTGTTAAAAATCCCTTAGCCACCTCTTCTATATAACAAGTCAATTTAACAAGTAATTCAAAATAGCTTCACACAACAACACCTTGAATCACCCCTTCCTGTATATGTAATCTTGACTAGTCCCCCAGAATTATCTTATACTTTTACAGAGGGATTGATCCCCACAATGTAATCTTGATAATTCCTGACAGTCTCATACAACAGGAATGGGTTCTCCCTCCTCTATACAACCACCTCTCCCTGTATATGTAGTATTGACTAGTCCCCCAGAATTATCTCATACTTTTACAGAGGGATTGATCCCCACAATGTAATCTTGATAATTCCTGACAGTCTCATACAACAGGAATGGGTTCTCCCTCCTCTATACAACCACCTGGAATTATTCATGTGACTTTTGAGCAAACATTAGGTCTCACACGTATACAACCTTACATGATTATTGGTGTTGTATCGGTAACCTGGAGTTTATAAGGCTCCAGAACGGATAGAGTTTCAGCAAAATCTACAGTTGTTTGTGACTTTTGACTTTACTAATATTCTATTTCTCACACATGCTACTTTAGTTCCTTCTGGTGTACTTTTTGTATTTGTTTAACCCAGATTATTTGTTGACTGTTCAATAATCTCTTACAGGTTACATCCCATAGGTGTACTTTTAATAGTTCCTTCTATTTCAACACCGGGTAGTTTCTTTTGGTAATGGCCTATTACTGTGAATCATTACGGACCCACCACCAGGTTGACTAGTCCCCCAGAATTATCTCCTACTCTACGGAGGAGTCTATCCTCACAATGTAATCTTGATAATTCCTGACAGTCAACCCCACATTTCACTTAAAATGGCTACGCATTGATCAATTTGCTACTTTTCAATATTTTAGCAAGTCCTCAAATCAATTTCACCAAGTTAATGAATAAACTTGGTGAAATTGAGATTGCAAAATATAGATCCCATATAGATTGCAAAATAGTTGGGAAGAGATCTTTGATGTACCGATCCCATGGCATAGTGTTTATGAACTGACACGCAAAACGACACGGATTCAAAAATTAGAATCTTTCAATTTAAATTATTATATAAAATCCTTGCTACCAATAGAATGTTATTTATATGGGGGATACAATCTTCCCAGCTCTGCAGATTTTGCTGTGAAGAGACGGAATCATTGGACCATTTGTTTTGGTTCTGTCCATTTGTAGCTTGTTTTTGGACACTGGTCCAGAATGGCTAAAGGATTGCAATATTTACCTGGAACTAACCTTGCAGATAGCATTACTGGGTGATCTGAAAAGCCATAGTCAATCAATCAATAATATAATAATACTTTTAGCAAAGCTGTTTATTTTTAACTCTCAATCTGTAGAAGCAATGAGAATAGAAAGGTTCAGAACTTTTGTAAAACATCACAGTACGGTTGAAATATATATGGCAAATAGAAATCCGATATGGATGGTGTTAAGAGATAGATGGGAGGTATTGTAATAGAGTTGAAGGATGGGACTAATAACAAATAACAACAAATAATAACAAAGATAGCTAATAATGTAAAGCATACTGTGTCCATAATAAGTATATAGGCTGTATGTTGGGAGCTTTTGGGAAAGAGCACAGTTAGAAAGATATGGCATATAGAAGCAAACCGGATAGACATCATGAAAACGATCGGAGAGGTTGAGAGTAGAAGTAGTTCAGGAGCAAAAAATAAATAAATAATAATAATAATAATAATAATGATATGTATGTATGTATGTATGTATGTATGTATATGTATATATATATGTATATATATAATAGAATTATTGTAAAATTAACTGTGTCCATAAGGTGTAGATAGTAAGTATAGACCGGAAGTAGAGGCCTGGGAATTGTTGTTCACTAATTTACTCCAAGTAGGGAAAGGATGGTGGGGTTGAAAAGTAATAAAGGGGAGTATATATATAAAAAAAATATATATATAAAAAAAAAAAAAAAAAAAAACATGGGGGATTGGAAGTGATGCAGACAATTACATTGATAGAAGATACAATCTATCTGCAATATTAAGCTGATCCATTCCCCCAAAAAAAAAAAAAAAAAAAAAAAAAAAAAAGTTAATGAATAAAGACTACTGACCTTATCCTTGCAGCCGAGATTCAATGTAGGTTTGGATTCCGTCACCGTCTCTGTCATTAATCAGGTGTCCTCTGGCCTGTTTTAACCCTTAATGTCAAAGGGCAGGACTTTCTATTTACGAATGTATCATTCGCCCGTCAACGGTTTTCAGAGTTACCTGGAATGACAGAAACAGGGTATTGGAGTCCGGCTCAGAAGGACCAAGCTGTTATGTGAATTATTTAACAAACTATTTTAGTGTCTCTGTGCGTCTCCCAAAAGGTTGTAAGTCTTTTGGGATTTAAGTAACGGCCAGAGTCCCGGTCTGCATAGTCAGAGATATTTATTCATTGAGAATTCTGCCATCACAATTTCAGAGTCCATCTTTTATACTCATACGTCATACAAAAATAAATCCCTTCCCTCTGTAGGCGGGCTGTAGTTTTCCACTCTAAAACTGCTCTACTGACCTTCAGTTCACACACATATACACACATGCATACACACATACATACACACACACACACATATCCTACTCCCTGCTTTACTCAGTTATTGCCGTTCTCACAATATTCTGCACCATGTTTTCATAACAGTTTCTCCCCTCCCTAAATTGGGAGGCCTCTTTATCTTAGTTTCTCAGTTGTCTTTGTTGTCTGGCCTAACTCTTACTCACATTGCTAAATAGTGGCTCAATGCCATAGCCTTTACTGGTCCTACATTCACACATTTCTAACACATTATACACAGTTTCAGGGTGTAATAATTAGTCATTAATAATTAATCTATCAACGCCCCACTTACCCAGAGCTCTCTGTTGTGCATTTTTGTATACCTGTAAGTTTTCCACAGGTTGCACCTCATTCCCAGCATAAGGTGCTAGTAGATTCAGGCGCAGCTGGGAATTTTGTTGATTGGAAATTTTGTTTAGATTTAGGGATTCCCCTCCTTCCTGTTGACGCTCCATTTCCCGTTCATGCATTAGATAGCCGCCCGTTGGGATCGGGGTTGATTAGGGACCACGGGTCATGAGGAGACTATTCAGCTATATCTGATCGACTCCCCTGCGTACCCGGTGGTGCTGGGAATTCCCTGGTTAAGTACCCATAACCCTTCCATTTCGTGGCAACAGAGGGCTCTCAAGGAGTGGTCTGCTCAGTGTGAGGGGCGATGTCTGGGTGTTTCCGTGGGGGCGACCTCGGTGGAAAGTCCAAACCAAGTGCCCGCAATGCACATTCCCCCTGAATATGGGGATTTGGCACTTGTGTTCAGTAAACCGAGGGCGACGCAGTTGCCTCCCTCACAGACAGGGGGATTGTGCGAGTAGACCTCCAGGCAGGAGCAGCGCTCCCGCGGGCTTCACGTGTATCCTTTGTCTCAAGAGGAGAAAAGGGCTATGGAGACTTACATAGCCGAATCTTTGAGACAAGGATACATACGGCCCTCCACTTCCCCTGCGTCCTCGAGCTTCTTTTTTGTGAAGAAAAAGGATGGAGGGTTGCGCCCGTGCATTGATTACCGTGGTCTCAATCAGATTACTGTGAAATACAGTTATCCACTCCCTCTGATTGCGACTATGACGGAGTCATTGCACGGAGCGTGTTTCTTCACAAAACTGGATCTCAGGAGCGCATATAACTTGGTGCGCATTAGGGAGGGCGATGAATGGAAAACAGCATTTAGTACCACCTCGGGTCATTACGAGTATCTCGTCATGCCATACGGGTTGATGAATGCTCCTTCAGTCTTCCAATCCTTCGTGGATGAGATCTTCCGGGACATGCAGGGGCAAGGTGTGGTCGTGTACATTGATGACATTCTGGTGTACTCTTCTACCCGAGCCGAGCATGTAGCCCTGGTGCGTCGAGTGTTGAGGAGGCTGTTGGAGCACGACCTGTATGTCAAGGCAGAGAAATGTCTGTTTTTCCAGGAGTCGGTCTCCTTTTTGGGTTATCGGTTGTCCGCGTCAGGGGTGAAGATGGAGGTGGACCGTGTGTCAGCCGTGCGTAATTGGCAAACCCCAACCACTGTTAAAGAGGTGCAGCAGTTCTTGGGCTTTGCGAATTACTACCGGAGGTTTATCCGGGGTTTTGGACAGGTGGCAGCTCCCATAACGTCTCTTCTGAAGGGGGGTCCGGTGCGCTTGCAGCGGACAGGGCTTTTGGGAAACTGAAGGGCCTGTTTACTTCGGCTCCGGTGCTGGCGCATCCGGATCCCGCCTTACCATTTCAGGTAGAGGTGGACGCGTCTGAGGCCGGTATAGGGGCCGTTCTATCTCAACGGTCCGGCACGCCACCTAAACTCCGCCCCTGTGCCTTTTACTCTAAAAAGCTCAGCCCGGCGGAGCGAAATTATGACGTAGGGGACAGGGAGCTGTTAGCCGTGGTACAGGCCCTAAAGGTGTGGAGGCATTGGCTTGAGGGGGCTCAACACCCTTTCCTCATTTTGACTGACCATCGGAACCTGGAATACATCCGGGCAGCTAGGAGACTGAACCCTCGCCAGGCTCGGTGGAACATGTTTCTTGCCAGGTTCGTATTTAAAATCACGTACATCACTGGGTCCCAGAACGGTAAGGCAGACGCCCTGTCCCGGCGGTATGACACAGAGGAGAGGTCCGTTGAGCCCACTCCCATACTACCGGAGTCTTGTCTAGTGGCACCGGTTGTGTGGGAGGTCAATGCTGAAATCGAGCGGGCGTTGCGTACCGACCCTAGCCCTCCACAGTGTCCTGTGGGTCGGACGTACGTTCCGCTCGAGGTTCGGGATCGACTCATTTATTGGGCTCACACGTCACCCTCCTCTGGACATCCGGGTATTGGCCGGACAGTGTATTGTCTTAGCGCTAAGTACTGGTGGCCAACGTTAGCCAGGGATGTGAGGGTTTTTGTCTCCTCCTGCTCGGTGTGCGCCCAGTGTAAGGCGCCCAGACACTTGCCCAGGGGTAAGTTACAACCCCTGCCCGTTCCACAACGACCCTGGTCCCACCTCTCGGTGGATTTTGTTACAGACCTTCCCCCATCTCAGGGGAATACCACCATACTGGTCGTTGTGGACCGGTTCTCTAAGGCCTGTCGTCTCCTCCCAATGTCGGGTCTTCCTACTGCCCTACAGACCGCTGAGGCACTATTCACCCACGTCTTCCGGCATTACGGGGTACCCAAGGATATAGTGTCTGATCGAGGTCCCCAGTTTACCTCCCGAGTCTGGAGAGCGTTTATGGAGCGCTTGGGGGTCTCGGTGAGCCTTACCTCGGGGTACCACCCGGAGAGCAATGGGCAGGTAGAACGAGTGAACCAGGATGTGGGTAGGTTTCTGAGGTCGTATTGCCAGGGCCGGCCGGAGGAGTGGGCTAGGTATATTCCCTGGGCAGAGATGGCCCAAAACTCTCTCCGCCACTCCTCCACCAACCTAACCCCTTTCCAATGTGTGTTAGGGTACCAGCCGGTTCTGGCACCATGGCATCAGAGCCAGATCGAGGCCCCTGCGGTGGATGAGTGGGTAAGGCGCTCGGAGGAGATGTGGAACGCTGCACACGTCCATCTGCAGCGGGCCATCCGTCGACACAAGGTGAGCGCCGATCTCCACCGCAGTGAGAGGCCGGTGTACGCACCTGGAGATCGAGTCTGGCTCTCGACCAGAAACCTGCCCCTCCGCCTGCCCTGCCGGAAGCTGGGTCGGCGGCTTGTGGGGCCTTTTAAAGTCCTGAGGAGATTGAACGGGGTATGTTACAAGTTACAACTGCCTAATGATTATCGCATTAACCCCTCGTTCCATGTGTCTCTTCTCAGGCCGGTGGTAGCTGGTCCACTCCAGGAAGGTGAGATAGGAGAGACTCCTCCGCCCCCACTGGACATCGAGGGGGCTCCGGCGTACACCGTGCGGTCCATCTTGGACTCGAGACATCGGATGGGGGGTCTCCAGTATCTCGTGGAGTGGGAGGGGTACGGCCCGGAGGAACGGTGCTGGGTGCCGCGGAGGGACATCCTAGACCCGTCTCTCCTGTCGGAGTTCCACCGGGGTCACCACGCGCGCCCTGCTCCGCGTCCTCCTGGTCGTCCCCGAGGCCGGGTCAAGGGGGGGGGGGGTACTGTCACGGTTTCGGCCGAGGCTGCTCATTCTCCTTGCTCGGGCAGGCTTCGGCGGTCGTCGTCCCCGGAGTACTAGCTGCCACCGTTGTATGTTTTCGATGTTTGTTTGGTTTTGTTTTCTTCGTACAGCTGTTCCCTGTTAGTGTTAATTATGTACCCTATAAGTGTTCCATTTGTTAGTCATGTGTTGTGTGTAATTGTTTTCACCTGTCTGTTGGTGCTGTTCATTTTTGGCCAGACGCTAGTGTGTACCGTCGCACTGTTGTTTTCGTGCACAGTCGGTTTCGGTGTTTTACGCACTGTTGCGTATTGTTCGCCTCCGGGTTGGTTTAGACCCGTTTGTTATTTTGTCTTTTCAAGTAAAGTCTGGTTTGACTTATCTCCTGTGTCCTGCACTTGATTCCACACCACATCCGCATCAGATACCTTGACAGAAGTGATGCAGAGAATTACATTGATGGAAGTTACAGTCTATCTTCAATATTCAAGCTGATCTACCCCCTAAAAAAATTAATTAAAAAAACTCCCCAGTCCTTAACAATTACACGCATACACATAACATGATGCAACCACCACTATGCTTGAAAATATGGAGAGTGGTACTCAGTAATGTGTTGTATTGGATTTGCCTCAAACATAATGCTTTGTATTCAGGACAGAATGTTAGTTGCTTTGACACATTTTTGGCAGGATTACTTTAGTGCCTTGTTTTGCAATATTTTTATTTGTACAGGCTTCCTTCATTTCACTCTGTCAACTAGGTTAATATTGTAAGTAACTACAATGTTGTTGATCCATCCTCGGTTTTCTCTTATCACAGCCATTAAACTCTGTAACTATTTTAAAGTCACCATTG
Source organism: Coregonus clupeaformis (assembly GCF_020615455.1). NCBI lineage: Eukaryota > Metazoa > Chordata > Actinopteri > Salmoniformes > Salmonidae > Coregonus > Coregonus clupeaformis. Next base: position 22,490,732 of record NC_059227.1, on the reverse strand, counting down.
GCCTCATGGTGAAATCTAGTGGAGGTTGCTGAGGGGAGGACGGCTCATAATAATGGATGGAATGGAGCCAATGGAATGGCATCAAACACATGGTAACTATGTGTTTGACGTAGTTCAATCAATCAAATGTATTTATAAAGCCCTTTTTTACAACAGCAGATGTCACAAAGTGCTATACAGAAACCCAGCCTAAAAACTCAAACAGCAAGCAATGCAGATGTAGAAGCACGGTGGCTAGGAAAAACTCCCTAGAAAGGCAGGAACCTAGGAAGAAACCCAGAGAGGAACCTCTTCTGGCTGTGCCGAGTGGAGATTATAGGAGTACATGGCCATTTTAAGGCCAGATTGTTCTTCAAGATGATCAAACGTTCATATAATAATTCATATCATCACATGACAGCAGGTCTGGTTGAGCAAACAAAATGAATAGCATCTGTGGATGTTATAGGAGTAGGATGTTATAGGAGTAAGATACTATAGGAGTAGGATGTTATAGGAGTAAGATGTTATAGGAGTAGGATGTTATAGGAGTAGGATGTTATAGGAGTAAGATACTATACTATAGCTCTGGATAAGAGCGTCTGCTAAATGACTAAAATGTAAATATAATAATCACAGTGGTTGTAGAGGGTGCAACAGGTCAGTACCTCAGGAGTAAATGTCAGCAGGTGTGCGGTAGAGAGGGAGAGAGTCGAAAGCAGCAGGTCTGGGACAAGGTAGCACGTCCGGTGAACAGGTCAGGGTTCCCTAGCCGCAGGCAGAACAGTTGAAACTGGAGCAGCAGCACGACCAGGTGGACTGGGGACAGCCAGGAGTCATCAGGCCAGATAGTCCTGATTATAGGGCTCAGGTCCTCTGGGAGGGGAGGGAAAGAGAGAGAGAGAGAGAGAGAGAGAGAGAGAGAGAGAGAGAGAGAGAGAGAGAGAGAGAGAGAGAGAGAGAGAGAGAATTAGAGGCAGCATACTTAAATTCACACAGGACACCAGATAAGATAGGAGAATTACACCAGATATAACAGACTGACCCTTGCCCCCTGGCACATAGACTATTGCAGCATAGATACTGGAGACTGAGACAGGGGTGGGTCGGGGACACTGTGGCCCCGTCGGACGATACCCCCGGACAGGGCCAACCAGGCAGGATATAACCCCACCCACTTTGCCAAAGCACAGCCCCCACACCACTAGAGGGATATCAACAGACCACCAACTTACTACCCTGAGACAAGGCTGAGTATAGCCCACAAAGATCTCCTCCACCACACGAGCCCGAGGGGGCGCAAAACCGGACAGGAAGATCACGTCTGTGACTCAACCCACTCAAGAGACGCACCCCTCCTAGGAACAGCATGGAAGAGCACTAGTAAGCCGGTGACTCAGCCCCCGTAATAGGGTCAGTAGTTGATACCATTCCACTGATTCCGCTCCAGCCATTACCACATGCTCGTCCTCCCCAATTCAGGTGCCACCAACCTCCTGTGGTGAAATCCCTGAGCGGTTTTCTTCCTCTCCGGCAACTGAGTCAGGAAAGACACCTGTAGCTTTGTACTGACTGGATATATTGATACACCATCCAAAGTGTAATTAATAACTTCACCATGCTCAAAGGGATATTCAATGTCACTGGTCTTTGTGGTTCAATCTGTGTTTGAAATTCACTGCTCAACTGAGGGACCTTACAAATAATTGTATGTGTGGGGTACAGAGATTTATGTACATTATATCTATATATAATTATATTCCGGTCTCTGACATTGCTCGTTCTGATATTTCTTAATTTCATATTTTTTTCTTCTGGATTATGTGCGTGTTTAATTTTTATTTATTTATTATTGCTAGGTGTTACTGCACTGTTGGAGCTAGAAATCTGTGTACGCTACCAATAAAATTAGATTTCATTTCTACTCATAAAGATTCACCCTGTTGATGCCTGTGGTTGGCCTATGGTGGTGGTTGTTCCAGATGGAGGTTGTTGTGAGGCTGTGGAAGGATAGTTTCACCCTGAACAATTAGGAGTTCAGGAGGTACTCTGTACAGGAGAACCAGGATTTCCTGGAAGCCATCAAACGAGGGTATGGCAACTATTCACACTTTATAATACCACGTTAGTTGATCAAATGTCCTGCCGGTGAATACTTGTTCTAGCTTTTTTCCTGATACTGATCTTCCACCCCCTCCCTTTTCCCTGCCCTTTTTATCTACACGTTTCGTTGTTATATTCTCTCTGTACAATCTATTCGTTGATGTATATCTACTTGATGTAATGCAGGGTTTCCCAACTGGCAGTGATTTTATTTGGCCCCGCAAGTTTTCTGAACAAAAAAATTAATGTTTTTTTATAAAAACAAATGAAATTTCATTGTTGGGCATAAAAGAGAGTAAAATCACCAGGAAATCAGCTCAAAGTGATTTTAATTCAGGATCGTATCCCAATTTAATCAAATTATGTTTTTGTGTACAAATTATTTATAATCATGTTCCGGCCCCCCGACCATCTGCTCAAGAAAGAATCAGCCCGCCTGCGTCTGGATGTAGTTGGGGACCATATTATACCACTAAGTGTTGCTCTAAGTCTGTAGCTGTATTAGGAGTTGAACTAGGACCCCATACAGTTTTGGGGACCAGCTTTGGATAGATTGAGAGCTATTGGGAAAAAATACCTTATTTTTTTGTCGGACACTCTCATCCAAATTGCAATGTCTTTTGTGCGTGTATGTCCAGTGTTTCTCCCAGAGTGGTGGTCCGTTCTCCATCGGTGCACGAGGAGGGGGAGTTCCCCCCAATCCCTATCACTGGACCACAGCCTCCCTGTCACCTCTCTGCAGATCTGGTTGCAGACGGCAGGAGGCTGGTGCAGAGGTTCAACCTATCAGAAAGGTGGATATTACACTGTTATAACCCCTCATATACTGTTAACTGTATAGGAACCTACTGTACAGGAATGGGTCTGTCCCAGAGTGCCCTCTCTAAGCAGTTCATCCTTACATCCATGATTCTTATAAACCCAGTACACGGAATAAGCCAGGGCTTTTAAGATTATCCTTCTGACCATAATGTTAAGCGATTAAGCAGACATGAATGTGGAAGATGATGTAATGATTCTTCATCCTACCAAGGTTAAGAGTGCACCATGGGCCATGTTATCCCCGAGCATGGGGCATCATGTTATATAATATAATTAGAATTCCCAGAACAGACATTCCAATTCAAGTCAAAGTTCCATAATGGTTGTGAGGGGAAGGCATACCGGTATGTCCATTCTTTACATTCTAATTCGAGCTAATGTGTTCTATCTCCTGCTGCATGGGGCCTGCTACATGCAGAAAACCTGATGTGAGCGCTGTCTGGTGACATCGTAAATCTATAAAATTGCATAACTCCGATGCAGCGTTTATTATGTAACAGGGTTAGCTGAGAGAGAGGGGAGAGAAGAAAACCCAGAGCTCAGCATCCTGTATGATGTTCGAATAGAGTATATGGGGCTTCATATCAATAATAGATTATGTTGATTTATGTTGGTATAGAGCAGTGGTTCCAAACCTTTTTGGAACTGTGGCACACCTTGATGGGATATAAAATTCTGATTTATTTAGTGGTAATGACCTCCATCGTATCTGATCCAGACTGCAAATAACATTTTTTATGGATTAAATAGGATTTATTTGAAATATTTTCATAGTTCCTTACTCATGATGGTTAATTTGTGTGTACCCCTTTAAAAGCGTCCTGTGAATCTGCCCAGAAAGAAAACCAAGGACACAAAGACATGCTCCGTTTGTTTCTATGGCAGAGGCTGTGGTATAGCTAAGCCCAGAGCCATATATTTAAGCAATAAGGCCTGGGGGGGGGGGCGGTGATATATGGCCAATATACCAAGGCTAAGGGCTGTTCTTATGCAGGACGCAACGCGGAGTGCCTGGACACAGCCTTTAGCCATGGTATATTGGCCATATACCACAAACCCCCGAGGTGCCTTATTGCTATTATAAACTGGTTACCAATGTAATTACAGCAGTAAAAATAAATGTTTTGTCATACCCGTGGTATACGGTCTGATATATCACGACTGTTAGCCAATCAGCATTCAGGGCTTGAACCACCCAGTTTATAATAAGAAATAAATCACTCTGGCTAAGCCTAATCAGACTTGCCTGTGCTAATGATTTTCACAGACAAAGTAAAATGATACAAATGACTTTGCTCGTGTTGCGCGCCCCTCAAATGATACAAATGTAACAACAGCCTGAGTGCACTGGACTTGAAACAATGATACAGATGTAACCATGTGCCATTTAATGTATTATCTGACCAGCACTAGTGTTCTGAAGTAAAACTTCCATGTGCATTCCACAGGTCACGTTTATAAGTGAGTGTTAATAAATAAAAAAAATCAAGATTAGGAAAAGTTTAGAGGCACACCTGAGCGTTCCCAAGGCACACCAGTGTGCCGCGGCACACCGGTTGGGAACCACTGGTATAGGGAGCAATGGCGTGTAGATGATAAAGAGACCAATGTTTTGTAGGGGAAATACTTGACTATTTTCCTGTCATGTGGTTCAGAGGCACAATATGCTAATAAGTGATCATTAGTATTTACTAATAATCTTTGTAAATGCAAATTTTTTGAGCATGTTTGTGTGGCTGCATGAGTCGCTGTATGTGTCTGTATGTGTGAGCTCATCTCTGTCTCTACGTGTTGTGTTCTCCTCAGGGTCAGTGACATTCACGACTATGTCCAGTGCTGTCAGAAGATAGGCCTTTCATCCTGACCACCTCACTTCCTTTCTGAGTGCTCCTGGAAGAGGGGCTAAGTCTGGAGGAGGCAGACCTAACCAACGCTGTCATTGTCCAGAGACCCCTCAACACAGACCCCCTTCAGACACTCCTGACCATTAGGAACACTCACAGAGACCCTGAAATCCCACCCATTGGTCACTCTTAACCAATCGTAACACTCACATAGACACTTTTCCCAACAGAAACATCCCTCTTAGTTCACTCCTGAAGTGAAGGCAGTATTCACATACTGTACAGTAGTTCCTCTATAGTCTGTCCAGGGTGGAGACGTTGCTCCCAGTCCCCATTCCCAGTCCCACAGCCCCCATTACATTCATCCAAGCCTCCTCTACTCCCGCCTGCCCTCTTCAACTGCTGACGTCTCACATCACTCCTTGAGCATCAAAAGGGCTCAAACTTCCTCCACTACATAGCTCTAGCAACACTTTGTTTGTTATTTTCCATATTATGTCTATCGCTGATAAGCTATCCAGGAAAGGGCAAAAAAACTAACATATTAATATACAGTATGTAGCCTTAGAAATAAAGGTAAATCAATAACATTCATATACAGTGCATTCGGAAAATATTCAGACCCCTTGACTTTTTCAACATTTTGTTACGTTACAGCCTTATTCTAAAATTGATTAAATTACATTTTTTCCTCATCAATCTACACACAATGCTCCATAATGACAAAAACAGGTTTTTAGAAATTTTAGCAAATTTATTAAGAAATAAAAAACAGAAATACCTTATTAACATAAGTATTCAGACCCTTTGCTATGAGACTCGAAATTGAGCTCAGGTGCATCCTGTTTCCATTGATCATCCATGAGATGTTTCTACAACTTGATTCCCAACAGAAACATCCCTGTGGTAAATTCAATTGATTGGACATGATTTGGAAAGGCACACACAAGTCTATATAAGGTCCCACAGTTGACAGTGCATGTCAGAGCAAAAACCAAGCCATGAGGTTGAAGGAATTATCCGTAGAGCTCAGAGACAGGATTGTGTCGAGGTACAGATCTGGGGAATCGTACCAACATTTATTTTGCAGCATTGAAGGTCCCCAAGAACACAGTGCCCTCCATCATTCTTAAATGGAAGAAGTTTGGAATCACCAAGACTCTTCCTAGAGCTGGCCGCCTGGCAAAACTGAGTAATCGCGGGAAAAGGGCCTTGGTCAGGGAGGTGACCAAGAACCTGATGGTCACTCTGACAGAGCTCAAGAGTTTCTCTGTGGAGATGGCAGAAACTTCCAGAAGGACAACCATCTCTGCAGCACTCCACCAATCAGGCCTTTATGGTAGAGTGGCCAGACGGAAGCCACTCCTCAGTAAAAGGCACATGACAGCCCACTTGGAGTTTGCCAAAAGGCACCTAAAGGACTCTCAGACCATGAGAAACAAGATTCTCTGGTCTGATGAAACCAAGACTGAACTCTTTGGCCTGAATGCCAAGCGTCACGTCTGGTAGAAACCTGGCTCCATCCCTACGGTGAAGCATGGTGGTGGCAGCATCATTCTGTGGGGATGTTTTTCAGCGGCATGGACTGGGAGACTAGTCAGGATGGAGGGAAAGATGAGCGGAGCAAAGTACAGAGAGAGCCTTGATGAAAACCTGCTCCAGAGCGCTCAGGACCACAGACTGGGGCAAAAGTTCACCTTCCAACAGGACAACGACCCTAAGCACACAGCCAAGACAATGTAGCAGTGGCTTCGGGACAAGTCTCTGAATGTCCTTGAGTGGCCCAGCCAGAGCCCGGACTTGAACCCGATTGAACATCTCTGGAGAGACCTGAAAATAGCTGTGCAGCGATGCTCCCCATCCAACCTGACAGAGCTTGAGAGGATCTGTAGAGAAGAATGGGAGAAACTACCCAAATACTGGTGTGCCAAGCTTGTAGCGTCATACCCAAGAAGACTCGAGGCTGTTATCGCTGCCAAAGGTGCTTCAACAAATACTGAGTAAAGCGTCTGAATAATTATGTAAATGTTATTTTTCAGTGCTTTATTTGCTGTAAATTTGCTAAAATTTATAAAAACCTTTTTTTGCTTTGCCATTATGGGGTATTGTGTGTAGATTGATGAGGGAAAAAAGCGATTTAATCCATTTTAGAATAAGGCTGTAACGGAACAAATTGTGGAAAAAGTCAAGGGGTCTGAATACTTTCCAAATACACCGTATTGGCCATTTCTGAGACAAACTTAGATAATTTATTTGATTGTACAGCAGTAGCAATACAAGGATATAAGATTTACAGAAGAGACAGGAATGCCTGTGGGGGAGGTATTTTTGTATATATTCAGAGCCATATATACTGAACAAAAATATAAACGGACATGCAACAATTTCAAAGTTCAGGTGGATAGATTATCTTGGCAAAGGAGAAATGCTTACTAACAGGGATGTAAACAAATGTATGTACAAATGTTGAGAGAAATAAGCTTTTTGTGCGTATGGAAAATGTCTGGGATTTTTTATTTCAGCTCATGAAAGATGGGACCAACACTTTACATGTTGCTTTTATATTTATGTTCAGTGTATATCCCTGTAATGGTTAGAGAAGATCTCATGTCAAGTGTTATTTTTTGTTATTGTATTTTTAGGGGGTAGATCAGCTTTAATATTGCATCAATGTAATTGTCTGCATCACTTCAAATCCCCCATATATATTTTTTGCGAATATATATATATGCATACATATATATATATATAAATACATACATGCGTACATACACATATAAATACATGCATACATATATAAATACATATACATACATATATATAAATAAATATACATACATATATATACATATCCTTAAAATAAATAAATAAATCCTTTATTACTTTCCAACCCCACCACCCCTCCCCTAATTGGAGTAAACTAGTGAACAACAATGCTTAGGTCTCTACTTCCAGTTTATACATACTATATACATTTTATGGACACAGTCAATTTTACAATAGTTCTATTTAGTTTGTTTTTACTCCTGAACTTCCTCTACCCTCAACCTCTCCAATCATTTTCATGATGTCCATCCGGTTTGCTTCTATATTCCATATCTTTTCTTGCATGTAAAACTGTGCTCTTTCACAAAAGCTCTCAACCTATAACCTATAATGGACACAGTATGTTTTACATTTTACATTTTAGTCATTTAGCAGACGCTCTTATCCAAAGCGACTTACAGTTAGTGAGTGCATACATTTTCATACTGGCCCCCCGTGGGAAACGAACCCACAACCCTGGCGTTGCAAGCGCCATGCTCTACCAACTGAGCTATATTTTACATTAGTTATCTTGTTGTTATTAGTCCCAACCTTCAGCTCCATTCAACCCCTCCCATCTATCTCTTAACACAATCCATATTGGATTTCTATTTGCCATATATTTTATGTTTCACAAAAGTTCTGAACCCTTCTATTCTCATTGTTTCTACAGACTGTAAATGTAAAAACATTTTTTTTGCTAAAAGTATTATTATATTATTGATCGATTGACTATGACTTTTCAGATCACCCAGTAGTGCTATCTGCACTATCTGCAGAGCTGGTAAGATTGTATCCCCCATATAAATAACATTCTATTGGTAGCAAGAATTTTGTATAATAACTTAAATAGAAAAATTATAAGTTTTGAATCCAGCGTCGTTTTGCGTATCAGTTCATAAACCATGTGCCATGGAATCGGTACGTCAAAGATCTCTTCCCAACTATTTTGCAATCTATATGAGATGGCTGTCAATCATTTGGTTCTTAAATGAAACTGGTATACTTTTTTATTTATCACAATTTTCTTTAACCAATCATTTTCTTTAATGCAGGGCCGACTGACAAGTTCCTTACTTTTTCCCCCTTCCACTTTCCTCTTTCATTTTTGCGGTAATGCTGCAATTATTTGGTTGTAATTTTGGGTAGAGCAGACATTTCCATATATTTTTGTTAGCTGCATGTGTGACATAACTCCACCAGTCCTATGATATCATTTACAAAGATTATACCTTTTTTAAACAGTTTTTCAAAGAATAATGTTTTTTTATCAATTAGTTTAACCACCATATTTCTTGCATTATTTGTTCTGTCGTTTCTGGAAGATAAAATTGAGATTGCAACCAACTTTCTGTGGCTTGTTTTAGAAATAGTGATATTTGGGAGATTATTTCCTTTTCAAATAACTGAAAGTGAGAGGTTGTAATCTGAATAAAGGGAAAAAGGCCATTCTTGAACATGGGGTGAGATAATCTTACTCATTTGCTGGATAACCAGTTCGGATTTAAGTATAACTTTTGTATGACTGAAGCTTTAGTGATAGGTATAATGCTTTAATAGTTAACAATTTCTGTCCTCCAAATTCATATTAATTAAATAAATATGCCCGTTTAATTTTGTCTGGCTTGCCGTTCCAAATAAAATGGAATCTTTTTTTCTCATATGATAAAAAAAACTACAGACGCCTCACAGGTCCTCAACCGGCAGCTTCATTAAATAGTACCCGCAAAACACCAGTCTCAACGTCAATAGTGAAGAGGTGACTCCAGGATGCTGACCTTCTAGGCAGAGTTGCAAAGAAAAAGTCCAGTGTCTGTGTTCTTTTTCCCATCTTAATCTTTTATTTTTATTGGCCAGTCTGAGATGTGGCTTTTTCTTTGCAACTCTGCCTCTGTCAGCATCCCGGAGTCGCCTCTTCACTGTTGTCATTGAGACTGGTGTTTTGCGGGTACTATTTAATGAAGCTGCCAGTTGAAGACCTGTGAGGCATCTGTTTCTCAAACTATACACTCTAATGCAGGGGTGTCAAACGTACGGCCCGCGGGCCGGATCAGGCCCACAAACGGGTTTAATCCGGCCCGCGAGATGATTTAAAAAATAATAAAAAAAATTGTAAAGTATAAAAATGCGCTGCAATTTTTCAATAAAATAAACTGCTGTTCCAATTGCGTCCACTGGATGGCGCAATAGCAATTGTGTTAAGCAAGCAAACTGTTTATACCGGGGCAGAGCAAGTAGGTCAAGCACGTGCAGCCAATGAGCTACTTTGTTTTGCCCGCGATATTTATTACGGCTTCTACTTTTAACATTATGTGCTTTGGCACCCTCATTGCCCCAATATGTCTCTGTCAAAAAAGAGAAAAGTGGACGCAGAGTGCAGAGTGTTCCAAGAAAAATGGTCATCCTATTTAATCACGGAATTTAATGGGAAAGCTGTATGTTTGGTGTGTTCAGAGCATGTTGCAGTGCTGAAAGAATATAACCTTCGTCGCCACTATGTGAGTCTTCATGCCGACAAATATGACAACTTTCAAGGACAGCGGAGATGAGAGAAGGTGAATGAACTGTTGGCGGGTCTGAAGAAACAGCAGTCTGTGTTTACTCACAGCCGAGACATCAGTGACGCTGCAGTGAAAGCTAGCTACCTCATTGCTAATGAAATCGCAGTGGCTTCAAAGCCATTTAGTGAGGGTGAATTTGTAAAAACATGCATGATGAAGGCAGCGGAGATTGTGTGCCCTGAAAAGCGGCAGGCTTTTGCAAATATCAGCCTGACAAGAAACACAGTTGCAGACAGGATTTCCGATCTTTCAGTGGATTTGGACAGCCAGTTGAAGCAAAAAGTAAAGTCATTTATTGCGTTTTGGTTGCAATTGATGAAAGCACGGACATTACAGATGTTGCACAACTGGCCATTTTTTTCATCCGCGGAGTTGATGACACATTGACCGTCACCGAGGAGTTCGTGGAGTTGGTGCCGATGACAGATACAACGACAGCAGCTGATATTTTTACCGCACTCGTCGGCGCGCTGGACAGGGTCGAGTGGACTGGTCCCGCGCTGTCAGCCTGGCTACAGATGGTGCGCCCTCAATGATCGGGAAAAAGCAGGCGTTGTGACAAAGTTCAGAGAGAAAGTGCAATCTGCAAATGGAGGACGTGATTTTTTGACTTTTCACTGTATTTTGCACCAGGAGGCTTTGTGTTGCAAGTCATTAAAGATGGATAACGTCATGAAGGTGGTCATCCAAACTGTTAATTTCATCCGATCCAGAAGCCTGAATCACCGTCAGTTTGACAGCCTTCTCAGAGAGAAAGACCACATCTATGGCCTGCCATACCACACTGAGGTAAGATGGTTAAGCCGAGGTGCTGTGCTGAGGCGTTTCTTTGATTTACGAGAAGAAATTGAACAGTTCATGGAAGAAAAGGGCAAACCAGTGTTAGAATTTCATTCCGCAGAATGGATGCCGGACCTTGCATTTATGGTGGATGTTACAGAGCACCTGAATAACTTGAACAAACAGCTGCAAGGGCGCAACAAAGTTGTCACGCAGTATTATGACAGCATACGTTCTTTCAAGTTGAAGCTGTCATTGTGGGAGACGCAACTTGTCGGTGGTGATGCAGCTCACTTCCCCTGTCTGAAAAATGTGTGCGCGACCCAACATGTGGCAGACATGAAGCGGTTCAAAGATAAAATAACGGGACTGTTACGGGAGTTTGAGCAACGCTTTCAGATTTATGTTTATATGTTTTTATGTTGATGTGCTATTGTTTTTAATTGATTTTATTTTATTTGTATATTTAACCTATTCTTGACTCTGTGGTTCTTGCACTTGTTTGGGGAACAGGATTTCATTATTTTTATCTACATTTCTGCCTGAGAAATGACACCTGATATAGTTCTGTGATATGTGAAACAGTTCTGTTAATCACTGAGGCATTGTGTGTTTGTGTGTTCTTTTTCTTTAGAATTTTCAAATAAACTTGACGTGTTTTATGATTAATAGTGATGTTGTGCTTGTACTATTTTGGACACACTGTCCTCAGGCTCCAGCTTTATGTTGTATGTTGATCGTATTAAAACAAAGAAAACAATCTGAAGTTGTTGTTTTTAAGTTATATATACCATGATTTTTCCGGTCCGGCCCACTTGGGAATAGATTTTCCTCCATGTGGCCCCTGAGCTAAAATGAGTTTGACACCCCTGCTCTAATGTATTTGTCCTCTTGCTCAGTTGTGCACCGGGGCCTCCCACTCCTCTTTCTATTCTGGTTAGAGACCGTTTGCGCTGTTTTGTGAAGGGAGTAGTACACAGCGTTGTATGAGATCTTCAGTTTCTTTGCAATTTCTCTCATGGAATAGCCTTCATTTCTCAGAACAAGAATAGACTGACGAGTTTCAGAAGTGTTCTTTGTTTCTGGCCATTTTGATCCTGTAATCGAACCCACAATTGTTGATGCTCCAGATACTCAACTAGTCTCAAGAAGGCCAGTTTTATTGTTTCTTTAATCAGCACAACAGTTTTCAGCTGTGCTAACATAATTGCAAAAGTTTTTTCTAATGATCAATTAGCCTTTTAAAATTATAAACTTGGATTAGCAAACACAACGTGCCATTGGAATGCAGGACTGATGGTTGCTGATAATGGGCCTCTGTACGCCTATGTAGATATTCCATAAAAAATCTGCCGTTTCCAGCTACAATAGCCATTTACAACATTAACAATGTCTACACTGTATTTCTGACCAATTTGATGTTATTTTAATGGACAATTTTTTTTATTTTCTTTCGAAAACAAGGACATTTCTAAGTGACCCCAAACTTTTGAACGGTAGTGTATATGGCAATTATATGATGGTAAGACTGCATTCTGTCCCCTATCAACACTTTTTAAACTTTTGGTGCCAATGAGAATTACATAAGAAAGAAGTCAAGACAACTAGCTTGATTGAGTCTCCGCCATGTATATCTCACTAGGTCAGGATATTTAAGCCTCCATATATCCACTAGTTCTAATATATCCATGACATTCATGATTTCTTTAAGAGCATGTGGGTGATTGTTTGTGGTGTGATTTCCTTTATGGTCCATTGAGCTGTTTAAAACAGTATTATAATCTCCCACCATAATAATAGAGTCTTGTATTGCTTGCAGGGTTGATAATTTATTATATTTTCAAAGAAGTGTGGATCATCATTATTTGGTCCGTAAAGGTTAATGAGCCATATCTGTTTATGGTCCAATAACATATTTAAAATCATCCATCTACCTTGCGGATCTGTTTGGACAATTTGCACATTCTCATATTAAGTGTTATTGAAGTGTTGTGGTTGTAGGTTAACCTGCCTCATCTAAAGCCTATTATTTTAGGGTGTTACTATAGGCCACCAAGGTCTAACAGTCAGTATCTAGATAATGTGGTGAAATGCTTGATAGTGAGTGTGATGTTAACAGGGAGGTCTATTTTCTGGGTGACCTGGACATTGACTGGTTAGCAAATAGCTGTCCTCTCAAGAGGAAGCTTTAAACGGTGACTAATGCCTGTAATATGACCCAGGTTATCTCTCAACCAACTATAGTACATAACAATAGTGTTGGATCTGTGACATCCACTTGTATTGATCATATCTTCACAAATGCTGCAGAGCTTTGCTTCAAAGCAATATCAGTTCTCATTGGCTGTAGTGACCATAACATTGTGGCAATAACAAGGAAAGCCAAAGTGCCAAAATTTGGGCCAAAATGTTTTCTCAGGACTCTTGTTGAAGATGTAAAAAATGTATGTTGGTCTGATGTGTATGATGAAGTGAATCCAGATGCAGCACTGGAAGTATATGTAAAATGATTCATGCCCATTGTTGGCAAGCATGCACCTGTTAAGAAATTAACTGTGAGAACTGTTAGAGTTTTCTGGTTTGATGATGATTTGAAAAATTGTGTTGTTCAAAGAAATGATGCAAAAGAGGTGGCGAACAAGTCAGGCTGCTCAGCTGATTGGTTGACATATTGTAAATTGAGAAATTTTGTGACTGAACTTAACAAAAAGAATAAAAAATTACCCAGAAAAAGACCTTAGTACCTTAAATGATATCATAGGTGGAAAACCCAATTAATCTCCATCGTTCATTGAAGTTGATGGGTAATTTATAACAAAACCTTCCGATCTTGCCAATCATTTCAATGTCTATTTCACTTCAGAAGTGAAATGAAAACATTTAACAGGGTACCATCATATTTTCATATTTTTGTATAAAAGATCTAATAATGAAAGAGAAGGATTGCAGTTCTGAATTGGTCAAGGTCTTGTGGGAGAGGTGGAAAAACTATGCTATTTTTCAGAGCACGAGTTAACTACTGACTTTCAGCATGCATATAGAGAAGGGCACTCAACTTGTGACTCAGATGACATGATTGGTTAAAATAAATAGATATTAAGATGATAGTTGGAGCTGTATTGTTAGATTTTAGTGCAGCTGTTGACATTATTGATCATAAATTGTTATTGAAGAAACTCACTTGCTATGGCTTTACATCACCTGCCATCACATGGTTGGAGTTATTTATCCAATATAACCCAGAGAGTGTTCTTTAATGGAAGCTTCTCTAACATCAGATACACTATACAGTATATACAAAAGTATGTGGACAACCCTTCAAATGAGTGGATTCGGTGTATAAAATCAAGCACACAGCCATGCAATCTCCATAAACAAACATTGGCAGTAGAATGGCCTTACAGAAGAGCTCAGTGACTTTCAACGTGGCACTGCCATAGGACGCCACCTTTCCAAGTCAGTTTGTCAAATTTCTGCCCTGCTAAAGCTGCCCCGGTCAACTGTAAGTGCTGTTATTGTGAAGTGGAAAAGTCTAGGAGCAACAACGGCTCAGCCGCGATGTGGTAGGCCACACAAGCTCACAAAAGGGGACTGCCGAATGCTGAAGCACGTTGCGTGTAAAAATATTCTGTCCTCGGTTGCAACACTCCAAACTGCCTCTGGAAGCAATGTCAGCACAAAACTGTTAGTTGGGAGCTTCATGAAATGGGTTTCCATGGCCGAGCAGCGGCACACAAGTCTAAGATCACCATGTGCAATGCCAAGCGTCGGCTGGAGTGGTGTAAAGCTCGCCGACATTGGACTCTGGAGCAGTGGAAACGCGTTCTCTGGAGTTATGAATCACGCTTCACCATCTGGCAGTCTGACTGACAAATCTGGGTTTGGCGGATGCCAGGAGAACGCTACCTGCCCCAATGCATAGTGCCAACTGTAAGGTTTGGTGGAGGAGGAATAATGGTCTGGGGCTATTTTTCATGGTTCGGGCTAGGCCCCTTAGTTCCAGTGAAGGGAAATCTTACCGCTACAGCATACAATGACATTCTAGACGATTCTGTGCTTCCAACTTTGTGGCAACAGTTTGGGGGAAGGCCCTTTCCTGTTTCAGAATGACAATGCCCTGTGCACAAAGCGAGGTCCATACAGAAATGGTTTGTCGAGATCGGTGTGGAAGAACTTTACTGGCTTGCACAGATCCCTGACCTTAACCCCATCGAACACCTTTGGGATGAATTGGAATGCCGACTGCGAGCCAGACCTAATTGCCCAACATCAGTGCCCGACCTCACTAATGCTTTTGTGGCTGAATGGATCAAGTCCCTGCAGCAATGTTCCAACATCTAGTGGAAAGCCTTCCCAGAAGAGTGGAGGCTGTTATAGCAGTAAAGGGGGGAGCAACTCCATGTGAATGCCCATGATTTTGGAATGAGATGTTCGACGAGCAGGTGTCCACATACTTTTGGTAATGTAGTGTATGTGCTGTGCGGTGTCCCTCAGGGCAGTTGCCTTGGGTCGTTACTCTTATCAAATTTTTTAAAAAATTTTACACTGGTCTAGAATGACTGTGTACGCGGATGATTCCACACTCTACATGTCAGCACCCAAAGCCAGTGAGCTCACTCAAATTTTAAATAAGGAGATACAGTCAGTATCTGAATGGGTGATTAATAATAAACTGGTCTTAAATGCATCTAAATCTTAAATTATTTTATTTGGTTCAAAACATTCTCTAAGACCTAAGCAAGTTGAGGAAGCTAAACTCCTAGGTATAACATTGGATGGTCAATTATCATGGTGAAGTCATATTGACAAAGTTGTTGTGAAGATGGGGAGGGGTATGTCTGTTATAAAAAGATGTTCTGCGTTTTTCTACACAGAAAATCTACTGTACTAGTTGTTCAGGCTCTGGTCTTGTCCCATCTTGATTACTGTCCAGTAATATTGTCAAGTGCCGCAAAGATAGACCTAGCAAAGCTGCAGCTGGCTCAAAACAGAGCAGCTCGCCTTGCCCTTAACTGCACATACAGAACTAACATCATCAACATGCATGCCAGTCTTACCTGGTTGAGCGTTGACGGGAGATGAACTGCTTCTCTTCTGGTTTTTATGAGAAGTATTACTGTAATGAAAATTCCAGATTGTCTCCATAATCAATTAACATTCTGCTGTAAAATAGTAGTAAAATGGTAATTAATGTAAATAATGGTTACCTCTCATAAAGTATTGAGCTTTTAAGAGGAGTAAAACAAGGCTGTCCGTTGTCTCCATATCTATTTATTATGGCCATTGAAATGCTAGCTATTAAAATTATATCCAACAAGAACATCAAGGGGTTAGAAATCCAGGGGATAAAAACAAAAGTGTCAACGTATGCCGATAACTCAAGTTTTTTTCTTAAGTCCACAATCTGGATCCCTGCACAGTCTCATTGAAGATCTTGATCACTTTTCTAGCCTCTCTGGACTAAAACCTAATTATGACAAGTGTACCATATTACGAATTGGATCGTTAAAAGACACAGTGTTTACACTACCTTGTAGTTTACCAATAAAATGGGCGGATGGTGAAGTAGATATACTTGGTATTCATATCTCAAAAAATATAAATGAACTTACCACAATCAATTTTAATAGACATTTTTCAAAAATAGATAAGATCTTGCTACCATGGAAAGGTAAATACTGTCTATTTGTGGAAAAATCACCCTGATTAACTCTTTAGTAATATCCCAGTTTACCTACTTGCCTACGCCTAGCGAACAGTTTTTGAAATTATATGAGAAAAAAATATTCAATTTTATTTGGAATGCTAAGCCAGAAAAAAATTAACGTGCCTATTTATATAATGAATATGAGTTTGGGGGGCTAAAATGATTAAATGTTAAAGCTTTAAACCTCTCACTAAAAATTGTTCTCCAATAGATTATTAAGAAAGGCTCATCCTTTGTTAAAAAATTGCCTTTTTGCCTTTATACAGATGACAACTTCTCATTTCCGACTAATTGAAAATGAAATGTTGTTTAAAGTATCACCCTTTCTTAAACAAGCCATACAAAGCTGGTTACAATTTCAGTTTTATCCTCCAAAAAAGAAAGAACAAATATTACAACAAAAATTATGATTAAACTCAAATCTACTGATTAATAAAAAAATTACATTCTTTATGGAAGAAATGTTTAAAAATTGTATTATATTTATAATGATATTATGAATAGAAATGGTGGAGTTATGTCACATGCGTAGCTATCGAAAATATATGGTATTGTCTGCTCAATCCAAATTTATAACCAACTGATTGCAGCATCACCACAGAAATGGAGGAGGCAAGTGGAAGAGGGAGAAGGTAGGGAACTTGCTTGTCTGCCATATATTAAAGATACAAATTGGCTGAAAAGAATTGGCATAAATAGAAAAACATACCAGTTTCATTTGACGATAAAAATGTTGACAGCTGCGCCATGCAGATTGCAAAATAAATGGGAAGAGATTTTCGATGTACCGATTCCATGGCACATGGTTTATGAACTGATGCAAAAAACAACACTTGATTCAACACTTCGAGTTTTCCAATTTAAATTATTATATAAAATTCTGGCCACCAACAGAATGCTATATACTGCATATGGGGCATACAACAACCTCAGCTCTGTAGGTTTTGCAGCGAAGAGACAGAATCACTCGATCATTTATTCAGGTATTTACATTATGAAGCTTGTTTCTGGTCAAAGGTTCAGGAATGGTTAAAAAATCACAACATTCAATTAAAATTAACCTTACCAATAGCAGTGTTGGGGCGATTTGGAAAGCCTTAGTCAGTCAATAAATAATGTAATAATACTTGTAGGAAAGGTTTTCATCTCTGTGGATACTATACGATTAGAAAGGTTCAAAATGTATGTAAAACATCACAGCACAATTGAAAAATATATGGCACATGAAAACCAAACGAGGGTGGTCTATGGTTATACAGTGAGGGAAAAAAGTATTTGATCCCCTGCTGATTTTGTACATTTGCCCATGATCAGTCTATAATTTTAATGGTAGGTTTATTTGAACAGTGAGAGACAGAATAACAAAAAAAAAAAAAAAAAACGCATGTCAAAAATGTTATAAATTGATTTGCATTTTAATGAGGGAAATAAGTATTTGACCCCTCTGCAAAACATGACTTAGTACTTAGGGCAAAACCCTTGTTGGCAATCACAGAGGTCAGACGTTTCTTGTAGTTGGCCACCAGGTTTGCACACATCTCAGGAGGGATTTTGTCCCACTCCTCTTTGCAGATCTTTTCCAAGTCATTAAGGTTTTGAGCCTGACGTTTGGCAACTCGAACCTTCAGCTCCCTCCACATATTTTCTATGGGATTAAGGTCTGGAGACTGGCTAGGCCACTCCAGGACCTTAATGTGCTTCTTCTTGAGCCACTCCTTTGTTGCCTTGGCCGTGTGTTTTGGGTCATTGTCATGCTGCAATACCCATCCACGACCCATTTTCAATGCCCTGGCTGAGGGAAGGAGGTTCTCACCCAAGATTTGACGGTACATGGCGCCGTCCATCGTCCCTTTGATGCGGTGAAGTTGTCCTGTCCCCTTAGCAGAAAAACACCCCCAAAGCATAACGTTTCCACCTCCATGTTTGACAGTGGGGATGGTGTTCATGGGGGTCATAGGCAGCATTCCTCATCCTCCAACCACGGCGAGTTGAGTTGATGCCAAAGAGCTCGATTTTGGTCTCATCTGACCACAACACTTTCACCCAGTTCTCCTCCGAATCATTCAGATGTTCATTGGCAAACTTCAGACGGGCCTCTATATGTGCTTTCTTGAGCAGGGGGACCTTGTGGGCGCTGCAGGATTTCAGTCCATCACAGCGTAGTGTGTTACCAATTGTTTTCTTGGTGACTATGGTCCCAGCTGCCTTGAGATCATTGACAAGATCCTCCCGTGTAGTTCTGGGCTGATTCCTCACTGTTCTCATGATAATAATAATAATAATAATAATAATAATATGCCATTTAGCAGATGCTTTTATCCAAAGCGACTTACAGTCATGTGTGCATACATTTTTACGTATGGGTGGTCCCGGGGATCGAACCCACTACCCTGGCGTTACAAGTGCCATGCTCTACCAATTGAGCTACAGAGGACCACATTGAGCTACAGAGGACCACCTCATCATTGCAACTCCATGAGGTGAGATCTTGCATGGAGCCCCAGGCCGAGGGAGATTGACGTTCTTTTGTGTTTCTTCCATTTGCAAATAATCGCACCAACTGTTGTCACCTTCTCACCAAGCTGCTTGGCGATGGTCTTGTAGCCCATTCCAGCCTTGTGTAGGTCTACAATCGTGTCCCTGCCATCCTTGGAGAGCTCATTGGTCTTGGCCATGGTGGAGAGTTTGGAATCTGATTGATTGATTGCTTCTGTGGACAGGTGTCTTTTATAGAGGTAACAAACTGAGATTAGGAGCACTACCTTTAAGAGTGTGCTCCTAATCTCAGCTCGTTACCTGTATAAAAGACACCTGGGAGCCAGAAATCTTTTCTAATTGAGAGGGGGTCAAATTCTTATTTCCCTCATGAAAATGCAAATCAATTTATAACATTTCTGACATGCGTTTTTCTGGATTTTTTTGTTGTTATTCTGTCTCTCACTGTTCAAATAAACCTACCATTAAAATTATAGACTGATCATTTCTTTGTCATTGGGCAAACGTACAAAATCAGCAGGGGATCAAATACTTTTTTCCCTCTGTCACGGTTTCGGCCGAGGCTGCCTCTCTTCCTTGTTCGGGCAGGCTTCGGCGTTCGTTGTCTCCGGAATACTAGCTGCCACCGTTGTATGTTTCATGTTCGTTTGCTTTTGTCTGTTTGTTGTGACACCTGTTCTCGTTTAGCGTAATTAGTGTCCTATAAGTTTCTCGTTGTGTTTGTCTAGTGTTGTGTGTTATTGATTTAGGTCTGTCGTGTGTTGGGCTTGTATTTTGCTATTTCGCTCGGTTGAGCTTCCCTCCACTGCGTTGGAGCGTTTATCGCACCTGTTTAGTGCGCCTTTTGTTTTGTTCGCCTTCGTGCGTAATTTCGCCTCGGGCAAGTCAGTTCGTATTTTCCTTGTTGGAAATTGACTAAAGTATTTTGGACTATACTTCGGTGTCCTGCGTTTGATTCCACCACTACACCCACCTACAGCATTCGTGACAGAATAACACACCTTGAAGAATGGAATCAGCAGGAGCCGCAGCAGCCCAGGCGACGCTGGAGGACAAGGTCCGGGAACAAAGTGACCAGATCCTGCAGATGGGGACCGCAATGCAGGAGGTGATCACCACCATCCGAGGCTGGGGGACGCCTCCACCGCCATCCTCCCTGCCAGCACCATCGGCCAGTCAGCCCATTCCCGCACCGGAACCCCGAGGAGTCCGACTCTCGCTCCCGAGGGCCTACGATGGGACCGCGGCCGGGTGCCAGGGATTCCTTCTCCAGGTGGAGCTGTACCTGGCCACCGTGCACCCGGCGCCCTCGGGACATGAGAGCGTGTCCGCCCTGATCTCCTGCCTTTCCGGGAAGGCGTTGGAATGGGCCAACGCGGAGTGGAGGAGGATCGACGCGGACACCATCACATACGACGAGTTCTCCCGCCGCTTCAGGGCGGTGTTTGACCATCCCCGGAGGGGAAAGCGGGGAGCGTCTGGTCTCTCCTCCGGCAGGGGAGGAGGAGTGCCCAGGAGTTCGCCTCGACTTCCGTGACTCTAGCGGCAGATGCAGGGTGGAATGAGCGGGCTCTCGTCGATCACTACAGATGTAGTCTACGAGAGGACGTCCGTCGGGAGCTGGCCTGTAGGGACACCAGCCTCTCGTTCGACCAGTTGGTCGACATGTCCATCAGGCTGGATAACCTGCTAGCTACCCACGGACGTACCGAGGGGGGTCCGTCCATTTCACCCTCCAGCGCCTCCGAGCCGTGCCCCATGGAGCTCGGGGCGCTGGCGCTAGAGAGAGGAGGGGTCGGGCTTACTGGGGGTCCATCTCCTGCACCAACTGTGGTCGGGAGGGACACACCGCGGCTGGTGCTGGGGATGGCCTCCTAGGGGAGAGGACGACAGGTCCCGCACTGGGGGATTCCTTCCAGGTGAGTAGGCGCCCCACTCACCCAGAGCTCTCTGTTGCACATTTCTGTATACCTGTGAGTTTTCCACAGGTAGCACCTCATTCCCAGCATAAGGCGCTGGTAGATTCAGGCGCGGCTGGGAATTTTGTTGATAAGAAGTTTTGTTTAGCCTTAGGGATTCCCCTTCTTCCTGTTGATGTCCCTTTCCCCGTTCATGCCCTAGATAGCCGTCCGTTGGGTGCGGGCTTGATCAGGGAAGTCACTGCGCCACTTAGGATGTGTGCGCAGGGGGTCATCAGGAGATGATTCAGCTATTTCTGATTGACTCGCCTGCGTATCCGGTGGTGCTGGGCATGCCCTGGTTGAGTACCCATAACCCATCTATTTCGTGGCAGGAGAGGGCTCTGATGGAGTGGTCTGCCCAGTGTGTGGGTCGATGTTTGGGCGTTTCCGTAGGGGCTACCTCGGTGGAGAGTCCAAACCAGGTGCCCGCATTGCACGTTCCCCCGAGTATGGGGATTTGGCTATCGCGTTTAGTAAGTCGAGGGCGACGCGGTTGCCACCCCATAGGCAGGGAGATTGTGCGATAGACCTCCAGGCAGGAGCTGCGCTCCCACGGAGCCATGTGTATCCTCTGTCTCAGGAGGAGAAGAAAGCTATGGAGACTTACATAGACGAATCTCTGAGACAAGGATACATACGGCCTTCCACTTCCCCTGCATCCTCGAGTTTCTTTTTGTGAAGAAGAAGGATGGTGGTTTACGCCCGTGCATCGATTACCGTGGTCTCAATCAGATCACGGTGAAGTATAGTTATCCACTCCCGCTGATTGCACCATGACTGAGTCCTTGCATGGGGCGCGTTTCTTCACTAAATTAGATCTCAGGAGCGCGTACAACTTGGTGCGCATCAGGGAGGGCGATGAATGGAAGACAGCCTTTAGTACCACCTCGGGCCATTACGAGTATCTTGTCATGCCATACGGGTTGATGAACGCTCCGTCAGTTTTCCAATCATTCGTGGATGAGATCTTCAGGGACATGCAGGGGCAGGGGTCGTTGTGTACATAGATGACATTCTCGTGTACTCGCCTACCCATGTCGAGCATGTGGCCCTGGTGCGAGTGTTGCGGAGGCTGGTGGAGCACGACCTGTATGTTAAGGCAGAGAAGTGTCTGTTTTTCCAGGAGTCGGTCTCCTTTTTGGGGTATCAGTTGTCTGCGTCAGGGGTGAAGATGGAGGTAGACCGGGTGTCAGCCGTAGTGTAATTGGCAAACACCAACCACTGTGAAGGAGGTGCAGCAGTTTTTGGGGTTTGCGAATTACTACCGGAGGTTTATCCGGGATTTTGGACAGGTGGCAGCTCCCATCACGTCTCTTTTGAAGGGGGGTCCGGTGTGTCTGCAGTGGTCTGCCGAGGCGGACAGGGCGTTTGGGAGGCTGAAGGACCTGTTTACCTCGGCTCGGTGCTGGCGCATCCGGATCCCTCTTACCATTTCAGGTAGAGGTGGGACGCGTCTGAGGCCGGTATAGGAGCCGTGCTTTCACAACGGTCAGGCGCGCCACCCAAACTCCGCCCCTGTGCCTTTTATTCCAAGAAGCTCAGTCCAGGCGGAGCGAAACTATGACGTAGGGGGACAGGGAGCTGTTGGCCGTGGTACAGGCCCTAAAGGTGTGGAGGCACTGGCTTGAGGGGGCTCAACACCCTTTCCTTATTTTGACGGACCACCGTAACCTGGAGTACATCCGGCAGCGAGGAGGCTAAACCCTCGGCAGGCAAGATGGAATATGTTTTTGACCCGGTTTACATTTAAGATCACGTACATCCCTGGGTCACAGAACGGTAAGGCAGATGCGCTGTCTCGGCGGTATGACACGGAGGAGAGGTCCGTGGGAGCCCACGCCCATACTGCCGGAGTCGTGTCTGGTGGCACCGGTAGTGTGGGAGGTCGATGCTGAGCTCGGCGGGCGTTACGCACCGACCTAGTCCACCGCAATGCCCGGAGGGTCGGAATACGTCCGCCGAGGTTCGGGATCGATTGATCTATTGGGCTCACACGTCACCCTCCTCTGGACACCCGGGTATCGGCCGGACAGTGCACTGTCTTAGTGCCAAGTACTGGTGGCCCACGTTGGCAAGGGATGTGAGGGTTTATGTTTCCTCCTGCTCGGTGTGCGCCCAGTGTAAGGCGCCTAGACATCTGCCTAGGGGTAAGTTACTACCCCTGCCCGTTCCACAACGACCATGGTCCCACCTCTCGGTGGATTTCCTTACTGACCTTCCTCCTTCACAGGGGAATACCATTATACTGGTCGTTGTGGACCGGTTTTCTAAGGCCTGTCGTTTGCTCCCCATGCCGGGCCTTCCTACCGCCTTGCAAACTGCCGAAGCCCTATTCACCCATGTGTTCCGGCACTACGGGTACCCGAGGATATTGTGTCTGATCGAGGTCCCCCAATTTACCTCCAGAGTCTGGAGAGCTTTTATGGAGCGGTTGGGGGTCTCGGTGAGCCTCACCTCAGGTTACCACCCGGAGAGTAATGGGCAGGTGGAACGTGTGAACCAGGATGTGGGTAGGTTTCTAGAACATACTGCCAGGACCGGCCGGAGGAGTGGGCAAGGTACGTCCCTGGGCCGAAATGGCCCAGAATTCCCTACGCCATTCCTCCACTAACCTAACCCCTTTCCAATGTGTGTTAGGTTACCAGCCGGTTCTGGCACCTTGGCAGCAGAGCCAGATCGAGGCTCCTGCGGTGGATGAGTGGGCGCGGCACTCGGAGGAGACATGGAACGCTGCACACGTCCACCTACAGCGGGCCCTCCGACATCATAAGGCGAGCGCCGATCTCCACCGCAGTGAGGGACCGGTGTACGCACCTGGTGATCGAGTCTGGCTCTCTACCAGAAACCTGCCCCTCCGCCTGCCCTGTCGGAAACTGGGTCGGCGGTTTGTAGGGCCATTTAAAGTCCTGGGAAGGTTGAACGAGGTGTGTTACAAATTACAACTACCTGTTGAATATAAGAGTATTAACCCCTCGTTCCATGTGTCCCTTCTCAGGCCGGTGGTAGCTGGCCCACTCCAAGAAAGTGAGATCAGGGAGACTCCTCCGCCCCCATTGGACATCGAGGGGCACCGGCGTACTCCGTGAGGTCCATCTTGGATTCGAGACGTCGGATGGGGGGTCTCCAATATCTAGTGGAGTGGGAGGGGTACGGTCCGGGAGGAGCGGTGCTGGGTGCCGAGGAGAGACATTTTGGACCCGTCTCTCCTGACGGAATTCCATCGTGGGCACCCGACGCACCCTGCTCCGCGTCCTCCGGGTCGTCCCCGAGGCCGGAGTCGGCGCACGTCTGGAGCCGCGCGTCAAGGGGGGTACTGTCACGGTTTCGCCGAGGCTGCCTCTCTTCCTTGTTCGGGCAGGCTTCGGCGTTCGTTGTCTCCGAATACTAGCTGCCACCGTTGTACGTTTCATGTTCGTTTGCTTTTGTCTGTTTGTTGTGACACCTGTTCTCGTTTAGCGTAATTAGTGTCCTATAAGTTTCTCGTTGTGTTTGTCTAGTGTTGTGTGTTATTGATTTAGGTCTGTCGTGTGTTGGGCTTGTATTTTGCTATTTCGCTCGGTTGAGCTTCCCTCCACTGCGTTGGAGCGTTTATCGCACCTGTTTAGTGCGCCTTTTGTTTTGTTCGCCTTCGTGCGTAATTTCGCCTTCGGGCAAGTCAGTTCGTATTTTTCCTTGTTGGAA
Source organism: Coregonus clupeaformis (assembly GCF_020615455.1). Taxonomy (NCBI): domain Eukaryota; kingdom Metazoa; phylum Chordata; class Actinopteri; order Salmoniformes; family Salmonidae; genus Coregonus; species Coregonus clupeaformis. The sequence goes on along the minus strand of NC_059227.1, from coordinate 22,465,993 downwards.
ATTGACTAAAGTCTTTTGGACTATACTTCGGTGTCCTGCGTTTGATTCCACCACTACACCCACCTACAGCATTCGTGACACCCTCACTGTAGGTGGGATGGGCTGAGAGTGGCTGAGGTGTGGGATTAAGGAGTTTATGTTCAGTAATGTATTATTGGTATGTGATTGCTGTATATAAAAGTACCATGTATGTAAAATGTATATGTAAAATGTATATGTAAAATGCATATGTAAAATGTATGTACAGTTGAAGTCGGAAGTTTACATACACCTTAGCCAAATACATTTAAACTCAGTTTTTCACAATTCCTGACATTTAGTCCTAGTAAAAATTCCCTGTCTTAGGTCAGTTAGGATCAGCACTTTATTTTAAGAATGTGAAATGTCAGAATAATAGTAGAGAGAATTATTTATTTCAGCTTTTATTTCATTCATCACATTCCCAGTGGGTCAGAAGTTTACATACACTCAATTAGTAATTGGTAGCATTGCCTTTAAATTGTTTAACTTGGGTCAAACATTTCAGGCAGCCTTCCACAAGCATCCCACAATAAGTTGGGTGAATTTTGGCCCATTCCTACTGACACAGCTGGTGTAACTGAGTCAGGTTTGTAGGCCTCCTTGCTCGCACACACTTTTCAGTTCTGCCCACAAATGTTCTATAGGATTGAGGTCAGGGCTTTGTGATGGCCACTCCAATACCTTGACTTTATTGTCCTTAAGCCATTTTGCCACAACTTTGGAAGTATGCTTCCGTTTGGAAGACCCATTTGCGACCAAGCTTGAACTTCCTGACTGATGTCTTGAGATGTTGCTTCAATATATCCACATAATTTTCTATTTTGTGAAGTGCACCAGTCCCTCCTGCAGCAAAGCACCCCCACAGCATGATGCTGCCACCCCCGTGCTTCACGGTTGGGATGTTGTTCTTTGGCTTGCAAGCAACCCCCTTTTTTCTCCAAACATAACGATGGTCATTATGGCCAAACAGTTCTATTTTTGTTTCATCAGACCAGAGGACATTTCTCCATAAAGTAAGATATTGGTCCCCCATGTGCAGTTGCAAACCGTAGTCTGGCTTTTTTTATGGCTGTTTTGGAGCAGTGGCTTCTTCCTTGCTGAGCGGCCTTTCAGGTTATGTTGATATAGGACTCCTTTTACTGTGGATATAGATACTTTTGTACCTGTTTCCTCCAGCATCTTCACAAGGTCCTTTGCTGTTGTTCTGGGATTGATTTGCACTTTTCGCACCAAAGTACGTTCATCTCTAGGAGACAGAACGCGTCTCCTTCCTGAGCGGTATGACGGCTGCGTGGTCCCATGGTGTTTATACTTGCGTACTATTGTTTGTACAGATGAACGTGGTACCTTCAGGCATTTGGAAATTGCTCCCAGGGATGAACCGGACTTGTGGACAAGTCAAAAAAAATAATCTGAGGTCTTGGCTGATTTATTTTGATTTTCCCATGATGTCAAGCAAAGAGGCACTGAGTTTGAAGGTAGGCCTTGAAATACATCCACAGGTACACCTCCAATTGACTCAAATGATGTCAATTAGCCTATCAGAAGCTTCTAAAGCCATGACATCATTTTCTGGAATTTTCCAAGCTGTTTAAAGTCACAGTCAACTTAGTGCATTCAAACTTCTGACCCAACTGGAATTGTGATACAGTGAATTATAAGTGAAATAATCTGTCTGTAAACAATTGTTGGAAAAATTACTTGTGTCATGCACAAAGTAGATGTCCTAACCGACTTGCCAAAACTATAGTTTGTTAACAAGAAATTTGTGGAGTGGTTGAAAAACAAGTTTTAATGACTCCAAACTAAGTGTATGTAAGCTTCCGACTTCAACTGTATATGAAGCAGAAAAGCTGTAAAAAAATAAATAAAAAATAAATGCGTCCTCCGAAGTGGATGGGATAATAAAAATAAAAATAAAAATAATAATAATAACATTCAGCTCAGACACCCATACATCAATGGCGGTCGGTGCTGTTTAAGATGAGGGAAGACAATTATTTTTTCATGAGCATGGCCTTATTTCTATTACAGCATACTGGATGACTGTCATTCATATTCCATTCTCCCAGTTCAATGTAACATCGATAGGTTTAGGCTACTACATGATACTCGAATTGCATTAATAGGCTAGGTTGTAGCAACCTCATGAGGGTATAGGTAAAATTTTAGTATCATGAATTAGCATAAACCTATCGATGTTACATTGAACTGGGTGAATGGAATATGATTGACAGTCATCCAATATGCTGTAATAGAACAGAACAGTATATTGGATGACTGTCATTAATATTCTTTTCACCCAGTTCGATGTAACATCGATAGGTTTAGGCTACTATATGATACTCGAAATTTCCCTATACCCATCATGAGGATCCTACAACCTAGCCTATGAATGAAAGTTTACAACTAAAGTGCACACAGGTCGAGAGAAAGATTTGAGGTGATAGACAGTGACACATTCAATACCGCCTTGCACACTCTTGCCTGCATCTAGCTGATCTAGGGTGTAATCATTAGTCCAACAGTTGCAAACGAGAGTTTCTATCGAACAAATTCAGGTGTTTATACTCGTTTCGTTCCGTTTGCTTCTGTTTAAGAAATGTTTTTCAACAAAATCGGTGGAATGAATACACCCCTGATAATACGCAAACAGTTCACTTTCATAGCCACATACAAACAGCTCTTTGTATTCCTTCTCTCATCTACGAGCTCTCCTCCTCTCACCTTTTCCCTTCGCTTGTGGACTTCAATGCACAACACATCAGCTGTGTCACATTTACATAAGAATTCAGACCCTTTACTCAGTACTTTGTTGAAACACCTTTGGCAGCAATTACAGTCTTCTTGGGTATGACGCTACAAGCTTGGAACACCTGTATTTGGGGAGTTTCTCCCATTCTTCTCTACAGATCCTCTCAAGCTCTGTCAGGTTGGATGGGGAGCATCGCTGCACAGCTATTTTCAGGTCTCTCCAGAAATGTTCGATCGGATTCAAGTCCGGGCTCTGGCTGGGCCACTCAAGGACATTCAGAGACTTGTCACGAAGCCACTCCTGCGTTATCTTGGCTGTGTGCTTAGGGTTGTTGTCCTGTTGGAAGGTGAACCTTTGCCCCAGTCTGTGGTCCTGAGCGCTCTGGAGCAGGTTTTCATCAAGGCTCTCTCTGTACTTTGCTCTGTTCATCTTTCCCTTGATCCTGACTAGTCTCCCAGTCCATGCCACTGAAAATCATCCCCACAGAATGATGCTGCCACCACCATGCTTCACCGTAGGGATAGAGCCAGGTTTCCTCCAGACGTGACGCTTGGCATTCAGGTCAAAGAGTTCAGTCCTGGTTTCATCAGACCAGAGAATCTTGTTTCTCATGGTCTGAGAGTCCTTTAGGTGCCTTTTGGCAAACTCCAAGCGGGCTGTCATGTGCCTTTTACTGAGGAGTGGCTTCTGTCTGGCCACTCTACCATAAAGGCCTGATTGGTAGAGTGCTGCAGAGATGGTTGTCCTTCTGGAAGTTTCCCCGGTGGCAATACATTTGTAAAACCAAAAGCTTACCTTGACTTGGAAGAGTTCCAGTGTTGGATAGTCATTGGCATAGCCAGCTGGCTAACATAGCATCCCTCTGTTTGAGCCAGGTGTTTGAATAGGCTAAACTAGCTAGCTGCATTTGCTAGCTAAGTAAGTGAAAGTGAAAGTGATTTTTTTAAACAAAATATAGCCAGCTCTCTGTCTTGCTCTCTCTCTCTCTCTCTCTCTCTCTCTCTCTCTCTCTCTTGCTTCTCCTTCATTTTTGAAGAAATTAATTTGTTCAAAACTGTTCAACCATTGTCTTTCTCTCTCTTTGAGTCAACTACTCACCACATTTCATGCACTGCAGTGCTAGCTAGCTGTAGCTTATGCTTTCAGTACTAGATTCATTCTCTGATTCTTTGATTGGGTGGATTACATGTCAGTTCATTTTGCAAGAGCTCTGCTAAATGACTAAAATGTAAATGTAATGTAAATGATAGGTTGGAGGATGTTTTCCAGAATGTATCATAATTACTGTGTAAGTCTATGGAAGGGGGTGAGAACCATGAGCCTGCTAGGTTTTGTATTGAAGTCAATGTACCCAGTGGAGGATGGAAGCTAGCTGTCCTCCAGCTACACCATGGTGCTACCCTACAGAGTGCTGTTGAGGCTACTGTAGACCTTCATTTCAAAATAGTGTGTTTTAAACAATTATTTGGTGACGTGAATATATTTTGGTCTTACTGCTATTAGCCCATAGAAACGGATTGCATAACAGATTCATACATGGTAAACAGATCTCTATCAATATTTATCAAAAGGACGTGTTTTGAAGTGTCTGTCCTATATCTGAGAGATAAGAAATCTCTGGAGTGTACAAAACATTAGGACATAGACTGACCATAGACTGACCAGGTGAATCTAGGAGAAAGTGTCACGATCGTCATGAAAAGTGGACCAAGGCGCAGCGTGATATGAGTACATACTTTAATAGGTACTTTTCAAATACAACAAAAACAACAAAACGATACGTGAAGTCCTCGGTCAATAACACAAACCTACACGGAACAAGATCCCACGAATCACAAGTGCCCAAAAGGCTGCCTAAGTAGGGTTCCCAATCAGAGACAACAAGCAACAGCTGATTCTCGTTGCCTCTGATTGAGAACCACCCCGGCCAACATAGAACCACATAACCTAGAACAGAACATAGGAAACGAAACATAGACACTACACAAAGAAACTAACACCCTGGCTCAACATACAAGAGTCCCCAGAGCCAGGGCATGACAGTACCCCCCCCAAAGGCGCGGACTGCGACCGCGCCAACATAAACCCAACAGGGGAGAGCCGGGTGGGCATTCCACCTCGGAGCGGATCCGGCTCCGGGCGTGACCACCACCCTCTAACAACCCCCCCGTAGCGCCCCTGGTCTGGTCCCGCTGGCTGGAGCTGGACTGGACATCGGTGGAGCGGATTACTTAGGCTCCGGTGTGGAGCAGCTGACCGGTACCTGACCAGGCACCGGTGAAACAGGCACGGGCTGTGCCGGACTGACGACGCGCACCACAGGCTTGGTGCGAGGGGCAGGAACAGGCCGGACCGGGCTGGCTACGCGCACCACAGGCTTGGTGCGAGGGGCAGGGACAGGCCGGGCCGGGCTGGCGACGCGCACCACAGGCTTGGTGCGAGGGGCAGGAACAGGCCGGGCCGGGCTGGCGACACGCACCACAGGCTTGGTGCGAGGGGCAGGGACAGGCCGGGCCGGGCTGGCGACGCGCACCACAGGCTTGGTGCGAGGGGCAGGAACAGGCTGGGCCGGGCTGGCGACACGCACCACAGGCTTGGTGCGGGGAGCAGGAACAGGCCGGGCCGGGCTGACGACGCGCACCAATGGCTTGGTGCGGGGAGCAGGAATGGGCCGGACCGGGCTGACGGGCGCACCACTGGCTTGGTGCGGGGAGCAGGAACAGGCCGGGCCGGGCTGGCGACGCGCACCATTGGCTTGTTGCGGGGAGCAGGAACGGGCCGGGCCGGGCTGTTGACGCGCACCACAGGCTTGGTGCGGGGTGCAGGAACAGGCCGGGCCGGGCTGGCGACGCGCATCACAGGCTTGGTGCGAGGGGCAGGAACAGGCCGGACCGGGCTGGCGACGCACACCACAGGCTTGGTGCGGGGAGCAGGAATGGGCCGGACCGGGCTGTGGAGACGGACTGGAGGTCTGGAGCGAAGAGCTGACACAACCCATCCTGGCTGAATGCCTATTTTTACACACTCTGTGTGAGGCATCAGCACAAGACATACAGGGCTGTGTACTCGTACTGGCACTACAGCACGTGACACTGGCGCAGGATATCCGGGACCGAGGAGGGGTACTGGAAGCCACGAGCGTTGAGCCGGCACACTCCGTCCTGGCTGCATGCCCACCTTAGCACGACACGTGCGTGGTGCTCGCACAGGACGTACCGGACTGTGCCGGACCACTCGCGGCACAGTACGCAGCTCCGCATACCTCGGAACCTGCCCAGTCTCACGCTGCCTAGCCTGAGTACGGGGAGTTGGCTCTGCTCTACCTCTAGGCTCCGCCAACCTCCCTTCCAGCCCCCCAAACCCGGTGGCCTCCTCTCCTAATCCACAAACTCGCCCAGTAGCTGCCTCCAGCAGCCCCGTCGTCCATGCCGTGTGCCCCCCCCCCAAAAAAATTATTGGGGTTGCCTCTTGCGTGTCCGACGTCGACCCGGTTGGCGCCGCTGCTCCTCTCTATGGCGCGCCTCCACCGTCTCCTCCCACGGACGGCAATCCATTCCGGCCTGGATTTCCTCCCAAGTCCAGGACCCCTGCCCGTCCAAGATCTCCTCCCAAGTCCAGGCTGTCTGCTCCTGGACACGCTGCTTGGTCCTGTTTTGGTGGGATCTTCTGTCACGATCGTCATGAAAAGTGGACCAAGGCGCAGCGTGATATGAGTACATACTTTAATTGGTACTTTTCAAATACAACAAAAACAACAAAACGATACGGTGAAGTCCTCGGTCAATAACACAAACCTACACGGAACAAGATCCCACGAATCACAAGTGCACAAAAGGCTGCCTAAGTAGGGTTCCCAATCAGAGACAACAAGCAACAGCTGATTCTCGTTGCCTCTGATTGAGAACCACCCCGGCCAACATAGAACCACATAACCTAGAACAGAACATAGGAAACGAAACATAGACACTACACAAAGAAACTAACACCCTGGCTCAACATACAAGAGTCCCCAGAGCCAGGGCGTGACAGAAAGCTATGATCCCTTATTGATGTCACCTGTTAAATCCACTTCCATCAGTGTAGGTGAAGGGGAGGAGACAGGTTAAATAATCATTTTTAAGCCTTGAGGCAATTGAGACATGGATTGTATATGTGTTGCATTCAGAGGGTGAATGGGCAAGACAGGATATTTATGTACCTATGAACAAGGTATTGTAGTAGGTGCCAAGAGCACTGGTTTGCGTGTGTCAAGAACTGCAACGCTGCTGGGTTTTTCAAGCTCAACAGTTCTCTGTGTGAATCAAAATGTTCCACCACCCAAAGGACATCCAGCCAACGGCAGGCTAGTGGTCGAAAACGGGTCATTGATGAAAGAGGACAAAGGAGGCTGACACAAATTGTGCAGAGCAACAGACGGGCTACAGTTAGTCAGTCACCTGACAGTCCAGTATAACATTGTTGCCCAAAGACCCATAAAAATATATAAAAAATGTAGACACAAATGTGGTATGGCAGCTGACAACCTTACAGAGTTCCACTTCTTTCAGGAAAAAATAAGAAACTGCAGTTGCAGTGGGCTAAGGAACTAAAATTGGAAAAACATTGCCTGGTCTGATGAATCCCGGTTCCTGCTGTTTCACGCTGATGGGAGGACTAGGGTATGGAGAAAACCACATGAGTACACGCATCCATTAATGCTGTGTGTCAACATTGTAGGCTGGTGGTGGTGTGATGGTGTGGGGGTTTTCATGGCACACATTGATTGGGCCCCTTGATAAAAGTGGAGCAAGGTTTGAATGCCACAGGATATCTGAACATCATTGCCAATCAGGTGCATCCCGTCATGGCAGCAGTGTATCCATCTGCGAATTGATTTTTTCAGCAGGATAATGCCCCATTGCACAAAGCTAGGATTGTCCAGGAATGGTTCCACAAACATAACAGTGAATTCAGCTTCCTGCAGTGGCCTGCCCAGTCACATGATCTCCATCCAATTTTACATCTATGGGATGACATGGAACGAGCTATTCAGAGTAGAGATCCATTACCAGCCAACTTCACACAACTGTGGGAGGCATTGGAGTGTCACGTTCGTCGACTGAAGACACGGACCAAGGCGCAGCGTGATAAACGTACATACTTTATTCAGTACTTAACACAAACAAAACAACAAACGAAACGTGAAGTCCTAGGTTAACACAAAACCTTAACGGAACAAGATCCCACAACCTAACATGCCAAAAGGCTGCCTAAGTATGGTCCCCAATCAGAGACAACGAGCTACAGCTGTCTCTGATTGGGAACCAACCTGGCCAACATAGAAACTAAATGATCTAGAACAAAAACCAATGAAAACTGGAGGCCACGAGCGTTGAGCCGGCACACTCCGTCCTGGCTGCATGCCCACCTTAGCACGACACGTGCGTGGTGCTAGCACAGGACGTACAGGACTGTGCCGGAACACTCGCGGCACAGTACGTGGCTCCGCCAACCACCCTTTTAGCCCCCCCAAAAAAAAATATTGGGGCTGTCTCTCGGGCTTCCTCCTTGGCTGGTACCCTCTGTGTTGCAGCTGCTCCTCTCTGTAGCGCGCCTCCACAGTCTCCTCTCCTGCCTGGGCATACACCTTTGCCCATGGCCCTCTGCCCGCGAATATCTCCTCCCATGACCACCATTCACCCACCTGAGCCATCGCCCTCTTCTCCTCCTGGGCACGCTGCTTGGTCCTCTGGTGGTGGGATCTTCTGTCACGTTCGTCGACTGAAGACACGGACCAAGGCGCAGCGTGATAAACGTACATACTTTATTCAGTACTTAACACGAACAAAACAACAAACGAAACGTGAAGTCCTAGGTTAACACAAAACCTTAACGGAACAAGATCCCACAACCTAACATGCCAAAAGGCTGCCTAAGTATGGACCCCAATCAGAGACAACGAGCTACAGCTGTCTCTGATTGGGAACCACCCTGGCCAACATAGAAACTAAACGATCTAGAACAAAAACCAATAAAAACTAAACATAGAAAATCCACACCCTGGCTCAACAATTAAGAGTCCCCAGAGCCAGGGCGTGACATGGAGTCAACATGGGCCAGCATCCCTGTGGAACGCTTTCCACACCTTGTAGAGTCCATGCCCCAACGCATTGAGGCTGTTCTGAGGGTAAAAGGGGGTACAACTCAATATTAGGAAGGTATTCCTAATGTTTTGTACACTCTGTGTATATATATATATTTGTAAATACAGTGGAATTATCCCCTAGATCTACCTTTCAGGTGAAAATGCTCTATGCACTTACATAATTTATTTGTCCCAGTACCAGTTTACCTTCAGATGAGTCCCAATTGTGGGGTCATAGAGCAAAATGGAGAACACTATCTGTTTGTGAGTCTCATCTTTCCATAGATGGGTCATAGGCCTATTAGTGTGTAGCCCAAACCATTCGGAAGCTACAGACAGAAGTTGGCACATTGGTGGTACCAACTCAGACAAGTCCTGTGACGCTTGTGGCGCCCAAACGGCTTGGACACTACAGAGGTTTTCATGAGAAGACCGATTTTCGGGATGTCTCCTGGTCTGACAAACACCCCTGTAGCTCTGCCACCTTCCACTGCAGATGTGGAATGGATGAGGTGGATTGAGATGCAGCCTTTGAAACAAAAGTAGTTTAAAAATATGGATTTTGATGGGGATTTGTTTATTATGCAGTGGGGTCCTGCAGTAAAAGGGGACACATTTTACCTGACTTTAAGTCCCACATTTATTTTCCAAAAGGCCTTTTTACCTGAGCCGCCACAGAAATTTCATTTGCGCATTCCTCTTCACGCATTATTTAGCATGATCTGAAACATATACGGAGTAATGCGTTCATATGCTTGATTTCCCGATGGTGATATTTTTTAAATGCAGTAATGATGCTGGCAAGAGCGAACTGAATGTTTGGAATGTGTGAGGAAATCTTGAGGGTTTGGCTGGGTTCTCTGCTTCAGTTGACTGCTCCGCGGTTAGCGGCTTGGCGCCTTGTTGTGAAAAAAGGGATGCTGCGAACAGAAGAGAGGAGAAGAGAAAAGACAGGTCTTCTGTGGGACAGGTTGTGCTCTGAATGAATCGCTGGAACAAACACTCGTGAGTGAGATTAACCCTTTAACAATCTAAAAAGCGTGGGATATATTTGAACACAACATTTTAAAACTGGTTGGTATGGGATTGTTCTAACTATGCACCTGTCAATCCTATTTGGTGACAATCATCATAGTTTATAATTAAACGTCCCCAGACGTAGGCCTATAACCTATAACCTGTATAAAGTGTGTGTGTGTCACGGTCTCTGGTGTGTGTGTGTGTGTTTGTGTGTGTGTGTGTGTGTGTCCCTGTCCCATGTGAATCAGATTATAATGCAATTTAAACCTACATCTCAGCCACATAGGCATATCGATCATCGCATTAAAACATCCAACCGGGCTGCATATTATGCATTCCTCTAGCCTAACACCACCTGCTTCTGGCCTGCATGGGAAACCCATCCAGCCAACTTTCACTGAACTTTCACTCGGGTTTGGTGTCATTCGAGTTTGGTGAGGTGCCAGCATCACATAGCACGGAGGCAAAGAGGAAGAATATTTAATATATTAACATTCACTGTGGGGGAAAGTTTGTGTGTGTGTGTGTGAGTGTGTCTGTTTGAGTGGCTGCGCTGCTCTCTTATCAGAGAGAGAGGGAGAAAGAGAGAGAGAATGAGAAAACGTCTTTGATGATACCATAGTTTTTTCTCAGATCTCATAATTGTGACTTCTGCAGACTGATTTTTGCTCAAATCTTTAGACTGAAATTAGAACTTGTTTTAAACATACCTGCAGGCTGAAGTTTCACTGCCTCAAAACTCAAGGTCAAATAATGTTTATTGATCATCTTAAGAGCATAATTTTTCAAGGTGGCTGATAATTAGAAATATGTCCAAACCACATCTGCTTCATTATATATGCCTACCTATGTTATTATAAGCATGTAATGACTGCAATGTCAATGCTATTATTACCTCCAGTGATTGTTCTACCACTGTTGACCACTGGAGGCGCATGTCCCGCTGTGAGGCGCGGTGAGTGAAGTGGAACAGCACTGTCTGTCAAACACCGCAGTCTCCTTCTGCTCTATCGCTGGAATCTGCCTGCCTGCGACTCTCTCCCTGTATCTCTCTGAGCATGCGATCCACTGAGCACCTCTACTCTTCTCTCCTCTTCTCTTCTCTCAGCATCACTCAGGTAAAGCCAATACTGACTTCTCGTTCTATTATTGTGTTCTTGCTTATTGTTTACATGGGATGTGATTAAGTCAATGATAGAGATTTGAGGTCGGAAGGGATGTGTTCATTTATGACAAAACTGCTATGATAGAGTAAGAAATGATTGTTTGTTAGATGTGTTAGTTAGATTCAGTTTATTCTGTTCATTGTGGCAGCACCATTTCACCAGGTCAAATTCCTGGTGCATGCAAATGTATTTGGCGAATAAAGGTGATTCTGATTCTGAGATAGCCTCACTCATAAACAAAAACACAGAATAGTTGCAAGCATATTTCCATGTAATTGCCTACCAATCTAGGGTATCACTTTTTCTTTATCCTATTTGAATAATGATACATAGAGACATCACATCTCTTAATTAGATGTCTGCATGTGATGCAGCGTTGCTGGCTGACATAAATACATGTGAAATAGAGATCAAGGTGGAAAACACAGGAGAGCTCTGACAGAAACCAGTGTGAAGGGGATGATTATGTGTGTGTTTATGTGTGGGACCGCCTGCCTAACTGTGCCCTTCCCTCTCTGGCGCAGTTCCAGCCCCTGAGCACTGAACACAGAGCAGCATGTGAGTGGCAGCAGAACTGAGCAGCCTCACGTCCTCCCGACACACACAGGAACACCAGCTCGTCCCCGGCCATCACCTAGAGTCGCACACACTTTCAGACTCAGAGACACACACATACACTCACATTCACGCACAAACACTCAGGCACTCTGAGTAATACTTGGAGCCAGCCATGGCGAAGGGAGAGAGGGTACCACATACCCTAGCAGGCAAACTCCTCAAGCCCCGAGAGCCAGCCTTCACCAAGCCCCCCAACCAGGTAAGGAAACACTGCTTTTATTTTGTGAATCAGTTGGTTAATTTACCCCTGGTCTGACATCTCAGTGACATTCATGTTCCTTTGGTTTGGGTTTCTGTCATGCTGTTATGCCACGTCTGGATATCTGAGAGATTGAGGGCAGGGAGTTAGTTAATTAAATAGAAAATCAGTTGGATTGTGATAATACTACTTACAGCTAAGGACCAGACATAGAGG